>NW_007360321.1:3392354-3394603 GCF_000271585.1 Trametes versicolor FP-101664 SS1 | reverse complement strand
GACCTGGTTGCACTGGGAGGGCGGATGTAACGCCCAGGCGCCGGCCGAGCACTCCGGCGCTGGACTTACCGTACTAGTTACTCCTGCCTTTCTCGGTCTACCCGCGTTCTGCTTACAGAACGCTCTCTCATCCCGCCTTGGCTTCGCCTTGGCACTAAAACTTCCTTCTCTCTCTCTCTCCTCCCCGCTACGTATAAAACCTCTTGTATTCACGTACGGCTGAGGGATCGTTCCTTCTGCAATCGACCAGACCGTAACCCTGTCTATCAGCGTCTGAACGTTCTCGTGTGCCACCTCCTTCCTATTCTGGTTGCCGGCGTCACAGCCCCCTTTGTGGCGGATGATCTCGTGTACATTTCCACCAAAAATATATCGCTCCCGAAAGGGCTGGCGAGGAAGCTCTCCCCCAAATACATTGGACCTTACAAAATCCTACGTGATTTTGGTAACCACTCTTTCCAGGTCGACTTACCTCGTAACCTGAAGCAGCGTGGGGTCCATGACGTCTTTCACTCGTCTCTTCTTCGTATTCACGAGCCGAACGACGACCGTCTATTCCCCGGTCGAATGGAGACACAAGTGGCGGAATTCGAGGACTCCGAGGATGAATGGATCATAACTCGGATCCTGTCGCACCACGGCGCGCGGGAGCAAGCCATATTTGAAGCGTTGTGGCGATCGGGCGATCGCACTTGGGTGCCGTACCGGGAAGTACGCAGTACCCGCGCGGTTGCTGAATATTTGGAAGTACTAGGAGTGGAAAACATTAGCCAGCTGTCTGACGGAACCGGTCGTCCACCTGCCGACGATCCTCAGGTGTTCCTAGGGGCTGTTGCCCCACTTGACCCGCGTCGTGGCCGTCCCTATAAAGGGTCCCGCAACGCGAGGGTACGACCGCAGGCAACTCCGCGCTCGTTTCCTCCTCGCTTCCACCGACCACTCTCCCCCGCAACTCCCATCCGTCTTCCCTCGCGCCTACCCCGGGTTGCTCCTTTTCATCTTCTCGTCCTCCTCTTGGTCCTCCTCGCTATGGCCGTGTTCAACGACAACGCCGCCCTCGACCGTCTCCCGAACGGCAACCTCATCCTACGCCGCAACTCTGACGGCGCCAAACTCCTGTACGCCATCGAGCAGCTGCGCATGTACTCTCGATTCGATTTCGCTCTGCGCGCCGACCGCCTGACCGGCCCTGGCTTGACCGAGCCCGCAGGCTACTCGGAGTTCCGAGAACTCTGGGCCCAAGACGCGGAATGCCGCTACCAGTTCGTTCAGTATGACCGCGCGACTGGAACTGTCGAACTCGTCGGGATTCACCTTCCTGCCGATGAACTCGCGCCAACCCACGCGTTGACCACTCCGGCCCCGCCGCCTATCCCTGCCCCAGCGCACCCCGCACCCGCCGACGCACCCTCCGCTGTGCCCGCCGCACCCGCCTCTCGCCTGGACGCGCGCCGTCAAGTCATCGTCGAAACCTTGATGCTTGACCAACTCGAGCGCAACCAGCGCACGCAGGACGCTATCCGCGAACGCCGCGAGCGCCGTGACAGAGAGCGCGCCGAACGCTCTGCCGCGGCCTCTCCCGCGTGGGCCGCCAAACAGAAGACTTGGAAGGAGCGAGCTGCCGCCGCGAAGGGCAAGGGCAAGGGCAAGGGCAAGGGCAAGGGCAAGGCCCGAGCTCTCCCCTCCGCGCCGTCCACGGAGCTCGTCCTGTCTGTCCCCAGGACCGACGCGCCCATGGACGTCGACGGCGCTGCCGCCGTCCATAACCCCTCGCCCACCGTTCCTGCCGCTCTGGCTGCGCCGCGCGCTGAGAACGCCGCGGCCAGTGGATCGGGTGCGAACCAGCCGAAGAAGACTTTCGGAGGTGGTGACGAGGAGCTCATCGACTACCCCTCCGACGAAGACCCCACCAAGCAGTGAACCTGGTCGCGAGACCTGGTTGCACTGGGAGGGCGGATGTAACGCCCAGGCGCTGGCCGAGCACTCCGGCGCTGGACTTACCGTACTAGTTACTCCTGCCTTTCTCGGTCTACCCGCGTTCTGCTTACAGAACGCTCTCTCATCCCGCCTTGGCTTCGCCTTGGCACTAAAACTTCCTTCTCTCTCTCTCTCCTCCCCGCTACGTATAAAACCTCTTGTATTCACGTACGGCTGAGGGATCGTTCCTTCTGCAATCGACCAGACCGTAACCCTGTCTATCAGCGTCTGAACGTTCTCGTGTGCCACCTCCTTCCTATTCTGGTTGCCGG
>NW_007360321.1:3032964-3391936 GCF_000271585.1 Trametes versicolor FP-101664 SS1 | reverse complement strand
CCCCTCGCCCACCGTTCCTGCCGCTCTGGCTGCGCCGCGCGCTGAGAACGCCGCGGCCAGTGGATCGGGTGCGAACCAGCCGAAGAAGACTTTCGGAGGTGGTGACGAGGAGCTCATCGACTACCCCTCCGACGAAGACCCCACCAAGCAGTGAACCTGGTCGCGAGACCTGGTTGCACTGGGAGGGCGGATGTAACGCCCAGGCGCGGCCGAGCACTCCGGCGCTGGACTTACCGTACTAGTTACTCCTGCCTTTCTCGGTCTACCCGCGTTCTGCTTACAGAACGCTCTCTCATCCCGCCTTGGCTTCGCCTTGGCACTAAAACTTCCTTCTCTCTCTCTCTCCTCCCCGCTACGTATAAAACCTCTTGTATTCACGTACGGCTGAGGGATCGTTCCTTCTGCAATCGACCAGACCGTAACCCTGTCTATCAGCGTCTGAACGTTCTCGTGTGCCACCTCCTTCCTATTCTGGTTGCCGGCGTCACACGGTCCGGACTGTCGGGTTACGCGCCGCCGGGCTCGAATTGACATAAACGCTCGACAAGCTGTGCTGCCTTCTACATCGTCGGCGCAGCTCGGGCGTTGGGCAGAGAGGCTCAGAAGTGTGGTCGAGGACCACTTGCGAAGGTTTGCGAGCAGCGGGGATGCACTGCAAGGTAGGAAGTGCCCGAAGGGGAATTTGCGGGATGTTCTGTCACAGACGCGGGGCGTCACAGTAGATTGAGGTGTGACTGCACCGTGTTACCCCGCCGCCGCGACGCGCCGGACGCGTCGCAACCCGTTATCGATGGCGGTCGGCGCCCTCATTCTGCAACGGCATCGGAGCGGTTCGGACGGCAGTATACATGGTTATATGCGCGTAGGGTGCGCGGCGTGCGTGAGAGGGGAGAAGAGAAGAAAGCGACAGAATAGGCAGGAAACGATAGGGCAGGGCCGTGTTTGTGTGTGGGATGCCGGTCGGAGAGGCAGCCTGCGTCGGTGATAGGCTTCTCGCACGGTCATGCTCTCCGGACCGGCGGTGTGACAAAGACGTCAGCGCTGAGCACAGTCGGGCTTACATATCTCATCGACATCTCCTCTCCCCAACCGTTTGCGATCGCTATCCTCTTCGTCCGCAACCACCACCACACCCTCCCCTCCCGAATCTAATCCAACGCAATGGCAGCGCCCGTGTATGCACCGTCCATCTAGCCCCTTGCACCGTTCACAGTGATTGACATGCCTTGCAGCGGTGATATTGGCCTCATCGGTCTGGCCGTCATGGTAATCATCCATCGTCTCGTTTGCGCAGGCATTCGACTAACTGTAAGCCTCCCAGGGCCAAAACCTCATCCTCAACATGAACGACAAGGGCTTCACCGTCGTCGCGTACAACCGCACGACGAGCAAGGTCGATGCTTTCCTTGCTAACGAGGCCAAGGGTGCGCACACAAGCGACATCTAGCCGAGATCCTAGCCGCTCAATCTCCTTCATCTCAGGGACCAAGATCGTCGGCGCGCACTCCGTCGAGGAGCTCTGCGCCAAGCTCAAGCGCCCCCGCAAGATCATCCTCCTCGTCAAGGCCGGCCCCGCCGTCGACCAGTTCATCGACCAGCTCACGCCCTTCCTCGAGCCCGGTGACATCATCATCGATGGTGGTAACTCCCACTACCCCGACTCCATCCGCCGCACCAAGGAGCTCGAGGCGAAGGGCCTCCTCTTCGTCGGCTCCGGTGTTTCTGGCGGTGAGGAGGGTGCCCGCTACGGCCCCTCACTCATGCCCGGTGGTTCTCCCGCTGCATGGCCCGCCATCAAGGAGATCTTCCAGGCCACGGCCGCGCAGGTCGAGGGTGAGCCCTGCTGCGACTGGGTGGGCGAGACCGGTGCCGGCCACTACGTGAAGATGGTCCACAATGGTGAGAGCGTTCTCACGTTGATGCCCCGGCACGCGAAATTGATTAGAGATGTGCACAAGGTATCGAGTACGGTGACATGCAGCTGATCTCGGAGGCATACGACATCCTCAAGCGTGGCTTGGGTCTGACGGAGGGCGAGGTCGCGGACATCTTCACCACCTGGAACAAGGGTGTCCTCGACTCCTTCCTGATTGAGATCACCGCGAACATCCTCAAGTTCAACGATGACGACGGTGTTCCTTTGGTCACCAAGATTCTCGACAAGGCTGGCCAGAAGGGTACCGGAAAGTGGACTGCTATTGCTGCGCTTGACGCCGGCATGCCCGGTAGGTGAATTCGAAATATCTGAGCTGCCTGAAAAGCTTATTTTGTCGCTAGTCACCCTCATCGGCGAGGCTGTCTTCGCCCGCTGCTTGTCCGGCCTGAAGGAGGAGCGTGTGCGCGCCTCCAAGATTATTGCCGGCCCCCAAAAGGAGCCCTTCAAGGGCGACAAGAAGCAGTTCATCGACGACCTCGAGCAGGCTCTCTACGCCTCCAAGATCATCTCTTACACCCAGGGCTTCATGCTCATGCGTGAGACCGCGAAGGAGGTGAGCATCCAACGACTTATGTAATTTGCGCAGAATCTGACCACGCCTTGCAGCTCGACTGGAACCTCAACTACGCCGGCATCGCGCAGATGTGGCGTGGCGGTTGCATCATCAAGTCCGTCTTCCTCGGCGACATCACCAAGGCGTACCAGAAGGACCAGAAGCTCGAGTCGCTGCTCTTCGACGACTTCTTCAACAAGGCCGTCCACAAGGCGCAGCCCGGCTGGCGCCGCATCAACGCGCAGGCCGTCCTCTGGGGTATCCCCACGCCCGCGTTCAGCACCGCGCTCGCGTTCTTCGACGGCTACCGCAGCGAGGTCGTCCCCGCGAACCTGCTCCAGGCTCAGGTCAGTGCAACCAGCTCACTCACATGAGGCCTGCAGCTGATGCGCTCTCTAGCGTGACTACTTCGGTGCCCACACTTTCCGTGTCGTCCCCGGCAAGGAGAGCGCCAAGCTCAAGCTCGGCGAGGACATCCGTAAGTTGCTATCTTTACCAATTCACGCTAGCCGTGACTCACCTGAACACCCAAGACGTCAACTGGACCGGTCGTGGCGGCAACGTCTCGGCATCCTCATACTCGGCCTAAGCGTCGTCGATGCGTACGACCGTGCAATGGTCTTGTCGGATTCGCTCATAGACGCACCAGAGCAGCCGGGCATCGTCGCACCGTCATCTAGCATCTGGAACACGGAATGGGGAAGACAATCTTCGGGGGTGGTACGATAGCATGTATCGTGTAGAATGAAATCAAACAATCCGTGTACACAACAACATATACGTGTGGCATACATATGTAGACAGATGCAAGCCAGCGTGGACGGACGAATGCAGCCCTGACCGCTTCTCCTCCAATGTGGTAACGAGCTAGGCCAGAACGGTATGCGCGCAGGTGGTTCGTAGGATCGTCGCTGGCCACAGCCGCTGCGTCGGGCTGGCACCGCCCGGTGCCTCACTTCTGGTCTTCCCTGATCGGCGGCAGCTCCCACCCCTGGGGCCCAAAGTGCGGGATGACCATCGCCACGCCGTCCTTGTTCTTCACCGGCTTCGAGTACGTGCAGAGCGCCCTGCCGAGCGCGGCGAGCCACGCCCCGTTCGCGACCGTGAGGCCCTTGACGAACACGCGCGACGTGCGCACGACCTCGAGGAACACGACGTACTCGGGCGGCGCCCCGCCCGCGAGCACGGACGACGGGTGCAGGAACACGTCCTCGTCGATGCCCAGCGCCGCGTAGGCGACCCCACGCGCGGTCGTGTACTGTGCCCCCGTGCCCGCTGAGGCGGCGCCCTTCGCGGCGATGTCTTTGCGCACGGCGATCTGGTCAATGAAGCCCGCGGCGATGAGCTGCCGGAGGACTTTGAGCTGCGGGGAGGGGGGTGGGGTGGTTAGTGTGTGATGTGTGTGAGTGGGGAGGGAGGGGTTACCTGGAGCGCGTTGGGTGGGCGGAGGTTCGCCTCGAAGCCGGTCTGGACGTCGGGGAAGTTCGTCTGCACGATGCTGCTGATCTGTGCGCGCAGCTTGTGGATCTCTTCCATCGCCTGGCGGGTGGATGGGAAGGTCAGTGCTCAGTTAATGCATGTCTGATGGCTACGAACATACCTTTGGACGGACGAAGTGCTCCTCGCAGAACTTGTGGCCGCCCCCGGCGTACTCGTACGCGCCTACGACGGAGAGTATGCGCAGGACGTCGCTCGACGAGTTTCCGAGCGCCGAGTGCAGCTGCTGCGACTGGAAGAACGCCTTCCGACGGACCCTCCGCATCTCCTTCGCGCGCGCCGCCTCGCCCGTCAGGTGCGCCAGCTCCTCGTTCTCCTCGTCCTCCTCGCCCTCCAGCGCCTCCTCGCGCAGGAACGGGTCGCCCACCGAGAGCGCGGCGACGATCGCGATCACGTACGGCAGGCACCCGTGCTGCCTCCCGCTCACGAGCATGCGCGAGAAGCGCGGCGAGAGCGGGAAGAGCGCCATCGTGCGCCCGATCTCCGTGACGGGCCCGCCGAGCGGGGCCCCACCCGGGGCGGGGGCGAGCGCGCCGAGGTGCGTGAGCACCTTCTCCGCCTTGCGGAGGCTCGTGCGGTCTGGGGGCGTGGGGAAGGGGAAGTTCGCGACGGAGTCGATGTGCATGCTCTTCATCTGGAGCACGACGCCCTCGATGGGCATGCGCAGGATCTCGGGCTGCGAGAACGGGTCGAAGTAGTTCTCGAAGAGCGCGGAGGAGTAGAGGCGGTAGCAGTGCCCCGGGCCTGTGCGGCCGGCACGGCCTGCGCGTTGGGCGGCGGAGGCTTTGGATACCCAGCTTACTTGGAAAGCTTGGATACCGTTGGCGACATCATATCGCCGCTGGATCAGGTGTCAGCGACCGCCTCGTTCATGGATGGCAATAGTCAACTCACCTCCTTTGCGCGACCGCAGTCTACCACATAGCGGATACCAGGAATGGTGAGTGACGTTTCTGCGACGTTTGTCGCCACAACCACTAGCCGAGTGCCGGGAGGTGGCTCTTTGAAGACCTCCATTTGCTTCTCGCTGGAGAGCAACGCATACAGTGGAACGATATGCATGGGAACTGTCGAGGACTAAGTATACTGCACTTGAAGCGCCAATGAGGCCCTTACCATCAGTGTCTTCCGCTTTGATGCCCAGCTCCTCGTTCTCCGCTTCCTCGTCGTCCGAGTCAAGAGCCTCCGCGTCGATGTCACCATCTACGTCGAACGCCAGAGCCTCGTCGTCTCGTCGCGCGTCGCCCAATTCGATGTCCTCCGCTTCCACGTCGGCTACGCCAATGATGTCAATAGACAGGACTGTCCACAGGAATCACAGGACATACCATGTGCGGGTGCAACGGCATGCGCTGGTGGCTTGTCCTCGCCGAGCTTCTTTGCCAGGTTGCTGAGACGTGTTTGCAGGGATATCTTCGACTTCCGGTGTTCCTCTATGGCCTTCTTTCCGTACATTGTCTCGAGCTTCTTGCACACCCCGGTGATCTCATTTTGGCCCGTGAGGAAAATGAGTATACCGCCAGGGGGCAGTCGCGCATGGATCTTGCTGGCTTTCTTGACCGCCTCTGTAACGTAGTCGGACGACGTCCGCCGGCTGAAGTGGACGGTCACTGGATGCTGGCGAGCAGGGACGTTGATGATCGGTGGTGGCGAGGGAAACAGCGCCGTGTTCTCCGCAAAGTCGGCGACGCGTAAGGTAGCAGACATGATAATCAAGCGCAAAGGCTGTAAGATATGAGCTGTGAGCTAGATAGTGAGACGGCTAAGAGGGAGCCAACGCACCTTCATGTCGTCCTTCCCTTCCTTCCACATCTCCTCCCGCAACTTGACGACTCGGCTCAGAACGCCGATGAGGATATCGGTATTCATGCTCCGCTCGTGCGCCTCGTCGATAATGATGACCGAGTACTTCTTCAGCAAGAAGTCGGTGGCCAGCTCTCGCAAGAGCACACCGTCGGTCATGAACTTGATCGAGGTCGACGGCGAAACGGTCGCGTCGTACCGTATCTGGTACGAGACACGAGTGGAGGCTAAGGACAGTTCATGCGCAACGCGAGACGCCATGGACATTGCGGCAACACGCCGCGGCTGTGTGACACCGATCATGCCAGGGTTGTCTGGTTCGAAATTGAGTATCCAGGTCATTGTTCGAGGAGGAGGATCACTGACCACTACCGGCAGAACCAAATCCAGCTTCGAAGAGGAACTGGGGTACCTGTGTTGTCTTACCGCTACCCGTCTCACCGCAGATGATAACAACACTATTCAAGAGTATGGCCTCCATGATAGGCTGTTCTTCCGCGACGATTGGGAGGAGAAGCCTAGCTTCCTCCACCTCAGATGGGCGCGACACGGATACAACCTTGCGCTTCCTAGACTGAGAACCGTCGGCGGTCTTCTTGGCAGACTCTTGCATATGCTGTGCGAGCGAAGTGTGTGGTAGCTGCAAATCCTCTCCCAGCGGACCTCGCATCTCTCTTGGCCCGTCTGAGTGCTCCGTTTTCCGCTTCTTCGGCGGTGGGGCGGTCTCCACATGCGCAAGTGTAGGATCTGTTGTCGCAGAATCATCTGGAGGTGGGGCGATGTATCCCTTGGCTACGCTGAGTTGCTTCATGGCCCAATCCTTGAACCCAAGCCGTTTTCGTTTTGTGCCTCCGGACTCTTCCGCTGAAGGTGCTTGCGGTGGTTCTTCCAATGGCTCTTCTGCCTCCTCCGCGTCAGAGTTTTCAGGGTTGTCTGAAGCGTCGTCTGCGCCAGACTGTTCGTCGGCCTCTTCGACGCTATCGTAGGCCGAATCCGAGCTGTCGAAAGATGCGTCCGAGTCCTCCGCCGGTTTCCGATTCCGTTTGTTGGAGCCCGTGTCTTTCCACGACGTAAATGCCGCCTTGCAGAGTTCATGTTTAACTTCACTAGAAGACATTCCACCAAACAGTTGACTCTACCTTGGAATGTTTTGGCTTCCTCTTCGAAATCTTCGGGGCTGCTGTAGTACCATCGGAATTGTGGCGAAGCGCACTTCCAATGACGGATGTTGAAGGTAATGGGTCTTCGAATCCGGAGGACTGCACTGCCGTGGAGAACCCAGAGTCCACAATCACCACTGGTCTTGAGCGCGACATGCCCTCCTGGACGTTATCGTGTTCGCGCGTATACCTTGTAGAGCGGTCAATATCCATGTATGCATCTTCGTCGCTCTCTTCACGGTCGCCGGCTTCAGACGGTGGAGCATCGTTGCGACGCCGTTTCCCCTTGCCCGCGCGACCGTCCAAAGCGCGTCTGACGTCAAGGTCCTCCTCCTTCTCCAGCCGGCGTAGATGAGTGGAAGGCTTCCCCGTGCCAAGAGTCGCGGATGACTGCAAGTGGAGTGCAGCCGAGGCCTGAGCCTGACTCTTCCTTGGGCATCAATTCAGCTACTTGCTGCTATGCGCATTTCGGCAGGACGTACGATAGCTTTTCAAAGAGGTCAACCCGCTCTTCTTGCTTCAGCTTTTTCTCCTATACAAACGCTGAGTATAGGGGTGCTGCTGAGAGGTGTGGGCTACGAACGATGTATTTGTCTAGTCTCTTCTTTTTCTTACTATTCGCCTTCGAGTCGAGCTCCGCGAGCATCTGGTGGTGTAGTCAGTCGCTGGACCAAACTAAGCTGGTAAGAGAACTTCACGCACCTCTTCTCGCATCTTCAGCTTCCGCTCCTGCTCCTTCTCCTCCTCGGTCTTAGGAACTACGATTGTGGCATTGGGGTCCGGGCGGTCCTGGACAGTCTCCTGCTTGTCCGTGCGGTGTTTTGCCTTCTTCTTGTGCGCGGACCGCGCCTTGGCATTATATCGTGTGCGTTGCATCTCCAGCTCCAGTGAAGTAGCAGAGTCCAAGAATGTGAGCAGTCAAGAAGGGTGGATGGGTGTGGTGTAACGGAACGGTATAGACGCCCGCTCACTCCGTAAAATTCAGATCTCGATCGCGCCAGATCGCGCCGCGTCGATCTGCTCAAATAGGCGCCCATAGTGATCGGAGTCGACGCACCTCCTGCGTCGGCTTTGACCCCATCTTGCTCTTGACCGCTTTGCAGCAGCCAGATCCGACCGTAACCGACAGTGTTTTTAGTGCTATGTGTGGGATTCTTTTCTCGCTCTGTGCGGCGAACGCGGACTATGAAACGCTCGAAACTCTGCGAGGGCTCTTCCCGAAACTACAAGAAGTGATCTGTTCAAGAGGTAATCACGTTCTCAAGTGAGCGGTGACCATCGTTGACAGCTCGAACAGGACCCGATGCTCAGCATACGACCTATCTTGATATGCTCCACGCGAAGCTCACCTTTTGTGCGTCGGAGCTACGCTTGAGAGGCGATGTTTTCATCAAGCAACCTCATACCAACGAAGAGGGGAACATACTTTGCTGGAACGGCGAGGTACGTATCGTTCAGGGGTAATGCGTATGCGACTCACCGTTGTATCTAATCCTGTCAGGTTTTTGAGGGGCTTGAGGTACAGAAATCTCGCAGACGCAACACGCGAATATCACGATGAGCATTAAATATATGTAGGTACAAGCCGAGGAAAACGACGGTTCAAAGTTGTTTGAAGCACTGAAAGACGCTAAAGACGAACAAGATGTTGTCAGTGTTTTCGGCCGTATAGAGGGACCGTGAGTCGAGAAAAACATTCCCGACACACTGAGATACTCAACCAGACCACAGATACGCCTTCCTCTACTACCATGTAGGGAATACAACGTTTCGCAAGTTTGCACGAAGCGCCACCTTACACTGGGATAGAAACGTTCAAACAGGCTATATTTCGCCCGAGATCCACTAGGAAGACGTTCGCTCTTGGTGCATTATCCGGACGAGACCCGCCCATATTTCCTGCTATCTTCTGTTTCCGTTGGCATGCATCCGGGATACTCGTTCGAAGAGATATCAACGGAGTATATATACTCAATAGACCTCGACACTCTCAACTCAGATGGCGTAAGCAATTCCATCTACACACGGACTAACTAATTGACCCTTCTCCTGCTCAGATGTTAGGAATCGGATCATGTATCGCTCGATTATCTCGCTCCTCTGAGAATGACACGTTGCCCTTCGTGCGTAATTCACCCGTCCAGTCTTTGCGGCTTTCCATTCTGAACTACGGCTCGCCGAGCGTACAGGCACAACCACATTCTGTAAACAGGACGCTCCCAGATGATCCGCCGAAGGTTCAAAGCCTAGATGATATTCCGCCCCACCTGGAGGCTCCAGTAGACAGTTTGATCGCCGAGCTAGACCGGAGTGTCATGCTCCAGGTCCGAGACATACCCAGAAGAAAGCAGGTCGATGTTCTTCCCCTTTAGCGATTTACATTAAGCTGCTCTCCGCAGACTTGCCTCAGGCGAGGCACGAGTGGCTGTCTTCTTTAGCGGAGGCATCGACTCCACCATGCTGGCATACTTAGCCGATAGGTAAGAATCTTATCCGCGGAATCAAGAAGATCTTTCACTTACCCGCCGCTTAGGCACGTCGCTCCAGAAGAGCCCATAGACCTCCTCAACGTCGCCTTTGAGAACCCACGCAAGATCGCAGTGAAAGTGGATGGCAACATCGGCGGCCTCCCGAAACGAGAAAAGAAGCAGAAGCTGCGCGAGCCACTCGACTACTCCACGGTGAAGGTCTCTTTCGACGTACCCGACCGACTCACCGGCTTGCAAGAACTCGAAGAGCTGAGGCGGTTATGCCCTAACCGCACGTGGAACTTTCTGGAGGTCAACGTGCCGTTCGAGGACTCGCTAAACGCTAGGCCAATAGTAGAGGCTCTCATGTTCCCCTCCAGAACGGTAATGGACATGGTACGTCGTCTGGCCGGGTAATATCAGTTGCGTGTTGTCTTATTGAACACGCAGAGCCTCGCCATCGCGCTGTACTTCGCCGCACGCGCTGAGGGTCAGATTCGCGCACATCCGGGCGCGGATTCTACGCCGTACACAAGCCCTGCGAGAGTGTTGCTGAATGGCTTAGGCTCTGACGAGCTTCTGGGCGGATACGGCCGCCACCGCACCGCATTCAAGGCGGCAGGATGGCAGGCAGTCATCGACGAGGTACGTGTGGTCAACGGCAATCCTACCCGATGCTTCGACTAAGCTCCCTATAGCTTCAGCTCGAGATCGACCGCATACCCACGCGGAATCTGGGTAGGGATGACCGTGTCATCTCTTCCTGGGGGAAAGAAACAAGACATCCGTTTCTGTCTTTGTCGGTCGTCAATTTCCTCGCTCAGCTGCCGGTTCACTTGAAGATGGACCCGCGTCTGGAGTCTGGCTTGGGGGAGAAGTTGCTTTTACGGCTCGCGGCACGGAAGGTTGGGCTAGTGGAAGCCAGTTCGAGGAAGAAGAGGGCGATGCAGTTTGGGAGTCATTCGGCGCGGATGGCGCCAGGTGAGGGCGACAAGAAGGGGGATATCCTCATAGAAACCTAGAAGACCTTTCAATCGCCGTAAATATGTGGTCAGTCAATTTGCGATGGTTCGGCGCGCTACGACTAAATACTGACTCAACTCGTCCAGTTAGCACTTCGCAGCGATGCATGATGAAGTCGAGCGAATATGCACCGTGATAGTTGTGCATCAACGTAAAGTTCGTCTGTTCTGACGCGCGGATGCCGCGGAGAAAGTACAAGTCGACACGAGCGCCAGTCATTGAATTGCCACAACGCTGGCTGTTCCTCCAAACTTCGACGCTCAAGCCCCGGTCCTTGCAAGAAGTTCGTGATCATGATGTGAGTCTTTACATCGCCTTGTACCAATTGCAGCTTATCTACAGCGCAAACGTTCAAAGTGCCGCCCGTCCTTCAAGACAATAGCTTTTTAGGTTCGCGCCCTCGACCACCTTCTCACCCAGTAGGGTCCCTTTTGTGCGACGATGGGAATCGAACTGTATCCATGCGGTAGGTTTGGCTCGAACATCAGATACTCCTTGTTACGATTCAATGGTTTGCATACTGCCTCCGAGTTGAATGTCTTCGATGATGAGGTGAACGGGTCTGTCAGCCTCTCACCTTCGAACATCTTCATAGTGCAGGCTTCTGGGCACCGCCATGTCCACTTTACAATTGACCCTCCATGCCGCTCATGTCAAAGGAGAACATACCGTTGTGCTGCTACGCCGACATGACAACCGCTGCCGTATGTTGTTCTGAGGACGAGCTTGGGCGCATTGCTCCCGTAGATAAGTAGTAGCGGAAGATGTCCAACTTGCTACAGCGTTTCCCTCTTTAAACGACTCTACTCGCAGAAAGACATAGGTGAGTAACTTGGCGTCCTTGGAAAGTATAACTTATACTGATTCATCGAGTCAATAAGTAGCTAGGGCCCTACCCTCTGTCGCATCTTCAAACCTCTCGGCCTACATTACTACTCCAGCATTTTCCCGCAGAAAGAACGTAAATCGTAGGCATCGATATCTATACAGCTTGTGATTTTGACTGATAACCCATTACGCAGGCACGACGCTCCGGGATGAGCATCTTTGCCGCAACCCAGCCCAGACTGAATCACGACATACTACTCGTGGTCATGACGTTCTGCAAAAAACCCACTATTTCCCGTATGATGCGGACGTGCTCTTCCCTCAGTCGCTCTGGAGCGAGACTGCTCCTTAATGGCACTGTGAACATCAACGACGCATACGCTCTCGAGTCCCTCTGTCACTTCCTGCGGGCAGACAGCTTCTCCCGCATACGCCACCTCCGCGACCTCGAGCTACGCATCGACGAGAAGTTGCCGCGGCCGATCGCCCGCCAACTCGTCGAGATCCTAGGCAGAACGACCCATCTCGACACGCTCACACTGGCCGAGGCCGAGCCCATCCTGCAGTCGCACGACCCCGCCATCGCCACGGCCATCGCGAGCCTCACCACCCTCCGCACGCTCGTGCTCTCCGGCGCGGAGGAGCTGTCGCGCGACATGATGCTCATGCTGCAGTCCCCGCTCGAGGAGCTCCGGTTCGAGTACGACCCGCACGGCGACGCGCCGTTCGACGAGATGCTCGAGCCCGACGAGCTGCCGCAATACCACCCGCTCTTCCTCTGCCAGAAATTTGCCGCGTCTCTGCGGGACCTCGACTGCCGCTTCGCGTCGCCGCACACCGGCTTCACGTACCCGCAGCTGCCGGTGTACCCCAACCTGCGCTGTCTGACGCTCCAGGACGATTGGCCGGTCCTGCGGCCCTGGATTGCGTCGTGCCCGAACCTCACGGTGCTCTCCAGCACCACGCACCATGAGGCATGGGTCGCGGAAGATGAGGACGACGACGAGGATATCAACCCCGAGTGGCAGGAGCTGCGTCAGCGCAACCTGGACGACCAGGGCGCACACGGCACTTGGACGCACCTCGAGGATTACTCAGGGAACGTCGTCCCCCTGTATATCCTGGGACTCACCTGCCGCATCCCTAACATCACCATCGATGAGGACGTCAAGAGCTATCATGTGACCATGCTCAGTACGATTCTAGCCGAGGCAAAGCCCAAATACCTCAGCCTGCGCATGACGGGGCCTCTCCATGACTTTAGGGACAGTACCGCTGCCTTATTGACGCTCGAAGGGTGCTCCGAGCTGGAAACGCTAGACCTGTCCTTAGATCTTCATCGATGGGAAACCTTCGACTTTCAGGAACTATCGGTATGCCTTCATCATCATAGCCATATCCAACTATAGCTGATCAAACAGCTCTATCACAGGTGCCCTTGCTCGAGGCTCTTCCCCGTCTCCCTGCTCTCAACCTTCTGGACCTCGACTTCCGCGGCCCACAACAAAGAATGCCGCAAGTTGGACAGGGTACTACTCAAGAGTCCCCTACCGACGAGGATGTCGATCTCGTTGATTTTGGGAGGCGAGCTATCAATATAGCCTCTGTCCTCGCGAGAGTGGAGGTCCGCGTATGGTACTCTGAGCCTGGGCGCAAGAGGCGCTTCGTGCGGGTCACGAAGAGAGGGGATGACATTACCGTGATCAGTAAGTGATTCGATGGGTGGCAGAACTGCATCGCGGAGCGGAAATGGATGGTCTATACTCCATCATGGTATGCAGGATTAGGGTATACGGTATAGGAGAGGCGGGATGTCAATCCACGCGCTTCAATTCTACTGAGGTGTGTCGGATACATCGCCTCCAGTAGCGCACCCACTCCCCGATTGACCGGCGTTACCGCCGTTGTCTGCAAGCGAATGTCAGCTTCATATATCAAATGGCAAACATCATTGCACGTACTGGAATCCATGTTCATCACGGCACCCGAGTTATAGACGCTGCCGCCGATCGCATTGCCCGACGATCCGGAGTAGGCGTTTCCGCCTGCACCGCGACCGTCGTTCCCATGGCCTCCTGAGGCGCAACCCGACTGGGAGCCTCCGCCGTTGCCAGCGTTGTTTGAGTTCATGTTCATTATCGTGGGCATGCCGAAGTTGCTCCCCTGGTTCACGACGTCGCCACCGTTGACGTCTCCGCTGCTCCCAGTGTACGCGTTGCCGCCGAGAGTGCCGTCATCGTCTGTCCGCTTGATGACCTCGAAGCTCTTGACATCGCTATTTACGAAGACGTCAGTCTCTATCTCAACATAATGTAGGAAGTGTTCTTACTTTGTTACGGAGCCGCCGCCGACGTCGTGCGTCGTGCCCGAGTACGCGTTCCCGCCAATGGTATGCGCATCGAGAGCCCTCGGGGCGATACTGCTAACGATAAGAGAGTGTCGTATAACATGATATAGATTACACGTACGTGCGGCCCGTCCATGCCTGAGGCTGATGGTCCGGGAGAGCATCGCGGATCTCCTTGATGCCAATACGGGGATGAGCATGCCCGACGGTGGGGTCTTGACCGGGTTGGGACGGTGAGTTCGGCTTGGAGACGGTGAAGACGTCCGAGCTATAGCTGCCTGAGGCGGGGAAGGGAGCGCCGCTGACGACAGTGACGGTGGCGAAGAGGGCGCAGACGAGGCTGGGGGTACGCATGTTGGGGAATAGGTTGTGAGGTGAGAATAGGTTGTAGAGGTCAGAGATACAGAACAAGAGGCGGTACAAAGTCGAGAGGGGAGGAACGGAGACGAGAAAGTCTTGATGGTGGAGAGAGGAGAAGCTGTCGAATGAGCAGCCTACCCGCGGAGTAACCGATCTTATGTTGGAATACGGAGGCTGACATTCCAACCTCAACCAAGTCACCTTCCTCTTTCGTTTGACTTGAACCCATTCTGAGCGAATAGTGCGTTCGGCTTCTCGGCACAAATTAAGCGCCGAAGTTGTCTCGCCGAGTCAGCCGAACCGAGCACAACGCGTTCCCCTCGTGAATTATGGTCGAAAGAAACACACTGGATAGACCAGTAAGCACGTACGACAAGGAGCTGTAAGATAGAGCAGGTAGTAGTCCAGAAAGCGAATATATAACGCACAACAAAGAGTACATCCTTCAGAACGGCAGCGCAATTAGCAGCCTCGAGCCGCAGATAGGGAGGGACGCTAGGATGATTACGTCTGGAGAAACCGTAGGCAAAGCGTAGGATATCTAGAATGCTGGGTATCCCAAAGAAGAGTGTAAGAAGGGGGCGGGGAAGATAATTGTGAGGTAGTAAGAGGGAAACACACGTCTCAGTCGTCCACCATTAGCCATTCGGTGTCAGATTCACGTCCGTCTCCGCCAGAGATGGCGTCCCATCCGTCGTCGTCGTTGCTCCCGTCTCCCTCCTGTCCTCCCCGTTTCCCGACCCGTTGGTGGTCGTCGAGGCAGCGTCCCCCGTATCGTCTCCATTCGCCCCCGCTTGCTTGTTCAGAGCTGCCTGTCGCCGCGTCTGCAAGTCCTCGTAGAAATCGTTCGCCTCGTTCATCCTATTCACCTCCGCCTGCTTCGCGTCCAACCACCGCTGCAACAACTTTGCGTTATCCTTCGTGAGCGTCTGATTGCGTTCCTCGATTTGGCTGAGTTCCAGTTGGAGCGTGTTGATCTCGTCATGGAGGATCTGGAGTATGCGATATGAGCATTATCCCTACGGAAACGCGTAAATGATGACTCACCTGGGCCGTCCTATCCTTCTCTGACATCAGCTCGCTGTGTTGCTCGACCTTTTTGCGGAGTATAGCAATCTCGTCGCGTGACTTCCTCAGGCTCTCCGAGTCTACGCGCGACATCTCTTCCTTCTCGCGGAGGGTCTCGTTCATTGCGAGCAACCGCTGCGCGTTCTGACCTTGCGTCTTGTACACCGTCGCAAGCTCGTCTCGCAATGACGATATCTGTGACTCCAGGGAGGCGATATACGCGGCGCGTACGGGGTTGCTAAGTCCACGCAGTCAGGAACACTGCAAGTTGCGCTGATAATGGACATCACATACTCTTCGCCCGTGCCAGGAACGAACACGGTGGAACTGCTAGGATTTGGCCGGGCGGAGCCCATCGCGCGTAGTAGAGACGCATTGCGCTCCTTCAGCAGCTTCGTCTGTTGCGCCAATCTGCGATCTTTTCAGCGTTCACATTGAGATTGCGTCCAAGGGGCGAGTATGAGGCCGGCATGTCTGGGCGCGGCGCACGGCGGTAAGCACGTACATTGTTCGATCACCGGCGCGTACGATGACTCGCGAGCGTTGCGCTCGACGAGCCGCAGGCGTAGTGTTTCCTGCCAGGTTGGCTCAGCCATGATGGCGAGGAGGGGGATGGAGGGGAGGAGGGCACAGGGCCGGATGGAGGGATCGTGGCAGGAAGCAGCGAGAGTGGGCGCCTAGACGGAGCTCGAATAAGGGATCTGAGATTGCAGGGGAGGAAGCGCCGGCGTCGTCGACGCTCGTGGCTACGAGTCCGCATATCTTCCTTCTAGTAAACTTCTACCTGCCCACCGTCCTCCCTGTACATCCTTCATCATGGGTCGCGTTCTTCTCAAGGTATGTCGTATACTTATATCAGGATACTGTTTGGAGGCTGACGCGTTGCACAGGTTATCATTCTGGGTGATAGCGGGTATGTCGTCCGTCTGATTGCTTGGGGGTGCGGGAGCTGAGCGGGTCATTGTGGGCGTGGTTGGCGATAGGGTTGGCAAGACCTCTCTCATGAACCAGTATGTGAACAAGCGGTTCAGCAACCAGTACAAGGCGACCATTGGCGCAGACTTGTACGTTCCCGCTGTGAATCCCTTGGCGAACCCCTCTGAGTAGCACCGCCCGCAGCTTGACGAAGGAGGTTATGGTGGACGACCGACTTGTGACCATGCAGGTAAGTTAATATGTCCTCCCTTTACCGTTCCACCACCTAAGGCGGTGTGTAGCTGTGGGACACCGCAGGTCAAGAACGTTTCCAGTCGTTGGGGGTGGCTTTCTACCGTGGGGCGGATTGCTGCGTACTCGTGTACGACGTCAACAGCGCCAAGTCCTTCGAGACCCTCGACAGCTGGCGCGACGAGTTCCTTATCCAGGCCAGCCCACACGACCCGGAGAACTTCCCGTTCGTTGTGCTCGGGAACAAGATTGATATGGAGGAGAGCAAGCGTCAGGTACGCCCCCACCATAACCCTATCCCGTTATACGCGGTAGTTCTCACCCTGTTCCCGTGACTATAGGTCACCCAGAAGCGTGCGATGACCTGGTGCCAGTCCAAGGGCAACATCCCTTACTTCGAGACCTCCGCGAAGGAGGCCATCAACGTCGAGCAGGCGTTCCAGACGGTGGCGAAGAACGCGCTCCAGCAAGAACAGGATGACCAGCTGTAAGTGCCATCTCCCGTGCATAACTCAACTGGCAGCTCGCTGACGTCTAGAATCAGCTATGTGGACTACCCGGACCCGATCCGGATTGACTCGGAGAGCTCGCAGAGCATGGGCTGCAACTGCTGAACACGCCCGTAGACGCTTTCTCTGCGCTCATGACACCCCAGGACCTCCGGTTACCCCTTCTCGAGCCCTACAGCGCACTCTCTTGAGCGCGCCCGCGCACTTCACGATAGGCCTCGATTTACGATAATTTACCGATTCTTTTCGTCGCTGTTCCGTTTTCGCACTTGTACATCCGTATACTGAGCTATGAATATTGGTGTTGGAATAGCAAGTGCTGGAGACCGTGTCACCTCCCGAGTTGGGTGGTTGGGCAAATGTAGCCCCTGTAGTTGCGCGAGCTCGGAGCTCGGGGCGAGCGGGGGAAGTGAGGTCATGGCGGGGCCGAGCGCTCCGCCAAATGCATGCGCATAGCGGTGGCTGCTGCGACGGAGTCCAGGCCGGACAGCCCTCTCCTCCGCTCGCTGTGCACCCAACCCACCTAAGTACTTAATCTGCAACCCTTTCGCTCCCTCGATGCTCTAGATCCCACCTATATTCGCTCGTTACTCGATTTTGCTCGTTATACACAATGCAGCAACACTCGAACACGGTTCATCTTGCCGTCAATGCCTCACTTGCGTCTACCGCGCCAGGCCGACCCGTTACCCCTTCATCTGCTGCAGGGACCGTCTTGCTGGAGGGATGGGCACTGAAGAAACGGCGCAAACGGATGCAAGGTGCGGAGCGAAACATCTCCGGCACGCGGAGTGTCCTGATCATCATCTACACTGCGCAGGCTTCGCTCGCCGGTATTTCGTGTTATATAACACCGGTCTACTTTCCTATTCTCTGGAACCTGGACACCCGCCTAGAGACCAGGTGCAACTAACACAAGCCGCGATCTCCAATTCGCGTGGACGCAGGGATATCCATGTGGATTCGCACAACGCGACCTTCCATATCAAGTGTCTCAGCGAAGATGACTTTGACGTCTGGATGACGGCTTTCCGGTCAGTCCTTATGTTTGATTATGGCTGTTGTGCGACGGGAAGCGAAACCACGGCAGACAAACGGTGTGGTGGTCCACCCGCCATAGCCATGCGAAAGCCTTGACTGTGACGAACGGCCAGGCTGTCTGTAAGCCTATCGCAAGGTATTTCAGGCTATAGCGCGCAGTGGCTTCCCCACCTAGTCTGTCATGAACGCGAGATGGGCGGCGGACATAAACTGTGTCTCTTGAGACGGCGACATTGGGGTTTACGCGTACACTGCTGTTACTTTATTTCGCCGTTGCGTTTCTCGTTGCATAGCAGTGGTATGGCTCGGTGATGCACGGTGTGGCTGAAACACATACAGCAAGATACTCGCGCAAGAGATGCCCAAGTCAAGACGTTCGTCCCTCGCGCGCTCCTCCACTCGCGGAAATTTCCAGATCGGGAGAGTTGCGATGCTCGTGGAAGAGATGGGCAACGTACGTATACCGCGCTTCGCAGAGAAAATTGGCTGACCAACAGCGTAGACGATTGCAGAGCTAGACGGCGCGTTATCCACTTTCGAAGAGGAAGAGCGAAAGCGGAAGCGAGTCAGTACGCGCTCGAAGTCCGAAGGCGGCAAGGAGCACGGCGTCCTCGGGCTGTTCAGGAAGGGTGTGTAACGCGTCCGCCGCGCTCAGGGCTGGCTCTAACGCGTGCCTTGCCGCCGCAGGGCATCACCACGAGTCATCGCATCTCGGCGTGCCGGAGGCCGGCTCGGCGGAGTCGCCCTCGTCGTCAGAGCTGCTGAAGCGCATGGCGACCGCTTTGGAGCAGCTCAAGAATCAGCATTCCGCGCTCGGGAAGACGTTCCACTCATACCCGTCAATCGATACCACCATAGTAGGGTCGCCCCTGCCAAGTACCGCGGAAGAGGACGACGAAGTGCACACGCCAACGACAGTGGGGCCGGGTGGCAAGCGCATGTCCGCGTTCAGCACACATAGCGGCAGCAGTGTGTGGTTTGACGCGCCCGAATACGACGGCCCGGAGGAATATACGTTGGACGTTACTCCGCCTGTCGACAGCCAAGATAACAACTTCTTTAACACGGACTCCCGGCTTACGGATCACACGGAGGCAAGCACGGAAGCAACGGAAGCGGGTTCGAGCACGGGTATGGACACCGACAGCGAGTCCGAGGTGTCCGCCGAGAAGAGCTTCACGGAGGAACCTACGGTTATCCATCGCAGGACTAGTTTGCCCTCCGGTCCAGTGGGCGACGAAGGCAGCCTCTTCGCGGTTCTGAAGAAGAACGTCGGAAAGGTGGGTAAATTCGAACAGACGCCGTCCTGGCGCCGCTGACGTGCAATCCAGGATTTGTCTAAGGTCGCGTTACCTGTGACATTCAACGAACCTCTCACGATGCTCCAGAAAGCGGCGGAAGAGCTCGAGTACTACGATCTTCTTGCACAAGCGGTACAAAGCCAAGATCCAGTTGAGCGGATATGCTATGTCGCCGCCTTCGCTGTCTCGACCTACGCAAATACCAAACATAGAACGGGACGGAAAGGATTGTAAGCGCCCTAAATATGGTATCACTCTACAGGTCAATAACGTTGCGCCGTCAGCAACCCCATGCTCGCGGAGACTTTCGAAGAAGTGAGGATGCACTTTATCGCGGAGAAAGTCTGCCACAATCCCGTCATTATGGCGTGGCATGCCGAGGGAGAGGGTTGGGAGCTTTATGCTACGTCCAGCGGGAAAACCAAGTTCTGGGGTAATTCCTTTCCCGTCGACTGTGTACCCGGAGATTGACCGAGCATCCATGATAGGCAAGAGCATGGAAATTATACCACAAGGGACGATACACCTGAAACTCGGGGAGGAGCACTACCAGTGGTATGTGACTAGATACGTGACAGCATGTGTATGCTTGACTGATTGACCTCGCAGGACTCGACCCTCGTCATTCATCCGAAATCTCATGATGGGCACCAAGTACCTCGAGCACATCGGCAAAATGATGATCAAGAATACGAGCAGCGGAAACTCATGCACGCTCGACTTCAAAGAAGGAGGCTACTGGGGCCCCACAAACGTCGTCTCGGGCGTCGTGAACTCCCCTTCCGGCGAGCAGGTGGCTAATCTCGAGGGCAAGTGGGACGAGCAGGTGGCACGCAAGCTCGACTCGTCGCACCTCCACGTGCTCTGGCGGATCACGCCCTTCGCGAAGAACGCGGGGCAGTACTACGGCTTCACCGCGTTCGGCGTCACGCTGAACGAGATCACGCCGGACCTGGAGGGCAAGCTTCCGCCCACGGACTCCCGATACAGGCCGGACGTGCGGGCGCTCGAGAATGGCGACCTCGATGGCGCAGAGAGGGAGAAGCAGCGCGTGGAGGACATGCAGCGTGACCGACGGACAAGAGGACAAGAGTGCAGCCCGCGCTGGTTCAAGCAGGTCGGGGACGAGTGGGTGTACACCGGCGGGTACTGGGAGCAGCGCCAACGGGGATGGACAGACGTTGAGCCGCTGTGGTGACATATCTATCTCACCGGACTATCGTAACTTACAGTAATAGCAGGATTGTTTCGCATTCCGTCGGGAGGCAGCGTCAGGGCGGAGGTGTGCCGTGTTGCGTGCCGCCCCGCGTGACTGTGAGGCGCGCATGCGCCAGGGCAGGGAGACCTGTCTTCGCTCGCAAGACGCACTCGTGAGTCCCGACAATTGAACGGACGCGCTTCCGTCGCAGCGCGGCGCGCCTTGGCTGAGCGCGAACAGTGCCCGGATCGTTGTGAAGGATGTCCGCCAATTATCCGCATCTTCTCCGGCCTGCCTCAGACGTGCAGCTCACTGTCCCCGGTGTCCAAGATTCAGCCAGGGCTTTAGGCGACGATGATGTCGGCCGTAGGGGGGTAATGCTATAAAAGCCTGGGTCCGTTTGGGGTGCCTTAACTGACCGACCCGAGCGCAACACGATGGCTTTCAGGCTTACGACGGTTTGGTTGCTGCTGTTGACTTGCTCTGCGTTCGCACAGCAGTCCGTATACCAGCAGTGCGGCGGGATAGGATGGCAAGTATGCTCACTTTGCGGTCGCTGGCAGCCCACTGAAGCTGCTCTCGTACAGGACCGGTGGCACAACCTGCGCGACGGGATCCGTCTGTACCAAGCAAAATGACTGTGCGTTGACGAGTGTCGTTGGTTACGGGTGAATGTCTCACCGCATGCTCCACAGACTATTCGCAATGTCTTCCGGGTGTCGCCAATTCTACCCCACCAGCCACCTCTGCGCCTGCCACCTCCGTGCCTCCGACGAGCCCTACGGGTAGCTCTCCATCTCCAACCGGATCGGCACCTGCTCAGACCAGCGTGGCGAACATTTCGCCCGAATGGACGGCGGCATACAGCAAGGTATGGTGATTGTGATCGGCGGGAGTACAAGGTGTTGACTCCATCATCAGGCGAAGGCCACTGTCGCGAAGCTCTCGCTGACGGACAAAGTGAACTTGGGAACAGGTGTTCAATGGCAGAAGGGTGTGCATGCTGTGGTTTGATCTGCACGTCACGCTCTAACAGGAGTTTCCCGAAGGTGCCTGCGTCGGTAACACGCCCGCCGTTGCGTCTATCCCTGGATTTACCGGGCTGTGCCTGCAAGGTTGGTGATCTGCGCGCACAAGCGTATCACCAAATTCAGGGTCTTTATCTTCAGACAGCCCGGTTGGTGTGCGCTATGCCGACAAAGTGTCTGCTTTCCCTCCGTGAGTCTGACTCGCCTCATCTACCATTTCGCTTCTGACATTCTGCACAGGGAAATCAATGTGGCGGCTACGTAAGCTATCTTATTGACGCAATAGGAGAGTATTAGCTTACGGCTGCCTTATAGATTCAACCGCACCTTGATGAGAGAGCGCGGCGCTGCAATGGGCTCCGAGTTCAAGGGTAAGGGTGTTCACGTCGCCCTCGGGCCTATGATGTGAGTGCGTCAATTCAAGATGGTCGTGCGGTAACTGAACCTGGCATAGGAACCTTATGCGCGCACCTGCCGCGGGACGCAACTGGGAAGGGTGAGACAGATTCCCCGGCCGCTCGCGTAGCCAAGCTTGACGCGATCGTTACAGAGGAGGAGGCGACCCCTTCCTGTCGGGAGAACTTGCGTTCGAGACTATCACCGGCATTCAGTCCGTCGGAGTCCAGGCGTGCGCCAAGCACTACATCAATAAGTAGGTCGTTCACTCATCTTGTCCTATAGGGGACGGCACGCTAACGGCGCTACAGCGAGCAAGAACACTTCCGCGACAGCAGCTCCTCCAACGTTGACGACAGGACGGTGCGCTTGTACATTACTCTCATTGAAATATCTCTCTGACTTGTCGATCGCAGGAGCATGAACTCTACTCGTACCCTGTGGGTGGAGTTGTCACAATGCTGTCTTGGTGACACGTCCTCACTGCCGCGTAGTTCCTTCGTAGCGTTCAGGCCAACGTTGCGTCGGTCATGTGCAGCTACAGTAAGCATGCGCTGCTTATAAGGCTTCTTCTGCCATGCTAAACGGACTTGACCTCTAGACCAGAGTAAATGCTCAAGTCCAGACGTTATGCCTCTTGTATCTCATACCTTCTCATAGTCAACGGGACGTACTCTTGCGAAAACGACAAGACCCTCAACGGCCTTTTGAAGGGAGAGTTCGGTTTCCAAGGATGTAGGTGTTCGCGACCATTGCAGAAAATATGTGTCTGATTGCATTTCCTTTTGCAGACGTTATGTCGGGTATGCAGCCACCTATTCTAAGACTCCCAATTCGTGCTGAGTACATCATTAGACTGGTGGGCCACCCACTCTGGTGCCCCGGCTGTGAACGCCGGTCTCGACGTAAGCATCCGGTCTACAACTATTAGAATATTTCGGAACTAAGGTATTAACCGTAGATGACCATGCCCGGAGACACCGCTCTTGGCTCCGGACAAACGTAGGTGGCCTCGATCTGCGCTTTACCAAACAAGCTGATAGGCCTCTAGGTACTTCGGACAGAACCTTGTCAGCGCCGTGCAGAGCGGCCAGGTTCCCCAATCCCGCATCGACGTAAGTCGTAGTTGTTTTGATTTTCGAGGTCGTCATCTCACGAACGTAAAGGACATGGCGACGCGTATTCTTGCCGCATGGTCAGTCCTAACCACTGGCCAACCTCAACTATCAGAAATTGATGATACGACATTGTAGGTACCTCCTTGGCCAAGACTCCGGCTTCCCCGCCGTCAACTTCAACTCCTGGAACACCGGCCAGGGTTCCCACATCGACGTGCAGGCCGACCACAAAAAGTGCGTGCACCCTTTCCCTGACGTTCTTGCAGCTCCTCCCGCTGAGGCCTTTTTCGCTCAGCTTGATTCGCACCATCGGCGCAGCGTCCACAATCCTCCTCAAGAACACTGGCAACGTCCTTCCTCTGAAGGCGCCGAAGACAATCGCGGTGGTCGGAAATGGTGCGACGAACTCCTCCAAGGGCCCTAACGGGTACTCTGACCGCTCTGGTGACGACGGCGTCCTCGGCATGGGCTGGGGCAGCGGGTGAGCACATAACGGCGCGTTGCGAAACAGTTAAGCTGACTTCTATCCATAGCACGGATGACTACCCGTACCTCGTCGCGGTAAGTATACGACGTCCCCGCGAAACACACCAAACTAACAGAGCATCCACCAGCCCATTGACGCCATCACCGCTCGCGCGAAGAGTGACGGCACGACAGTTACGTCTTCGCTTACTGACACGGACCTGACCGGTGCCGCGAACGCTGCCAGCGGCAAGGACGTTGCGTTCGTCTTCATCACGGCCGACAGCGGGTAAGCTTGCACGGCCAGCGCTGGATGAGGGGGATTGTCTCACATATAACTTACAGCGAGGGCTACATCACCGTTGAGAATGCGGCGGGCGATCGCAACGACCTCAGCGCCTGGCACAACGGAGTGCGTATTCCCCGCCTCTGCCAGGGCCACTACTCGTACTCACATACACCTCTTGCAGGACGCGCTCGTCAAGCAGGTTGCGAGCGTCAACAAGAACACCGTCGTGGTCGTCAACAGCGTCGGCCCAATCGTTGTGGAACAGTGGATCAACCACCCCAATGGTGAGTGCGACGGCTCTTCATGGTACGCGACCCATTTATTGACCGGTCCATGCAGTCACCGCCTTGGTAAGACCATCCCTCCGCGGCCACCCTGGTCTTCAGCGATCTAACACGCAATCCCACAGGTCTGGAGCGGTCTCCCGGGACAGGAGGCGGGCAACGCCCTCGTCGACGTCCTGTACGGCGCGTACAACCCCAGGTGCGGTTTTTTCCTTACGAAGCTGCGTTCCACTCTGACTTCGGGGGCAACAGCGGCCGCCTCCCGTTCACGATCGGCAAGGCCATCACCGACTACTCCGCGCAGATCACCTACACCGGCTCCGGCATCGTGCAGATCCCGTACAACGAGGGTCTCTTCATCGACTACCGCCACTTCGACGCCGTGCGTCCCATTCAGTCTTCCCAACCCCACAGGAGCTCATGGTTGTCTGCACAGGCTAACATCGCGCCGCGCTTCGAGTTCGGCTTCGGGCTCTCGTACACGACGTTCGACTACTCGAACTTGAAGATCAGCGGCTCCACGGCCGGCGGAACTCGTCAGCCCATCGGACCCGGCGCAGCCCTCGACCCCTGGTGAGCACACCATTGTCTTGTTTTCACCCTGGGGAACAACTAACCCGCCGCTTCGCAGGCTGCACGACCCCGTGGTCACCGTCACCTTCACCGTCACCAACAACGGCACCGTCGCAGGCACGGAGGTAAGTCGTGTCCTGTATCTACATTGAAATCTGAGCGGTTCTGACCACCGCGGTCCCTGCAGATCCCGCAACTGTACACGTCGCCCCCGGCGTCAGCACAGTCCGCACCGCTGAACCTGCACGGGTTCGACAGCATCTTCCTTGCGCCCGGGCAGTCCACGACGGTCTCGCTCACGCTCTCGCGCCTCGACTTCTCCGTGTGGGATGTCCCGTCGCAGAGCTGGCAGATCGCCAAGGGCGCAACCGGCATCTCCGTCGGCGCGAGCAGCAGGGACCTGCGACTCAAGGGCTCCATCACCAACTGAGTGTCCAAATCCGCGACGTTCATGGTGCGAATGCGATTATATGCGGCTCCCCTGATGTATAGTACCAATGACCAATAGATTGTGTGTGCGCAATAAATACGAGGAGGCGGTCGAAGTATGTCACTGTCACTCTGAGGAGGAGGGTTCGTTGTACACATGGCCACCCTCAGAGGACCCGACCTCGCCCGCGTGCCCACCGTTGGTTTCGCTGCCGCGCTGGCTCGTCCCATCAGCACCGTCATGGTCTAGAGGGGCACGTCAGCATGCAGTACCAGTCCCACACACCAGGAGCACGCACTGGAATTATCGTCCGAGCTGCTCTGGCCGTCGTTTTCGTTGCCAGTGAGAGAGTCGATGACGTCGCGTCTGCTCACGTTGGCCGCGGGCTCAACGCGGGACATCCGCTTCATGCGCTGATAGTTGTACGTGTATCCAGCGGTGGGCTTGTACCCTGCGTCGGCTTGCTGCGCGGACAGGGCGTCTTGGGCACTGTCAGGGCCCTGCGAGACTGGTTTGGCTACGGAGGAGGTTAGGACGTGTGTGAGGCATCCAGAAGGGGGGCGACATACCTCCGAATGCGTTCTGTAGGTTGTTCCCGATGTTGAAGATGTCAGACCCAGAAGCAGGGCCCGAGTCGCTAGAACTCGAACTACTGCCGCTGGACCCGTCTCCAGCATTGGCGCCAATAGCGGGAGCTGTGTCCGAGACGCCACCATCTATGCCGTTGCCTGTAAGCTGTTAGTTAACGATCGGGCTGGTAATGGACTATGCTCGCTCACCAGAAGATGAGCCCATCGGGACTCCATGGTTAGCGTTGACGTGGGGCGGCTCGGGGCGTCTCCCTCTAGTGGCCTCATGACGTTCGTCGCCTCGGTCTCCCGCGCGTGGGTAGACACCAGAGAGGAACTCCTTTGGGGTCTGCATCTGGTATGACCCCACATTCACATGCACTTCGGGCTGTTCGAGGGTCGACCGCTGGGTGATGTTGGATTGAGCGGAGACGGTGGCCGCAACCGCGAAGAGCGAGAACGCCAAAGCAGGGCTTCTCATGATGGGCTAGGACGAGGATGGATGTAGTGGGAGAATAACAGGTGAGTTCAGGGTAGCATGGCGAGGGGCTGCAGATGACATGGCATGCTAGCCTGGGGCTGGCAAGTGGCTGACATGTTTGTCAGACCAGCGGGTAGTGGTAGGGCTGACTTTGACGCTGCACCAAGGTTAAACATAACGAAGCGAAGAGGAGCCGCAGATCGACGTACCACGCGAATAATTCCAAACACGACGCCAACCCGACCTCGTCCACCGTCGTGGCGGGGCCGAAGAACGAGACCCAAAGCGGTAACAAGAAACCCGTATGCGGCAGGTGCTGAGCTTCAGAAGCCCCCGCTGGATTTGAACCATCCACAGCCCGCATACAAAAAGGCGCGAACTCGAACAGACGCACCTTGTCCGGCAACCTCAACGTACTCTACTCACCCAGCTAATACTCGTTCCCCCACACGCTACCTCGCCACCATGCGCAGCCCCATCATCGCCTTCTCCCTCTTCGCCGCCGTCGGCCCCTCCCTCGTCTCGGCCGCCCCCGCCCCCCAGTCTCCCCGTCTCGGCAACGACGTGATGGGCCACTCGAGGACCACCGACCTCAAGTTTCCCCAACGCTTCGCCTTCCCGCGCGCCGAAGACCCTATTACTGGCGCCCTGGAAGGATTGTCCTCCCCGGGTGGGACGCCCGCTCCGCCGCCGCCCCCCGCGGATATACCATCCACTGCCGCGCTTCCGAGCCCCCCGGCTGCCGATCCAGTAGACCCGGCTGGTCTGTCTAACACACCGGTTGACACTGCTGGGGGTAACACCGGCCATCGCGCACCTGCCGAGCCCAAGGAGCCGGGCATGCCGCGCGTCCCGACGAGCCCGGACTACACGTCCAACGTGCCCGTGCCAGGAGGGCCTGGACCTAGGCCAAACGCGGGCAGCAGCGATATTAGCAGCACCGACACTCTTTGATGCGCAACTTCTTGAGCCGGGTAAGTGTCTGACGCTTGAAAGAGTATTGATGAGCACATACTAATGGAGATTCTTAGCCTCAAGTGCGCACCTGGAATGGTAGAGGGTTGAGATGATGGATATGATACGAAATTTTGGCGTGTCCGTGTTTCGCTTGTTGTCACTGGGAGAATAGACATCGGCACACGTCTCTTCTGTAGCAAACACTCGCCAACAACACATGAATGAGCGGAGATCACTTGTGATTGGAAGAAATGATAGATAGAGAAAAAGCACAAAGGCCTACTGCACACGTTCACAAACTAGAGGGAAGGAAAGAGGGGCACAAGCTGACACTACAGACACCAGCTTCTGAGCAATTCTTATGATTGGGCGGGACCCTGGTCGAGACGCTTGGCTTGAGGAGACCCATGATGAGCAATGGTGAGGATGGAATGGTCTACGCGCTTGATTAGTACGGTGAACAGAACCCGCAGAGTCGTAATAGCACACTTTAACGAAACAGAGGTTGATGATGCTACAGCCGGGATCGAGAGTTCGTTCGGTAAAAAGCGTTAAGCCTGGCCCTGACCGTCGGGCAAGCCTCCGGGTTGCTGGCCATAATAGCCTGTGCGAAGACGCATGAGCGGACGGCGCATATAACAAGGACCAGAAGGAGATAGGCTCACCACCCCAATAATTCGAGTAATAAGAACTAGGGTCAGCGCCAGCCCACTGGGCCTGCGCTGCCTGCGACGCAACCTGGGGATCCACGGGCGCCTGGCCACCGATCATGGCGGCATTCGGCATGACGGGGCTGCCCATTCCAGGCGCAGCGCCCCCAGGGGAGCCCGCGTACCCGGCATAACCGTACTGGCCGTACGAGTTGGGCTGGGGCATGCCATACATAGGCTGCGGGACCTAAACAGTCAGCATACACGCACCGCTCTCCGACGACTCGGGCAAAAAAGCGACTCACCACGTTGTACGGCGCAGCGACGGGGGCGGGGCTCATGGAGCCCGGGCTGATGGGGGCGCCGTCCGCGCGGTCCTTGCCCCAGGAGCACTTGATCGGCCGGCCGTGGACGAGCTGGCCCTGGAGCTGCACGATGGCCATGGCGGCGTGCTCGTGCGTGTCGAGCTTGACGAACGCGAAGCCGCGGTCGGACTGCATGCGGATCTCGGAGAGGTAGCCGATGGACTGGAAGAGCGGGATGAGGTCCGCCTGCGTCGCGTACGGGACGAGGTTCCCGACGTAGACGGTCGTGTTGTACGCCGGCGTCTGCGTCACGACGCCCTCGTACGAGAGCGGGCCGCCCGTGAAGTTCATCGGCGCGGGCGCGCCCCCGCCGCCCATGCTGTTCGAGCGGGGAGGGCCGCCAGGCCCACCAGGCCCCCCGGGGCCTCCGGGTCCCCCAGGGCCACCAGGTCCGCCGGGGCTGCCCTGGGTCTTCTGGTTCGCCCAGTTGACGCGGATGGCGCGGGAGCCGAGCCACTCGCCGTTCATGGTCGCGATGGCCTGCTCCGCGTCGGTCTTGTCCCGGAAGGCGAGGAAGCCGTAGCCGCGGGACTTGCCAGAGTTCATGTCCCACATCACGCGGGCGTCGGACAGGGTGCCGAAGGCGCTGAACGCCTTGCCCAGGACCTCGTCGTTGACCTCGGGGCTGAGGTCGCCGACGAAGACGTGGTAGTGGTTGCTGGTGTCCTCTTTGTTCTGCTGGCCCTGGTAGGCCCAGTTGACACGGATTTCAGTGTCGAAGATCTTGCGGCCGTTGAGCGTCTGCAGGGCCGTCTCCGCCGCGCGCATGTCCATGTACTCGACGAAGCCGTAGTTGAGACCGCCATGCTGGTAGTTGCGGTCCGGGATGATCTTGACGTGCTGGACAGGTCCAGCCACAGCGAAGATCTCCGTGAGCATGTATTCGGTCACTCGGGGACTGAGGTTCCCGACGTAAAGATGAGCGCGTCTCTGAATGACGTGTGGATGTGCGAAGACCGAATTTCGGCAACGGCAGGCTAGGTCAGCGCCGGCAAATGCGAAGAAAACAGACGACGTACCGGGGCCTCAGCCGACGACATGCCACCCATGGAGTTCATTGTAGCAGAGAGAACGGGAAATCGTTAGGCCTGAGATGAGTACGGATGAGTACGGGATGTGAGTCGAGAGAATGCGCGCTGATATATACAGAGCGAAAATTGACACAGGGAGCGGGAGGAAGGAGACTAGTCCGTGACAGACAGACGAGAGAGACTGGAGAGAGAGGAGCAGAGAGAGAGAGGAGAGAGAGAAACGGAGAGAGGAAGAGAGAAGAAACGGACAGACAGAGCTTGATCACAAGTCAGGAGAGAGAGGACCGTTGCAAAGATGCACGCTCGTCTAGCCGCCCGCCTCCCACCCCTCGGCTATCTCCGACTCTCCCCGCAATCAGCTGCCCCTTCTCCGCCCGCGCTCTCTCGCACCTTCTCCCTCCAATTTGAGCCCAGCGCGCACCCAAAAATGCAGAAAGAGGCCCGCCATCACGCAGCATGCACCAAATGAAGAAAGAGACCACATCCCATAAGCTGCCGGTACTACATCCGGACTACTTCCGAGGGAACACCGGCGCAGTAGGTACATTCAGCAGAACATTTCCTCCCCCGCTCGGAATGTACGTCACGTTCGGATTCGAGGTCAGCGACTGCACAATCGCCTTGCTCGCCTCGATCTTCCTGAACGCAATGAACCCGTCGCCAGCCTTCTCCAGTGCCCGCGAAATCGTTGCCGCAGCCTCGGCCTCGCCTTCCGCGCGGATGACGGCTGCCTGACGCTCTTGCTCGGCCTGATGCACCTCGTCAGCGAAAGTTCACACCCCGGTTTCAACATAGCGCACCTTCTCGACGATGAATTTTGCGCGCTCGGCATCTGTAGCAGCAGTCCGTGAGTACACCGATCAAACTTGAAACAGGCTGAGCACCCACCCTGCTGAGCAATTTGCTTCGCCTCGACAGCCTGCACACAGAGGTCAGTGAGGCCCACAAAACTCACCGCGACGCATTTACCTGGGTGAATTCCTACAGAACGTGCGCTTGTCAGACTCCAAATTACGATCGTTGTGGCGACTAACGCACCTTCCCGAACGTAAGATGGGTGATGGAAACATCTTCGAGCACAATGTTGAACTCTCCCGCGCGCTGAAGGAGGTCTTCGCGGATTCGCGCTGAGACCTAGAAGTCCCGATGAGCGTCCGCGAACAAAAATACGCACGCGACAGTCGCATACCACTTCACGCTGGGTGATCAGTTCTGCAGCATCGAACTGCGCGACAATGCTCTTCAAAACTTCATTGCCGATGGAGGGGAGAACACGCTCGTCGTAGTCCTGGCCGAGAGTCTTGTAGATGTTGGGGAGGTGCTGGAGGTCCGGCCGTGAGAGGACACGAAGGGTAATTGAAATCATTTGCAAATCCTTGGAACCAGTCGTGGTCGAGATGTTCTGCGCAGCTTCTTCAGTTAATGCGGAGTGAGATATGTGTTTAACTAACCCTTGGCTTGATGCGGCAGTCGTAGAGAATGGCCTTCTGCAGCCAAGGAACCAGGAAGTGCGTGCCCTCAAGCGACGCCTAGTAGGTGTAGAGCAATGAGAAAGGAGCCTCCCGAGTAGTGTAGGCTACGCACCGTGTTCCTCACACCAGAGAAACGGTCGAACATAACTGCCCTGTAACCTCCGGGAACATCGTAGATGCTGGCTTGCACAACCGCGGCCGCAATAGCGACCGGCACTAGGAAACCAGATACAGTTGAGCGAGGAACGCTTCCGCCTCGGGCCTAGCTCCTACCTATGATCCTGTTCGCGAGCTGAGGGAGAGACATGATGGTGAAGACCTCGCAAGACCAGACGCTGCAACGAAAGCTCGGACGAGAACGCGGCAGGCCAAGCGCGTCACGTCCGGCATATCCACGTGGACCCGATGCATCTGAGCAAGAAGAGGCGCCCTCCATGCGCACCAGTGCGCATCGGGCCCGGGGTTGCACCGGGGCGCAACTTACTCAGGAACTTGCCAGTGCCGACCAACAAGAGGATGAAATGAGTTTCAGCGCAAAAAAGAATAGCTACATTGTAGCGGCCGTAGTTGAACCACTCGTTTGAGGTGCTGTGACCAGTTCGTCGCACGAAAATGAACTTAGTGCGTAAACAAGCTCGAAGGAGGTAAGTCCGTAAAGCTGAGGGCTTCAGGGAGTGGCGAGTACAAGTTGTTTAAATAGGAGTCCAGTGCTGGTAGAATACATAGTACGCGGAAAGAAGAAATGGCGAATATACACTTGGTCATAGTGGCCGAATCTTTGGGGGCCTCTTATTTTCAGCCCGGGCCGTATCATGCTCAATGACTCGGGGGATAGCCCCAGCGTACCACCTATCACAAGTCAAGTGGCCCATGCATGGAGTTGAGGGACTTTGTGGGCTTCATTAACCTGAACAGACGCAGTCAGGTGAAACTCTGCTCTTGTACGACCGGACTATCTTGCAACCCACCTGCTCCACCACGCAAATGTCACTCCCCTGCGAAGTCGAGCTAGTAAGAGCACCCAGTTCGACGACATTGATGTCCTTCACCTGGATGCACGAAGCGTACGACACCGGGAGTAAATCTCCTTGACCATTCTATAGGCGATCACTGTAGTACGCACCTGGCCCATGGCATGCGTTCCTCGGCATTTCTGTGCAGACTCTTGTTGCGCCACGATGGCTGACGCCGTATTCTTTTTGAGAGAGGTGCGTCCATTGAAAGTTGCCAAGAGGGCATTCAAGATGACTGTAAATTTAGTGTCAGCGGTTTCATAGTACGAGCCACGGGCTCCTGGTAGTACTGTACCATTTCGATCAATTCAACGGGGCCTGTGACCGGTGACATGGTTCGACTAATCGACAGGTTCGACGGCGCCGGGCGGACGGTGTGACCGACCGCCACTTTCGACCGATTTGGGCGCGCGTCAGCGCGCCGGAAAATTGGCGCCCGTTTGACCCCACCGACGGCAGACTTGGTGACCTGTGACACGACCGGAATTTTCGACCGACAGGGGCCTCTGTGACCCGTGACATGTCGAATTGATCGAAATGGTACAGTATAGGAGCTCGGATCCTCACGTTCTGGGTAGATGATGTACAGTGCCATGAAGATGAAGTTGTCTGGCATCGTCAAGTACTACGAGCAAGACGTTAGAGGATGACTAGGCGTGAATGTGTGGAAGTGGTACTCACGGTGGTAAGGCAAAGCAAGGCGCATATTCTGTCCATTGTGAACTCCATGATGTCGCGAATATGGGTGAAACGGTCGACTTACGTGCTTAGAAGTCCAGTATTGACTGCATAGATCGTCAGCTTCCGTACAATGGTGTCGGACCTGTGGAAGGCGAGTCAGTCTCTGCAAATGGTCCGGAAGCGAGGCAATTCACGTTGCAAAGCCCGTTCGGCGTCTTGCGAGTAAGATGCATAACGAAGCGCAGATCAGGATGTCCGCCGCCATGCTGCATGCAAAGGCCCAGGAGAGTAACCACTACAGTATGGTCAAGCGGTGAGATGCTTTCAAATCCGGGCGCCCGGTATGTACTTACCTCGTATTCAAATAGGCTGTACTAATTTGGTATGTGGTGATTAGATGTATGATGAGTGAATGCTTAACCAGATGTGTTCATGGAAAGCCTACGCTATAACCGAATAGGCTGTAAGTTCGGAGTTCGAGATGGGTTAGGCGGTGTAAGTTCAACGGTAAGATGCTGCCGAATCGAAACCCACCAAGATTAGTCCCTGTTGCGAAGTACTCAACCGATTAGAGGTGTAAAGGAATTCGAGTACCAATGCACATACCTAGCGATGCGAAGATGGTCAAGGTCTAGAATCGATGTGCATACAAATCCAGTCAGTGGGGCCCTCAAGCAAAAAAGTTCCATATACTTACGATCGGCAATGCTAGCCAAAAGTTGTTGCCGCTCACTATAATGTCAGTCAGCACGTGGTGGACTGAAAGGCCGCCATGCGGTACTCACAGCGCCAGACTCTGTAGCAAAAGACGCTGTAGTAAACCAAATCGACTAAGCATATATTCGCAGATTCCGTGAATGTAAAGGTTCTGACCATCTGACCACTGCGTTGCTAGCACCCTGAATGCGGATACGATCTGGAGTGAGGCCATGAAATCGCATCAAAGACATAGTACATACCACCGTTACCACCGCAGAGGGCTATAAAGCCAGAATTCTGGGAGTCAGATTTGCGTCGCCACTGGTAGACTCGATGGGATGATTTTGCTTACGAATATAGCCCTACCAACATAGAGTTGAGTCAGAGGCGGGCGGACTCTCTAAGGAAGGCTTAAAAAGCGCACCACGTGGGTTTACAGATGGCGACCGGATTCATGAAGTCCGTGACCATGTACGTGTATGCTGCATTTGAGACTATGGCCATGCGCAGTGTATTAAGCATCCTGCCGGGATGTCACATGTCAGTTCGTAACGTCGCAACGCGGTCAAAGCTGATACACGCAAGATATATCATACCATAATGAGAAAACCTATAGCGCAATCAGCTGCTGACCACAGTAGTACGAGGACGGGGGATGCAGCTTACGAGGTACTTCATGGATGTCTTGTCGGCGGCCGAGTTGCGTTCAAAATAAATGTATGTCTGGACTGTCGTTACGCCGTACATACTGGTAATACCATGAGTGCACGTAGGTCTCTGGGCTCCCCGGGAGGCTCACCAGGAGGCCATGATCACTCCTATGGTGCGTGTCAGAGATGTTCGCTTATTGCCACCGTATACAGGCTGCGTACCTATCAAAAGAGGCCCTAAGGAAGCGCTGATAGTGGGGAGGAATTCAACGGCCATGGTCAAGGTGAAAGCTACGTCCGCAGAAAGATGAATGTCGAGCACGGAGAGACACCAAGGCACTGAAGACAGCGTCAGCACCTAGGCCTGGCATGTTATATAGCAGGGCCAGTATCCTCTTCGAGAGCAGCATCTGTGGCGCAACCTGGCGCGCTGCATAACAACAATTCATCGTCTTCGTTACTCCACATCTGCTTCCTCGCGTGATGTCTGTACATTCACTGAGCCCCGAGGGGGGCCCGTGACTCTGCGGTCAGTGCCAGAATTCCAGTACGGACGTGTTCCGCTCAGTTAACTCGACATGCCTGTGACTTCTATCACGTCCTTCGCGCCACATCAGCGAGCACATGATACAGTTCTCCATCTGAGAAGTAGTGAGTGGCTTCGATGACATATGTGAGTGTTGTACACTGTGGGCATACCACCATACTAAAAGAACTCCGATGTCGCCGAGCCGGTTCACGCATCCCTCGTTCTCCTCGAATCAGTCATTGAAGACAATTCCCAACCGCACAGCCGAACACAGGCGGCGATAGAAGCATTCGGTCATAGACCAAATTGCGCAGGTCAAGCTCAAGGTTTGACCCATCCCGTTCCCACAGCCGCGAAAAAATATTTGAGTCTTCGTGGACTGTTCGAGGCTCTTGATTGATGAGCACCGCTGTGAGGCGTATGATAACAAAACGTACTGAAAGTTCGCTATATGTACGTCGCGTCTGTAGCGCGACGGTCGAACCTGCAGACTTCGGATGAGCGAGGGTCTGGTTTTTGTGTTCTTGAAGTGCCCCGCGTACCTCGCAGTTCTGCGCGGCTCCGGACTCCTACAACTTCTGTCTTCACTCCATCTCGTCGCCGACGATCGCACGCTAGTAGCGTCTCGAGATGAATCAAAGATAGATCATGGTTAAGGATTGAGTTAACGAATGTGCCAGCGCCTATCCTGGGTTCCGCACGCTGTGCGGTCACTGCGGTGCCATCAAACTAACCTTATTCCAAAGTTATTCGCATCCTCCGTTGAACTTGGCCAAGGTAATCACGGCCTCCTGAGGCTGCACGACGCGGCCCGGGTCCTACAATGTTGGGTTTCCGGGAGCAATCCAGGTTTTCGAGCAGCTGCTTGAACGAAGAACGAATCTCACGAGTCACTTGAATCGCAAGTACGGTCCGTGTCGCGCACGAGCAACGAGCGTGAGTTGATCAAACGCAGTAATCCCGTAGGAGTTGATCATATTACATACGAAGCGAGACGGCGAGTGTTTACATATGAGAATAGCCAGTATACTACTATCGTTGAATTTATGAAGCCCATGAATGTAACGATTCAGTCTTTTTGTGGGCTTCATCTCCCTGCATAAATACGGTTACTCGTCAAAATATATATCTCGCATGGTGAGCATGTCTCGCGACTTACTTGCTCTACTACGCAGATGTCGCTCCCTTGCATTGTAGTAGAACTGTTCAGTACGCCTAGTTCGACAATGTTGATGTCGTTCGCCTGGGGCGCGCGAAGCTGCGCGAAGGGTACGTTTTGAATAAATTTCTATCAGTGCGTCGTACGCGGTGTAGCACGTACCTGGCCCTTGGGATGCACGCATCGGCGTATTTGCGAAGAGCCCAACGTGCCGTGTTGAGCCGTACTCGAGGACTGAACGTTCTTCTGAAGGGAGGTGCGTCCGTTGAGTGTTGCCAGGAGAGAATTCAAGACCACTGCAAATGTAACATCAGCTGGGCCTGACAAGACCGACTCCTGATATATTGCAGTACCACCTACATTCCGGATAGACAATGTAAAGTGCCATGAAATCCAAGTTATCAGGCATCGTCAAATACTAAGTGCGAGATGGGTCAGGATGATCAGCCATGGGTATAAGTATGAGCGGAACGCTCACAGTTATGAGGCAAAGCAAGGCACATATTCTGTGTGTCACCGCAGATAAACGCCATTGTACCACAGATGCATGGTATTGGCCGAACTTACGAGCTCAGAAGTCCAGTGCTGACCGCGTACATTATCAGCTTTCGAACAATTGTATCGGTCCTATGGAGGGCCAATCAACTAAGGCAAGCGGCTCGAACGCGAATTAACTTACGCTGCGTAGCCCGTTCTGCGCCTCGCGAGCAAGACGCATACCGAAGCACATATAAGAATGTCCGCGGTGATGCTGCATGCAAACGCCCAGGAGAGTAGCCACTACCAAGCGGCCGTGCGGTCAGATCCGTTCAGCTGGGTGCACCGTGTAGTGACTATACTGACAGCGTATTCAGCAAGGCTGGTCCAGCTCGGCAAGCGGTGACTTCGTATATGATGAGCAAACGGCTTTCATAGACGTGCAATCAAAACTTACGCAACGACGGAATATGCTTCGAGTTGAATTAAATCAGGTGGTGCGAACTCATAGGCAGAAGGAAGTAGAAACTCACCGAGGGTAGTTCCTATCGGGGAAGTACGCGATATATCAGACTTGAACTCTCGCAACATTCAAACTTGGTATGCATACCTGTTGTCGTGAGAACAGGCAAGGCCTAGGACAGACGTAAGTATATAAATCAGGACAGCTCGTCAAGCAATAGTAAATCCTCCATGTACTTACAATCAGCAGTGCCAGCCAGAAATTGTGGCCGCTGACTGTTATAACAGTAAGTATATGGCAGCGGAGACCGCGCAGTGAAACGCATCACTCACAGCGCCAGATTCTATAGCAGAAGACTCTGTAACAAGCGTGGAGTAAGTAAACATACGTTCTGGTTGCGAGAACTCCGAGGTTCTCACATTCTAACAGCTCCATTGCTGATGGCCTGAATGCGAGTATGATCAACTATGAAACCACGGAATCGATATGCTGCATACCATTATAACCGCCGAAGTCGGCTACAACATCAGGGACTGGCAGTCAGATTATATGTTCCGACTCTAGGGGTCTGTCGTCGCTTACCAGGAAAGCCCTACCAAAAGAAAATCGTTTAAAAATGAGGCGTACTTTCAATACAAGTTGTGAAGACGTACCAGGTAGGTTTCGAGAGTGCGAGCGGGTCCATGAAGTCTGTGACCATATATGTGTATGCCCCACTCGACAATACGACAATGCGCAGCGTGTTGAGCACCCTAAGAGGACCGTTCACAATATGTGAGCAAGGATAGCATTGATACATGCGAGATGTAATCGTACCATAAGAAGAAGACCTGATATACATTTAGCTTCCATCCATATTACGAGGGCGGTGAGATACTGCTTACGAGGGACTTCAGATATTTCTTGTCGCCTAGTGAGCCGCGTATGAAGTAGATGTATGTTTGAACGCTCGTTACGCCGTACAGACTTGTGATGGCCATGAGTGCGCGCAGGTCCCCGGGCGAGTCGGGAGGCTTACCAGGAGGCCAGGATTAATCCTATGACCAATGTCAGTAAGGTTCGCTTGTCACAAGCGTATAGTATGGAGGATGTACCTATCAATAAGGGGCCTAGTGAGCCGCTAACAGTGAGGTGGCTCTCAGTAGACATGGTTAGGTCAAGAGGGTTACCGCTAGGAAATAGAGGTCAGGCCACGGAGAGACACAGAAGCACTAGGGGCGGCATCAGCACCGGAGTCTAGGTTATATAGCAAAGCTAGCGTCTTGTTCGAGGAGAGCAGCGCCCATGGTGCAACCGAGGTGCGCTGCGTGAGAGAACTTCGTCGTCTTCACCCCCAGGTCCATCTGTATCCTCGTGTGGCGTGTTGATCTGCCGGGGTGCGGGGGCGTCTCGCAATTCGGCAGCCGTAGATTCCACCACCGCGCGCATACCACAATATCACCGTACGAAGCTCGTGTGCCATAATCAGAACGCCGCCGTGGCACAGCTCGACATGATTCCATCGTGTCTACGAAGATGCGCGCGCGAAAAACATCACTCAGAGTTGCTTCCGAGCGTCCTCAGATACGCGCAGAATGCGGCCACGTCTGAGGGCTGGGCAGGGAAGAACATCGAGAAGTTTTCACGAAGGGCCTATCGATCTAATGGCAGCCTCTGTGAGTTAGTGGCTTGCACAGAGACATCACAACGACGTACTTCGAATTTCATCATTCTCTCCACCGCCTCGCCACAGATACGTAGAAATCAAACTGCCGAAGACGTCGACGATGTCCATCCGCGTATCCGGTGATACTAGAAGTGGTCTGTCATCTTCGGTCAGAGAAGTACCAGAGCGCGCGTCTAGGTTCAACCGGTACCAGCGTGGTCGCACAGGGCAGTTATTCGAGCTCAGCCTTCGAGTATCATTGTCGCCAACTTGACTGCCTGAAGGTTGCATGGTTGGGGGATGAGGTTCGTAATGTAGATAGTGGCTGAGATCTTCCCCACCAATAACTTGAACCGTAAACAAACTGCTTTGACGCCATCCGCTCTGCGCATCTCGCAGTTCTGGGTGGCTGGGGAGTCAAACCGCCGCTATCTCCATTATTACATCTCGCTCAGGACGCTTGTACGTCAGATGTGTCTGTGAATGAATTCAAATAGATCAGTATCATAGGATGTGGACAAGGGTTGAATGAATGAGCGCCTGTTCGAGTCTGAGTTCTCCGAGTCCGCGCCCGTCCGCGCGCGCGCATTGCATCAGACGAACCTTAAACCAGTATCTGTTTGCGTATATCTGACTGATCCTATGTTGAGTGAGATATCTCGAGGAAGCAGCTGCTCGAGTTCGAGTGATATATCACAAGAGAGATCGTAAGCACAGCGGGTGAGGTTAGCATAGTAGCGTATCCAAAGCGGCGAGGATTAGATGATTAGTAGCATATAAGAAATCTCGAACCCAGAGCCTGCTGGCGGGCTCGTTCCAAGCGTCCGAATCCAACCGATACCACCGATAAGTAGGTGCGGCCCGAGCGGGAATCTCCTAGCGGCAGGTACTGTCAACGAGTATGGCTTCGCCATCATCGCCTTTGCTGAGCAGCACGAAGTCTTCCTTCCACGAACCTGGCCTGACGATGCGAATTTCGGCGGACTTCAGGCTGGGAAAAGCTTCTTCGAGCTTCTCCACGAATGCCAAGATACCGAAGACGGAAAGCGAGGTCTCGGTAGGGTTCAGCGGTGGAACGGCGAAAGTGGTGGGGTCTGTGGGGACGAGCGTTGAGAGCGACGCGGGTGTATAGTCGGGGCCTGAGCCCGGCGGAGGCAGGGGATATAAAGTGAGCTTTAGAGAATGAAGCTTGTAGTCCCTCATCGCGTTGATGAATGTGTCCTGTCGAACGAATGATCAGATTATGTTTCATGAAGAGAGCGGTAGCAGCGGATGACTGACCATGATATCCTCGATGTCGAAGTCCTCATCCTCATCCGCACCCAGTGGACCGACCGAAACGGCCAGCGTGAGCGAAGTGAACAACGTGGTTCCAGCCTTTGTTAAGTCGGTCGCGAAATCCGGCCACGCGTGCTCCAAGAGCGCGATAGTCATCGTCAGATCGAGGGCCTCCGGTTCCGTATCCATCAGCACCGCGAACAGGTACTCAAGGTGAAGCGTTTCGCTAATCGGCGCGACTGTAAGATTTCCGACGGAGCAGGACGGAGCAAGCAGGTAGAGCCCGGCGACGTCGCCCGTAAGGTGCTCGAGGCGAGACCAGGTGCCGCAGACAGACTGTGCGGTCTCGTTGAGGGTGCGGTGGTCCTCGATCGCCTCGGCGCCGGAGTCGAGGTCGGTTCCGCGCTGCTGGTGCGTCGTCGAGATGGTGAGGTGCGTGAGGTTCGGGAAGGATGTGGTGTACGGCGCCGTGTAGGGCATGTTGTCGTGGATGACGAGCGTCCGCATCTTGGAGAAGGTGTAGGGAGATTTCCATATGACGGCGCCGTACTGGCGGGAGTACTGGATGTCGAGCGACTCGAGTACGGGGGAGACGGACGCACAGAGTAGCATTGGATGGTACATGGGGCCGTCCTGATCGCTGAGGGTGTCGAAGAACGGCTCGGGCGTGATGTAGGAGATCGTCAGAGAGATTAGAGGAGCTTTGAGTATTAGCTTGTTACCAAAGAACTTGCCACAGCGGTGTAGGGTAAGATGGCGCAGGGATCGTAGTTGACATATCAGATCCCGGACGACGAGGTGAGATGCGAATAGATCTCTCGTGTGGGACAAGGACAGGGATTGGAGATTACGAGAGTGCGCCAGGATCCGTACGAGAATAAGCGCGAGGTTCGGATGGATGGTGCCGACGGCAAGGTTCAAAGAGCCAAGATGGTAGAGGATTGCTGGTTTGTGAACCTTTATGAAGAATATGAAGGAGACGAGAGCGCGAAGATCGCGTATAGAGACGTGTCCGTCGAGGAGAAGTTTCGCGCCCTCGCGGCGGAGGGTGGGGCAGGTGCCCATGACACGCGTGAGGGTATGTTTGTCGCAGAAGGACATGATAAGGAGGACGACATCGACGTTGAGAGAGGACGTCCATTTCTCGGGCACAGAACTCGCTAGGGATGGGCCATTTCCACCGACATGTGCTATGTCGGTGTGTTGACTCGCTGTGGGTACGCTGCGACGGAAAGTGAGCAGAAATGTCAAAGGCGAGCGTAGCGAAGGTGCTCACAACTGTTCGACTGGCAATAGGGAGTCTGACATGTCCAACGTGCAGGGCGCTGCCAGCCAGCTGTCCTGGCTGCAGGGTGCTATGAGGAGCTGACCAACATGTGGGGAGCGGCAGAGAGCGGCTGTGGCGGACATCTCGGTTATTGATGGCGTGACCGCGTCTTGAGCGCGTCGCGTGGCGAGGGAATCGGGGGCGTGCGATTGGAAGACGCGTGGCGTCACAGAAGACGCGAATGTGACGAAAGTGGGGAATATAGCCGACCCTGATTTTCTTTTTCCGAGTGACTCGGACCGGGTCGGCCTGGTGTTGCGCCTTGCAGCGTATGCAGTCTCCGTCCGCACTTGCTTTCTGACCTCTCACCGGAACACAGGACTGCTGGTCTGCCCTTGTCCGCACCATGCGACCCCATGCTATCCCGCGCAGGGGACTGGCCTGGCAGCCCCGTCATCTCTCTGCTCCTCGCCGGTCTCTTGCGACCGAGGCTACCTCTCTTCCTCAGAAGGACTGCTTTTCCATCACCCCTCCATACCCCAGGCTCCTCAAAAACCTCGCCACTGTCAGCCGGATACTGGACAACCGACCATTAACTCTTGCGGAGAAGATTCTCTACAGTCATGTCCACGACCCCGAGCGAACGCTCGCTAGTGGTGGTATCAAGCGGGGGGAGACGTACCTCCAGCTTATGCCGGAGAGAGTGGCCATGCAAGATGCCTCCGCTCAGATGGCATTGTGAGCGAGCATGTCTATGTTGCTTTACGTGTGTCTTAACAGAGTGTCCTTTCCAAGGCTGCAGTTCATGAGTGCGGGGATGTCACGATGTGCTGTACCCGCCAGTATCCACTGTGACCATCTCATTCAAGCTTCGGAGGGTGCGGACAAGGATTTGGAGGTATGGACCTTTCTGGGCACACTTGTGTCGCCGTCTCATCATCCTTGCTCGTCAGAGGTCAATCGTGACCAACCAAGAGGTCTTCGACTTCCTCGAGAGTGCCGCTCGCAAGTACGGTATCGAGTTCTGGAAGCCTGGATCTGGAATCATTCACCAGATCGTCCTTGAGAATTACGCTGCGCCCGGAATGCTCATGTAAGTTTCCCTTGTACGCTCTCCCCACTATTGGTCTAAACCTTTGCGCTAGGCTTGGTACAGGTACGTAGGAAACTAAGACAACTGAGCAGCCATCTGAACGCTTCAATAGACTCGCATACACCCAATGCTGGCGGCCTTGGTATGCTTGCTATTGGTGTTGGTGGTGCGGACGCTGTGGACGCCCTCACGGGTACCCCTTGGGAGCTGAAGGCACCCAAAATCATCGGTGCGTAAATCCTGAGCCTTGTTTTGCACGTATGAAAAGCTTAACGCCGGCCTTCAAAGGTGTTCATTTGACTGGGCAGCTGAACGGCTGGGCTACACCGAAGGACTTGATCTTGCACCTTGCTGGCAAGCTGACTGTCCGGGTAAGTTTATATCTATCTTGCAATACTCGGACGTTGCTGAAATATGCTCCTTTGCTAGGGCGGTACCGGCGCTATCCTAGAATACTTCGGCCCTGGTGTCTTCAACCAGTCATGTACCGGTAAGCATCCATATCCTTATATACCCTCCCTCTTTGAACGTGATCTGACGTGCATATATGCAGGCTTAGCCACTATCGCAAACATGGGCGCCGAGGTCGGCGCGACGACATCCACGTTCCCCTACACCCCCGGCATGCGCGCGTACCTACAAGCCACCGGCCGCGCGCCCGTCGCGGCGGCTGCGGACAAGGCGGCACAGAACGGCTATCTTGCGGCAGACAAGGACGCACAGTATGACGACGTCATCGAAGTTGTACGTGCGCCCTATGCGGCCCCTTTCACGACAATGTGCTGATCAAGTGTGCTGCAATAGAACCTTTCGGACCTCGAGCCTACGATCAACGGACCGTTCACCCCCGACTTGGCCACCCCGCTCTCGAAGTTCGGCTCCTTCATTCAGGAGAATGGATGGAAGGACGACCTCACTGCGGCACTCATCGGCTCATGTACGAACAGCTCTTACGAGGACATGGTAGGCTTTCGATTGCCCTGTTCTGCCGTTCAAGAACACTGCTGATGAGGACGCGCAGACCAGTGTCGCGGACCTTGCTAGGCAAGCGAAGGAGGCCGGTTTGAAGGCCAAGGTTCCGTTCCTGTGCACACCTGGCTCCGAGCAGATCCGCGCGACCATCGAGCGCGACCAGATCACGAGCCAACTCCAGGACATCGGCGCGACGGTATTGGCAAACGCGTGCGGGCCTTGCATTGGACAGGTAGGGCGAGTCAACCAGTGCTATCGACAGTCTCACTCACACCTTGCAGTGGAAGCGCGAGGACAAGAAGGGCGAGGAGAACGGTGAGCCCTCTCCCCGCGCACTCATCGCACCTCGTCCTAACCCCACCCAGCGATCCTCACCTCCTTCAACCGCAACTTCAAATCCCGCAACGACGGCAACAAGCTCACCATGAACTTCCTCGCCTCGCCCACCGTCGTCACCGCCATGGCCTTCTCCGGCAAGCTCTCCTTCAACCCCATGACCGACTCGCTCCCGCTCCCCTCCGGGGGATCCTTCCGCTTCGCGCCCCCGCGCGGGCAGGACCTGCCTGCCGCGGGCTTCACCCCCGGGGAGACGGGGTACTACCCCGCGCCGACGCCCGAGCCGCAGCCGGAGACGGAGGTGGTGATACGGCCGGACTCGCAGCGGCTGGAGCTGCTGGCGCCGTTCGGGAGTCCGTTTGGGCCGGGCTCGGGGAATGAGCGGGGGTTGGAGCTGCCGCCGTTGAAGGCGCTGATGCGGGTGAGGGGCAAGTGCACGACGGACCATATTTCGGCTGCTGTGAGTGTTGAGTTTGTCAGTTTAGCTGAAGTAGTAGGCTAACAAGGAGCGTAGGGACCGTGGTTGAAGTACAAGGGTCACTTGACGAACATTTCGGAGAACCTTCGTACGTGGTCTTCTTGCGCTTGTTGAGGATCGTGCTGACAGACATCGCGTTCTTAGTGATCACTGTTAGTCTCAAACCACGAAACCGTTCCAACCCTCGTACTAATCTCGTTCACGACAGGCTGTCAACGATGAGGGTGGCGATGTCAACGTCGCGTTCGACCACGAGCACTCCCCCGCAGAATCAGAGACGGACACCATCCCCGCAGTAGCGAAGCGCTTCAAGGCGCGGAACCAGCCCTGGGCTCTCGTCGTCGACGACAACTATGGCGAAGGTAGCGCGCGTGAGCACGCTGCCCTGCAGCCCCGCTTCTACGGCTGCGCGATGATCGTCGCGCGCTCCTTCGCTCGTATCCACGAGACCAACCTCAAAGTGCGTCCCTCTCCTTCAATCTACCTCGTCTAATAGCGGGACTAACATCGCATTCGTGCCTCCTCCAGAAACAGGGCGTACTCCCCGTATGGTTCGCCGACAAGGCAGACTACGCGCGGATCGGCTCCGGGGACGTCGTCGAGACGCTCGGGCTCGCAGACCTCCTCGAGGGCCGCGACACGTCCGAGCACGCGATCCGCCTGCGCGTAACGCCCCGCGACGGGGGCGCGGCGTTCGAGATCCCCACAAGACACACGATGAGCGAGGACCAGCTCAAGTGGCTGCGTGCGGGCTCGGCGCTGAACCATATTCGCGCGCAGATCGCGGGGCAGTAGATGTGGGATATGTGGTCGTATATAGGTAGTGTAGGATTATATTGGTTTTCTTTTCACATCGCAGGACGCTTTGTGCGTCATCCAGGTACTCAGCGGCACATAAATGGTTCGGCCATCTCAACAGTGGTAACAAGAGCACAAGTGTATGAGAAATCGGAGTGACCTTCTTAGCTATATACACTAGTGACAAGCCGCACTATGCTCACGGGCTATCGACCGCAAGCGACTGTCCCAGGGCGTGGAGCTCCACACCGCGCCCGACGCGCTGAGCCGAGCGTTCCTTCAGCCACGCAAGGGCAGAGCGCGCCACGCTCACCGCAGGCTCCGGCATCCCCGCCAGCTGCGCCACCTTGAGCCCATGGCTGTCGCGGTTCACCCCAGGGCTGAGTCGATGGGAGTAGGCGAAGTCGCCATTCTGCACGTCAGACGTCGTCAGCCACGCAACGGCATACGCAGTGGGAAAAGAGGGGTTTACCTCGATCTCGTCGACGTCGGTGCAGTAGAAGGCGATCTTGGAGAATGGCCCTTCGCCGCGGTGCGTGGCGGGATCGTGCCCGAGCATGTCGGCGAGCTCGTGGAAGTGGGTGGCGAACATGGCGCGGCAGCCGTTCACGGAGAGCAAGTGGTGGACGGTGGCGAAGGCGATCGCCAGGCCGTCCTCGACCGTGGTACCTCGACCTACTTCGTCCATGATGACCTACGGTATCCGGTGATTAGCAGACGCGTTCAGACAGTGTCAACGAAGTAACGCACCAGGCTGCGCGGCGTGGCCCGTCGGAGGATGTCACCGGCTTCGAGCATCTCGACCATGAACGTGCTCCGGTCGCGGAACAGGTCGTCCTTCGCCCCCACGCGCGAGAACACCCTGTCGACTACCCCAATCTCGGCGTAGTCAGCGGGCACGAACGACCCGGTCTGCGCGAGGATGGCGATGAGCGCGGTCTGCCGGAGTAACGTCGACTTCCCCGCCATATTTGGCCCGGTGATAACATGGAGCGGAGAGTCGGGTGTGAAGGTGACTGTGTTTGGGGTGAAGCCCCGTCCTGAGGTGAGGAGGCCGAGTTCCACCGTGGGGTGACGGCCGTTGACGATGTGGTACGAAGTTCTACAGAGCGGGATGAGGTCAGCGCCGTACGACGACGAGCCGCCATGCTTACCCGTCCGTCACGATGGGTCGGACAAACCGCATCTCCACCGCGAGGTCCGCGAAAGATAATGTAACATCGAGCTCGTCAATAATGCGAGCGTTGCGTCTAACGTCGCTGGAGCGGGCGACTACCTGCGGTCCCGATTTACTATAGATCAATTCATAAGCAGGTCACAGCGTACCTCGGTACGCAACTGCTCGAACGCCTCTTTCTCAGCAGTACTGATAGCGAGCGTAGTCTCGCTGATCTGACCGGCTAATCGCGACCATTCCTACGGACAAAATGTACTGTTAGACGAGTAGCACAGTAGGAACAATAGTGCCATACATACCCGATTGAAGAGGGTGCATGTGGAGCCGCTCTCTGATAGAGGCACGAAGTCTTTGGCGTCTCTCAATTTGGCAGCTTCCCTCTTCCGCGCTACGTGGACGTGCATGCCCTGGCCGGGCGAGGCGCGAAGACTCAACGACGGGACGTCTTTTGAATATCATACTCTGTCAATAAACCAACCAAGCCAAGCACGGGGGAAGAAGCACTTACTATATTCAATTTGTAATCGCTGCTCGAGTTTATCTCGGTCGGAAAGGAGCGACTGCAATGTGTCGTGCAATCTCATGAGTTGCTGCGAGTACCTGCCAGAAGTTAGTGATATATTAGTCCGAAGGGGTAGATGTGCATACTCAGGCTTGATGGTCCAGTCGATGATCCCTAGTGGGTTCCTTGGGTCACGCAATTGAGCGGGCGACGACTCCGACGAGGGAAACCCCTCCCCCATTTCGTCGCCTATGCGAATCGCATCCTCACGCTGCGCGAGCGCCATACTGATTCTGGCGGCCAGATCGCTCAGGTCGCTCATCCTATTCATGAGGGCGTCGACACTCGCCCACTGGGCGTCGGCTAGAGGATGGTCTTCCGCCCGCTCCATCTTCTGCTCCGTGAGGATCCTCTCCTTGATCGACGACCACGTCTCGACAGTGGTACAAAGAGCAGAAAGGTCCGAGAAGCTTCCCCGTCCGAGCAGAAATTTCTGCACGATGCGTGTCGCATCTTCGGCGTCACGCAGGACTTGCACGAGGTCCTGCCGAAGGAAGGGTCTGGCGTGGAAGAACGCAACTAGAGACTGGCGAGCGTTGATCTCCGTCACAGATGTGCTGGGTGAACCTGCGCGTGTTCAGATTTATGGCACAGAGATCATTTGTGCGGGGGTACTCACATAGCCATCGCGTCAGAAGGCGGGTGCCGCTGGTCGTTACTGTCCGCTTGATGACACTGAGGAGACTGCCGGTGGTCCCACCCTCGCGCATGCCCTCGCGTAACTCTAGAGCCTTCACGGTGTGGGTGTCGATCTGCATCCTTCCGCAGGAAACTTCCCGTGCGGGAGAGCTGAGCGATGGCATATGGTCCATAAGGTTCGCGTACATGAAGGCCGTCAACAGTTCGACCGCTCTCGTCTCCTCGCCCGCAAGGGGCACGGGTAGCAGTCCATCCAAAGGTTCGACGTCTGCGGTGACATCGTCCGGGCTCGCTTGGATGGTAACAGTCGAGTCGGCGGGTGGAATGGGAGTCTTAGGTGGTGCGGAGAACGACACGAAGCAGTCCTCCTCGGAGACTGCTCTCCGAATCGGGTTGGCGTCGTCCTTGGAGAACCGCTCGTCAAGGATGACCTCCTTAGGACTGACACGTACCAGCTCGTCTCGCAAGCCAGCCAGGGTGATGCTCTTGGTGTAGAATTCGCCGGTCGAAACATCGATCCACGCGAGCCCAACGGGGAGACTTGACGGCCACTCTCGGGGAGAGAGGTCCGTGGAGGAAGGGACCACAGAAAGCAGGTAGTTGTTCTCGTACGGGTTCAAAAAAGGCTCGTCGATCAGAGTTCCCGGAGTGACTATACGAACGACCCGGCGGTCGAAACCTCCTTTGGCTCCAAGGGCAGGATATCGAGGAAACTCCTCGCACATAGCCACAAAGCGGCTATGCTCTTGCACTAGCATCTTCAGGTACTTGTTAAGGTGCATTAGGGGGAAGCCGCACATGTGGATGCGTTGACCACTCCATGTCTTCTTAGTTAGCTTGATGTTCAATAGGCGGGACACTTCGGCCGCTTGGTCGAAATAAGACTGTTTGAAATATGTTCAGCCTAGCTAGGCGGTGCATGGTGGTGAACATACCTCGTAGAACTGTCCTACTCTGGTCAGTAATATACAGTGCGGGTATCTTGCAAGATTATCCAACACTTCAATAGCCAGCGGGGTGGTTGGAGGCTCAACCTCTATATTCAAAAAACACGCTACGGTCAGAGAGCCGTTCTCTGACGCAACTGTATTGAGTTTACCTTTCGCAAAGGGTACGGTACTTTTACGTTTGCGCGCCTTCCTCTCAACAGGAATTGTGGCTATCTCGGGGCAGCCCGTCATAGACTCAGAGGTGATCCCCGCATCAGTACGCTCGGATGGCGACGCGGACTTTGCACGTCTCTTTCGCGGTTTCCCTGCCTTGGTGAGGCCTAAGCCCATGTCCACTGGCATGCTCGCACTTTCGGAGGCGACGTCTGGCGGCTCAGAAGAAGCTGAGACGAGAGGCTCGGGAACTATCAATCCATAAGTGCACAGTCGAAGGATATGTTAGAGGGAAAGATATATTGACGTGCGAAAGAAGGCGCACGCGTGGAGTGTGTATGCTCGTACGCAAGCATGGACGCTCTAAGACCTCCATGCCATTCTGGCAAGGGGGACGCGATGTTTCCATTTCCTAGGACGCGTGAAGCTGGGAGTTCATCATACTTCTTCCTGGTTACTTTTGGCTTCTTCAAGGATGCCGCAGCTTCAGCACCGAGGGCTCTCTGCGGATGCGATGAGGCAAAGTGCCTCGAAAAATACAGAGAAAGCGATCTTCTAGGGCAGCATGCGAGAGAGGTGCATGGAGACGGGCGGGGGAAGAGCGCGACCATGCGCCAGGAGAGCGAAGCAGAGGTGGTCTCTAGCCGGCGCTAAGCCCACGCAGGGAACATTCGTGGATAGGCGCCCTCCGCGGGCGGAGTTTCAACACAGGCAGGGAGAGTGCGACCGCCCAAACTTCCCCTCTACGACGAAAACGCGGTCGCCCGGGTCGTCTACCTCTCTCTCTCCCCCCATCCTCACATCACCATGTCTTTCGCCGGCAGACGCAGGGGCAACAAGGTCAAGAAGGGTGTCCAGTTCACCGTCATGGTCGTCGGTAAGCCTCTTCGTCTACAAATGCCCGCTTCAGCTGCCAACGCGCGCGCACGGCTGCGTTCTGCCCGCGTTTACGCGTTGCAATATCGCGTTCTACACATATACTGACAACTCTGTGATGTTACAGGTGCCTCTGGTACCGGTCGCACCACCTTCGTGAACACCCTTTGCGAGTCCGAGGTGTTGACGCACAAGGTTTCCGACAGCCCTGAGACTGCTCACGTCGAGGAGGGCATCAGGATCAAGCCCGCCAACGTCGGTACGTGTCATTCAGTCTGGCGACCCTCCCCCATATTCACCATTACGCGTAGAGCTGGAGGAGGACGGCGTCCGTATCGCCCTCACCATTGTTGACACCCCCGGATTCGGTGACAACATCGACAACGAATTCGCGTATGTCGCACGTGCATCCCAAATTGAGACCCTCCGTCGCTCACGCGCATTGTCCTGAGTAGTTTCCAGGAGATCGTGGGCTACCTCGAGCGTCAGTACGACGATATTCTTGCCGAGGAGTCCCGTATCAAGCGTAACCCGCGCTTCCGTGACAACCGGGTGCACGCTCTGCTCTACTTCATCTCTCCTACCGGTCATGCGTATGTACACCAAAACCGACGCGTGATTGCTCAAAGCTAATTTTCAATACAGGCTGAGGGAGATCGACATCGAGCTCATGCGTCGCCTCTCGCCTCGTGTCAACGTGATCCCCGTCATTGGCAAGGCCGATTCGCTGACGCCGAGTGAGCTGCGTGGCTTTAAGAAGCGGGTACGTGCTTGGCATCAAATTCAACTCGAAATGTGTATTCATGAAAATTGGCAGATCATGGAGGACATCGAGTACTATGATATCCCCGTTTACAACTTCCCTTACGACGTGGAGGAAGACGACGAGGATACCATTCAGGACAACAGCGAGCTCCGCGCGATGATGCCCTTCTCTATCATTGGTTCTGAGGAGGAGATTGAGATTGACGGCCAGCCCGTCCGCGCCAGGATCTACCCCTGGGGTGTTGCTGAGGTCGACAACCCGAAGCACTGCGATTTCAGCCGTCTCCGTGGTGCTCTCCTGAAGTGCGTCCTCTAGCATTGCTCTTAACGTGCTGGGGGCTAAACCGATAATCATAGCACCCACTTGGCTGACCTGAAGGCCCTTACTCACGACGTGCTGTACGAGACGTACCGTACGGAGAAGCTCTCCAGGACTGTCCACTCCGATACTCAGTATGTATCTCGAATACTGATACAGCAACCTAAGCTTACCCTGATAGCAGGGACTCCTCGATCCTACCGGAGGAGCTGGCCAGCCAGAGCGTGCGCCTCAAGGAGGAGCAGCTTCGTCGGGAGGAAGAGAAGGTACGTTATCTTGCAGCTGCTTTGTGGCGTTCCATGCTGATGGCGAGTCGCACAGCTGCGCGAGATCGAGCTTCGGGTCCAGCGCGAGATCAACGAGAAGAGGCAGGAGCTTTTGGCGAAAGAAGAGTCGCTCAGGTGAGTTATACTGAGATGACGTCTCGAGCGCGTGGTGCGATAGATGCTGATTACACGCGCTCTCAGGAATCTCGAGAGCCGGCTCGCTGCACAAGGCTCGCAGTCGGAGTTCCGCGAGTGATTCGCGCCATCACATTGTGGTGGTGTCATCGAAAATGGTTTCGCGATTGGTATACCCTGTTCGTTTGGACCCCCTCTCTCTCTGTTTGCCCACCCGTTGTGGCTTATTTCGGATGATATACTACAGATGTTTCGACTACTAGCACCCCCGATACTCGTGTTTAGCTGATGTCCTCCGCTGCTTCCCCGCTGCTCCGCTCTTTTGCCCGAGTGTTCTGTACACCCACACGGGTCGCTCCACGTCCTTCCGCTCGTTTGGATCGCATGATAATTCATTCTGTTCGCTTTGCGCAGCGCGCGTGTTCTGGTGGCCTCGGGGCTCGTGAGCAATAGAAAGTCCTCCTGATGGATGGAAAAAGCTCGCAGAAAGGTACTGATGATCAGACGGATGCAGGCATCTCACGGTCTATCGAGGGTGGTGGGATTCAATCTATGATGCTGCAGTTGGGATTTACAGGACGTCCGAAGCCGCCGCCGGCGTATCAGAATTATGTCCGTGGGTGGTTGGACGGATACAACGTGGCTCGGATGGAGGAGCGGGGAGAGAGAAGGCGGGTGTCTGGGTTGGTCTAGCTGTGGGGATAAACGGATAAGGCTCGAGCCGAGGGTCGCAGGATCATGGGGGAAATTGTTGTGAGAACACGAACGCGTCCGAAGTCGAACATCGCGGCTGGACAGAGTTGGAAGTTGGCGACGACCGTGCCGCGGACGTCTGAGCAAAGTTGTGAGCGACGCCGGCTGTGCCTCGAGCGTTGCCGCCAGTCTGAGCTGCCATCCTGCCCAATCCAGCTTGCCTTCCTCCTCGACCTCCGCCCCTCCCTCCTCGCCCTCCGCATCCTCCCCGACGCCCGCCCATGCCGAGCGGGTCCTCGCCGATCGATCTTTCATAACCCTGCTATCTCGCGCGCATATTGCGTTGTGGCGCGCCCCGCTCATAACCGATTTAGCCTGTCCCGCGCTCGGGAACCAACCGCACAACCAACTGGAATACCGAACTCAACAACTCGTCCATCCCTCTTCGCTGCTGCTGTCTCCGCTCCTGGTCCCCCGCGTCCCCTGGGCCTGTACCTGAACAATAACACGGCGGCCCCGTGCTAGCCAAAACCGGTCCTTTGTTTGCTGCAACAAGCGACTCGCCCGGTTCAGCTTGTGACGCACGCTCTGCTCGGGACAGACACACGACCCGCCCGCCCGCGCAGGCTGGTGTACGCTCTCCCTGCCCCCGCCCCCGCCGTGTACGATGGAGCTCGAGTACGATACACGCCCGGTCCCAGTCGTCCACCGCGGTCGCGACTGGAACACCACGGCGCTTAATGGCTCTGCAACTTCCCCGGTAGCTACCCCTTCCTCCTCCTCGTTCGCGTCGCGCCGTCGCTCAACTGCGGGGCACACCCCTCCTCCTCCGCCCGGCCCGCCGCCTGCTCAGCCTATCCCCAGTCTTCCTGTTGCAGGCCTATCACGCTACGAAACCTATGATGGGATGCCAGATGCATCAGGATCAGGCCCAGATGTTCCCAGCATGAACTCGACATACGCCCGCCCCACCCCCTCGGCCAGTCTGGCTGCAGTCACTGCTTTCTCTCAAGCACGCTACGCATCTGCATCGACCACCGGCTATCCGTCGCCCACCCTGAGCGGGGCCTCCTCCGACAACCTCGCCGACTCCCCGCCACGATCGATGCTCCGCCCCCCACCTCCGCAGCCGCCGCCCCCCACGCAACAGGAGACAGCGAACGACAGGCTGCTGCTCACGCCAAATGTCGATCAAAGGCCGCCTGGACAGCGACCATCCTCGCGACGGGCGTTAACGCGAGCCTTGGAGCTTGCGCGAGAGGCTGTCAGATTGGACTCGACGAACGACGACCCGTACGGTGCGGTGATGGCGTACGCCCGGAGCGTCGCGCTGCTGAGCGAGGTTATGGAGCGGGTGATGCGCGGGGAGGACAGCACAGAAACAAGACGACGGAATGGGAGGCGGAGAAGCGTAGTCGCGCAGGAGGAGGAAGTACGACGGTTGAAGTCAATTGTGAGTGGTGTGTTGGTTCGTGCCCGGGCCTGAACTAAGCGTCCCGCTCGACCTTTGCGCGCGCAGCATGATACGTATGCGGACAGGATGAATATCCTTAGCGTCGTATACGAAATTCCCCTCCCTCCCCACTCCCCATCCTCTGTCTATGCTTCCTCTTCCGCATCTGTCTCGAGCGATTCGACGCGTCCTTCCTCCCCGAGGTCAACCACACCAACATCAGAACGCTCGCCATCCAGAACACGCGATAGCGATCAGCGTCACTCTACGGAAACTGTTAGGGCCGACGACGAAGACTCCGGGGCGCTGAGCCGCAACAGCAGTCATAACAGCCTCTCACACTACTCGGCGGCGCGTTCGACATACTCAAATCCTGGAACAGCCTCTCCTGTGCATCCCTATGCGGCCGCGTCTGCGCCATCGCTCCCACCAATCCCTCCGACAGATATCGGCCCCAATTCCCGTACCTCCATTCGTTCGCGTCCCCGCGCCTCATCAACCCTCCCACCCCCTGCGCCGCCTCCCACCACCCTCCCGCCCCCTGCACCCTCACCCACCCGTCTTGACTATCCAGACCTCACGCCAACCGCGACAAGATCAGAAGTCGGCCGCGCGCGAGGTAACTCCATCAGCCACAGACGAACTGGCTCCAACGGCCGCCTCGTACCTCTGAGAGAAGAGACTGTCAATGGTGTCTCTGCAGGGCAGAGCAGTCATGCGGAAGATGGCCTCAGGCCCAGGTCCCGCGTAAATATGCACCCGAATGGCGTATCACCACCGCTACCGCCCCTACCGTCACCGTCTATCGAGGCTCCCGCGATACCCAGGAACGGGCTCGGCGACCATCCTTCGTCACCGCCGCCTGGCAGTCCGGGTCACTTTACGACTCCGAGGCCGCGGGGAGGATCTACGATGTCTGTACGCTCGGAGGTCACGCCAACGAGCAAGCCCGCCCTCATAAACACGTCTCCGGCGTTGGGTACCATCTCCCAGCGACGCGGCAAGGCTCCCGGTCCTCCTGGTTCGGGCGGAGATGCGCCGTCTCCGACGGATTCGACTCTGTCCGCAGCCTCTGCGCCAAATATGGGCAGGGTAGCATCTGCAATACCTGCAAGCACGGTCAGTAACCTGGGCCTCGGACGGAACAGGGCGTCATCCCAGCCTGGGAGACGGCCGTCCATCGTGACCGCGTACTCATATCCCTCCTTGCAGGGGGGTTCCCCTGCGCCACGGAAAGTCTCGATACCCTCTCGTCTGAACCCTTCTTCGCCACCACAAATCACGCTAGACACGTCGATACTGTCACCGACACTGCACCTGTCGGGACTGACGTCGCCTCCGTTGGTGCCCCCTCCTCCGATACCCTACGCAAATATACCCATGGCGCCATTATCCCCCCTCCCGTCCTCCGCGCCCCCAGATCCACTCCGCAAACCGTACCACATGATGTTCCTCCTGCGCCAGACGATGACGTCCAAGACAGGCGGGTATATCACGCGCCGACTACACGTCCCGCAGGAGGTGTGGTCGCAGGGCGGCGCGAAGCTCACGAACGTGCCCGAGAAGATCCGCGTCGTCGAGGTGCTCTGCTCTGCGCTCGAGGAGCTGCAGCACTGGAGCGCGGAGTACTTTGGGGCGGGCAACGTGAGCAGCGGGCTCGCGCTCGGCATCGGCAGCATTTCTCGCAAGGAGGGCGAGCAGTGGGCGGCGAAGCTCGAGGACTTCTCCGGCGTGTGCGATGGCGTCGTGGGTCAGTTTGGGAAGAAGCTCGGCGTCGGCGAGGGGTTCATGACCAAGAAAAGCAGCGGCGTAAGTGGCGGTCGCGTTTTCGCGCTCTTATATACGCCGTATCCTGATCGCGCCTTGTGTTTTTAGGTTACGTCTTGGGGAGGGCGACTGACCCGGCAGTTCGACAAAATCACGAACGGGAAAAAGTACGTCATGCTCGCATCCGTTTCTCCGCGCGTGCGACCCGCCCGGTGCTAACCGGCCTTCCTCCCCTCTTCTCCAGCCTGGACTCGCCCGCGCTGTACGTGCAGGGCCTGTCGAAGCTGTTCCAGGCCGCACAGATCCTGGACGAGCACGCGAAGGCAGCGGCGCCGCAGTCGCTCGCGCCACTATATGCCGCGTTCCCGCCTGATATCCGCAACTCGCTAGACCTGAAGCTGCGCCACGCGTCCGAGTTCTTTGCGAAGGTCGTGCTCACGTTCGTTATCCGCGACATGGCGCTCCTGCTCGACAAGTACGTGAAGAAGTGCGAGAAGTGGCTCGCGGAGTAGGCCGCCGCCCGCGCAGCCTGCGTGCGTGCGCGGGGGCGAGGACGCGTAGATTCGGATTCGGGAACGGACTCAGCGAACTGCGGCGCGTCGTCTTCATAGCTGTACTTTCTCTGCACCGTATATACCGCGCATCTTCATTTCGCCACCGGACCCCCACCCACCATACGTATGTGCCCGCCCGCGCGCAGGCGGCCCTTTTGTTTGTTTCGGCGTTGTAACATTATGCTCACGGGATAGATGCCTCTTCTCTTCCTCTCGTTGTCTGTCGTTCATGTCCCGTCTTTGTCCCCCTCTTCGTGTCGTTCGGATACATCCCGCGCCTGCGTCAACACATCCTCCTGTACATACACACAGCGTCATCAAGTCGCCTCGCGACCTTTCCTTCCCATGTATTCGATAATTGGGCTGGCTGGTGACATAATTGTTTTACATGCATCCCAAATACGTGCACGGCGAATGAAAAGCAGGGACACGGTCGCAAGGATAAATATAGGGTGCTGAACACATATGATGCAGGGGGGAAGGAGGGTGCGGGAAAAGGGCATGGGAGAATTCGAACGCGAAGTAATAGACATTGGGTGATACACGGGGGAGCGAAGGGGATAAATAGGGCAGGCGGTGGTATGTACAGATGAAACAATTCTACTAGCGTACAAACAGAAGGATACATACCATAGAATGGGGGGTTTGTAGCATGCGAGGGCGTCCGAGTAACGTGTAGTGGGAAGGGCGAAGGGCAGATGCAGGCGGGAGAAGGAGGCGAAGCCGAGGTGTGGCAGGACGTGGGACGCAGCGCGCCATCGACGCCTCCAGACGCGAGGGCACTCATCGCGCTCCGTAAGCAACGAACGGCGGATTGGGCGGATTAACGCTGTATGGCCCCAGTTCCCGCGGCGGCGTGGGGTCCTTGCCGCGAAGACGGCTGATTATACGCAGCCGCAGGACTGTGAGAAGGAGAAGCGACGGTGAGTTAGCGTAAAGCACGGGAGCCGAGATGCACTGACCGTAGTCTAGCCTGGTGTTCTCATCCGCATACGCCTCGTCGTCCGAATCGAGCAACGGGTCCGTGTTCATCGATACGTGCCAAGCCTCTGTGGAGCGCTGTTGTTCAGGGATGAGGCACTGAGACGGAGGAATGGTTGCACGTACGTTGAAGCATGGTCCGACGGGGAACCTCGGGGGGCGCTGGGTCATACCTCGGGATGGAATACGTCGGCCGTCCGTATAAAGGAAGCCCAGAAGACCGGTGTAATGGTTCTTGGACTTGGAAGGGCGTGTGCCGAGAAGAGTGTTCACGCGGCTTCCGTGAGTGGATACGTGTAGGCTTGCCGTTACTGTGCTGCAAGGCGTCGATTCCTGGGCTCGGCGGCCGACGAGGGTACGGATCCGCAGCAACACGGGGGAGGATATCCATCTCAGAGGAGTTTAGGCGGTACGGACGCTGTCGATATGGGGGCGTCGGCGCCCGATGCCCAGGCACGTACTCCAGAGCAGGGGACGAGAGGCGGCGAGCTGGCGGTCGCCCAGGACCTGATGCCTATTTGAGCGACGGGGATGTTGTGTCTCGAAAGGGCGCGCACCTTCTAGCATGTCTTCTTCTCTGACGTTAAGCGAGTACGGAACAGAATATTGACTGTCCGCGGGAGAAGTCTCCCTCGTTTTGAGGGTCTCTGCGGGTGCCCTACCCTTGCCTTTGCCGCGTCCCCCGACGATGAAGCGCTGATGGGGCGGATATTCCGGTTCTTGATGAGTGCCGAAGTCTTCGCCTCTAGCCTTCGTCTCGAGAAAACGCCGCCGGATGTCAGTCATGTCCAAGCCACGTTGGTTTTCCTCTGGAGTGTCAACGTTCTCGTATGCAGCGGCATGTGGCGTCAAATTTATGAGCAGCGGGGCGCGCTCGTCATTGCCGCCAGCGTGCCCGTCGGCGTATGGGTTGTCGGAGGGCGCTTCGTGGTAGTGATAACAGAGCCATAGGAACGCCCGAGCTCTAGACTCCGAGGATATGTGCACGGGTGTGAACAGGTCTAGGAAGTCCGCGGTCGCTCTGGGCTCGAAATGGGTCCGTGCAATGGCCTACGACAGTGCACGGAAGGAGCTGTCATTAGATACGTGTTTTACGCGAGCAGCCTTGACAGCGGGCCTACCGTCGCGTGGTTGGCGAAGATGAAGATGAGATTGACAATGCTGGTGGGCGGGACGGTTCCGGTCCGCTGTAATATGGAATCGCACGTCAACTGCGATCAGTGGGGGGACATGGGACGACAGACAATACGTACAGATCGCGCGAGGACATCTGCTGGTGTGGATACCGTACCTTGGGCCTCCTCTTGCAGAAAGCACGTCTTCAATATGTTCTTGATTCGAGGCGCGTCCTGGAGGTTGCCGTTCGTGCGTTGTAGAGCAGGCACGGGATGGTATGTCCTGAGAGCGGTCTTCATCTCGGGAAAAACTGGACATAGAGGGGACTAATTAGCTCGCTGTGCACGCCATCAGGGGCGCGCATATATGAGACGAGCTCCCCCGCTCCGAACGGACTGAGTCATCGTGTAGGAAAGGAGCATCGATAGGTGGGGGTGGGCAATACAAGTGTATCACTCACAGGCCATGGTAGTGTTAATTCTGCCGACGTTCGAGAGAAGGGAGATCATGGCGAACTCGTTGCCAAATTCGGGTGACTCTCTGATTTTGTCTCGAGACGCCTTGGAGCAGCGAGGGGAGTGGATGAGGGCGTTCACGTAGAGGTCGCGGAAGGTGACCCTTGTACCGGCGGGATCGCCGCGTATTGTGGTGTACGGGTCGGAGAAGACTGCGTGCTTGTCCGCGAAGATATGGTAGAGCATGTCATATTGGAGGTCGACGCGGGTGAGTGGCTCGCCGTCCACGCGTTTGACGGCGAGCGTCTTCCTGTGGTGGGACTGCGATCTGTGAAGGGGCGCAGGGTGAGCACGGCTCTCTGCGCAGCGAGCGAGCGGACATACCCCGAGGGCGGCATGGCGGGGGAGGGGAGGGAGGAGGAGGGGTGAGAGTTGCGGAGGACGCTGGACTGGGACTTTGTCCACCAAACGTTGTTTCCGCCACATTTACGGCAGGGCCCCGATTGGATCTCGTAGCGTGAAGCTACGGGCGATCCCCGCCGATTACCTAATCCGTACGGGGTGCGCCCTCGAAATCACGCTCCGGCCTCCCATCACCTCCCCACCCGCCTCGAACCTCCGCCCCCGCATTCTAATTTCTGCCCTCCGTACCCGTCTGATTCGCGGCCGCCTTCGCTCGACTATATGCGCGCGGACGCCCGCCGAGGTCGAGTGACCGCTAATGAACGTCATCCGCCGCACCGGGCTCCACCCAGCCCACCGCAAGCTTGAGCATAAATGTCGCAGGCATCGGCACATACGCCTCTGCATTCTCGACATAGCTTCTCACTAGCACGCCGCTGAGATTCGCGTTAAATGCGCGGAGACCGTTCCAGTCCGCCGCGCGCAGAATGGTAACGGAATCGATCAGAGAGAAGGAGCTCTTCGCAGCCCACGCACACCGTCTTTCCTGGGCCTCGTCCTCATATGACCCTATCATCGACGCTATCGGTACGTGCTCTTCGGTGCTTGCACCCACCGTTCTGACCCGCAGTTCCCATGCCACGCACACGCAGGCGACGCCCAGGTCGTCTTGATCGGGGACGGTTCGCATGGGACTTACGAGTTCTACGCCCATCGTGCCAATCTAACTAAACGGCTGATCGGAGAGAAAGGCTTCACAGCTGTCGCTGTTGAGGCCGACTGGCCGGATGCGCTCAGAATTAACAGGTGATGTGAAGAGTCTCCCGTCTGAATTTCATGCCGAGATGCTGAGCCCCGCTTATCCTCGCAGTTACATTCATGGCGGAGCGCTCGGCGACAGCAAAATTAAAAACGCTCGGGACGCGCTGGCGGAGTTTGAGAGGTCCGCCGTTGGCTCGACAGAATACAAATGCCGTACGTTTCTGACATAGAGCGGTCCGCAGGTTCCCCAAATGGATGTGGAAGAACGAAACGATGCCGACGTTCGTCGAATATCTGAAACAGCACAACGAGCGGGTGCTGGAGGCGACCCAGGACCCCTCCCGAACAGTGTCGTTCCATGGCATGGACCTCTACTCGCTCCATCGGTCAGCTCAGCAGGTCCTAGCGTATTTGGACAAGGTTGACCCAGAGGGCGCGACGGCCGCTCGGAAGAGGTCGGTCAATTTGTAATTCCACTCCCGTCGCTGCGGTGCCGGCTCACGCCTTCTAGATACAACTGCTTCGAACGCTTCGGCGAGGATACAATGCGGTATGCGTACGAAACACAGTTCGGCCTAAAAAGGGTTGGCACCCCGCTTTTCGCGCACGCATCCGACACGCTCTGAACGCGCACCAGGACTGTCACCGGGAAGTCATCGACAACCTCGTACACCTACTCCGCAGCCGCCAGAAGATCCTTGAGCAGCAGTTGGGCAAGAACCCCCATGGGCACCCGTTCGAAGAGCAGTTCATCGCTGAAATGAACGCGCTGGTCGTGAAGGATGCAGAAGAGTACTATCGGACCATGATGACCGAAGATGTCATCAGCTGGAACTTACGGTAAGACGGCGTCCATTCTAGGTCAAAGAAGGATGCCTGCTGAACCCTTTGGCCCGGGCCCATAGCGATGATCACTTCGCGCGGGTTGTCGCGGGCATCTCTCAATTCTTTGCGTCTTCGGATGGCGGTCTGGGTCCGGCTAAGATCGTAGTTTGGGCGCACAACTCCCACGTCGGGGACGCGCGGGCCACCGACATGGGGCGGCGGCGAGGTAGGTGCAGTTCCGGTGATTGACTCGCGTTCCATGCCCATTCTCTTCTGGTGGACAGGCGAGATCAACATCGGCCAGCGCTGTCGCGAGATTTTCGGCGACCACAATGTGTTCAACATCGGATTTCTGACCAACAGAGGAACAGGTGTGTTGCACACGGTGTATTACATGTGCATGCGTCCTCATGATGATGCCCTCAGTCACCGCTTCCCACAACTGGGATGAGCCTCCGTATTTGCAGAGGATGAACCCGCCTCTTCAGGGATCCATCGAGTCGGTCTTTGACCAATGGCTCGACTCGGACGCCTTCATCGTCACCCACAAGATCATCGCGGACGAGAAGGGCAGGACGAAGAAGGTCCGGGTGTCTGACGACCTTTCCGAGTATCTCTCCATTACCGTCGTCGGAGCGACCGCAACTCACCCGCGCCCGCAGGTTCCTGGACCGTCGGCGTTACCAACGATTTATCGGAGTCATTTATAGACGGCTCACCGAGGCACCATCGCACTACTGCAAGTGCAGCGTGGCGAAGCAGTTCGATTGCGTTGTTCACATTCGGGAGTCGCGTGGCATTAAACCCCTGGAACAGGAGGACACCTGGAAGGGCCCAAAGGCGGAAGCAGATTTGACGTTCCCGTTTGCGGAGTAGTGCCAAGGCGACTGGCCAATGGCTGTTCCAATCAGCACCGGGAGGAGCCGTTTTCCTTTGAGAAGTCTAAATGTCTACCCTTCGTGCATTGTATTCTTGCATGACACTCACGTTGTATCGGTGGCTTCATCCATACCACTTCCCAGGTGTAGCGTATTTCCAGTGTGTCCCCACAGGTGGTCGACGTTTTAAGTCCATCGATACGCAAGCTGAGGCTTGCGCCACTGACGAGCCTAACTGCGCCTCGGCCGCGCCCAGGGTGTATTAATATGAGAGAGGAAGGCAAATGGTTATGGACGGACGGTTCTAGCGGGTGGAGCAAGGGAAAGCGCACACATGCGCAGGGGAAAACAGGGCAAGCGAGCATACGGACAACAGGAACGGGTGGGCATTGCCCTGATGCAGACGTCTGTCGGGGACTCCAAGGCCTATGATGCACGGTGATGATCAACGAGCAATGTCCCCCATTGGCCTCCGTTACCATTCCGCGCAGATAAGCAGTGCACATCGTGCAAGTGAGCCTGTACCTATTCCTGCCGCTTGGAGGTACCCGAGCACAGGAGCTCAGCCCGAGCTGCGACGATGATGACGACGACGCGAACAACCTTCCCCGCGTGCAGGCCCGGCGCGCACGACGCTCCTTCGTCCGCCCCCCTTTGTTCTTCATCCCACTGACCCCCGCGCGGGATGCTGGTCATTCCCTTCGGCTTTTCTTCCCCATGCTTTCCTTCACGGCTACTGTAAATCATGTTCTCCTGTTAATCTTGTCTATAGCTGCTCTTCATGCGCCCCGCCGGGTCGCTGGCGCCCCAGTAAACGCGACCCTCCGCCTCGACAGCCCGCTCGTCTCCTTCACCCCGGGATGGCGCGCGGCGACGTTCGCGGGAGATGGCAGCCAATTCGCGTTTACGGACGGGCTGAATGAAGAGGTGCTGATCACGCTGCCGCGTACGGACCACTCATGCCTTCTTTCGCCATGCGCCTGCTAACGTACATGGGCGTCTGCCGCCGGCATTTCCAACAGCGCAAACAACACAGATCTTCTACCGAGGCTACAAGGTCGCCGGGGGAGCACTGTTCTTGGCCTGCGTTGACTGTGCCGTGGACGTCGTGAAGGCAGATCTCGTCGGTGTAAACTCGACTGCCGTCATCGTCGACGCTCATGACTCAACGGAGAACGGGACACAACCCGCAGTAAGCACAGAACATGTCGACCGTACGCTTTCGGTCCGCTGAAGTTCTGCTACTCCACAGGACACGCTCTTTTCTTTCACAGACCTCGACCCAACCATTGACCATGTTCTTCGTGTCTTCAATTTGGAGGATCCTGCGTTTAATAATTCCAGCCAGGCCACTTTCGACTCGTTGATCATCACCACTGACCCCCAAGGTCAAGGTGCGTCAAATTTCAGGAGCTCAGAAGACATAATGCTGACGTTTTTAACCAATAAGCGAGTGGGAACGCGACGGCGACGTCTACCGTCGTGATCGTCGTGCCGAATCTACCAACCTTGACTGTAACTGCCACTGAATCGGCGAGCACTGGTACGGACTCTTCGACTACTACGGCACCCCCAGTGAATGGTGTGTCTACCAGAGAGCAAGCCCCAAAGATGGGCGTACTGACGAGCGAGCGCAGGTCCGATTGCGACTGGGACCGGCACCACCGCGACTACGACTGCGACGACCGCGACCGCGACAGCAACCAGTGCGGGGCTCCCCGGGGCGACTATCACCGCCAATCCGCCGCCATCTGGTTCAACGAGTGCGGGAGTTACGACCACGGGTACCACCAACAGTGGCACTGCTACGCAAACAGGGACTACTCCCGCAACCACCACAAGTGGCGTCTCTGGAACCACCGCCAGCACGCAGTCGACTGGTGTCAATCCCACTGGTACGCAGACGACCGCTACTTCCCAACCCGGTCAGCCTGGTACCAGCACCTCCGCACCAACTGATCCTTCCGGTACGGGTACCACTGGGACAAGCACCGTCACTAGTAGCAACCCACCGAACGGGTCGCCCCAGTCCACCCCAGGCGGTAACCCGTCAAACGGAGCCACTCAGACCACTGCGGGCGGCGGCACGGCCACCGGTGCCGGCGCCACACAGTCCACAGGCGACAGCAACCCCACAGGAGACAGCACGCCCTCGCCCTCGATCTCCGCCGTCTTCTCCGGCTCACCCGCCAATCCGACCGGCATGATGATGGCCAGCCCCGCCCCCAACTCCAACACCAGCGGGGCGAGCACGGGGATCTCCAAGCCGGTCATCATCGCGATCGCGGTCGTCGTCTCGCTCATCGTGCTCGCGCTCCTCGGCGCGGTCCTCTACGTGCTCGTCCGGAACCGCGGCGGGCCTCCTGGGGGGGATAAGGAGGGCCAGGCGGGGCTGATGCGGGAGACGACGGCGACGCCCCCAACGATGGTCTCCGCCCCAGTGCCCGTCGCGTTCGCCCCGATGAGGCCGCAGAACCCGTTCGCGGACACGGTCTCGGCGGACATCCCGCTCGATGAGCCGATCGTGGGCGCAGCGGCGTTCGAGGAAGCCTATGAAGTCGACGAGGTCCTCGCGCAACCGCAGCCCCGTCCCCCACGTAAGTGCATGCTCTTCGAGACGGAGAACACAGCAGAGTGCTAACGCGTCCGCAGCGCCTCCCATTCCGCCGAAGAGTCCCTTGAGGGGAACGTTCATCAACGGCCAATACGGCAGTCCTCGGAATTCACCATGGCTCAGTCGAGTGCCGCGAAACTCTACCTCCACACCCCCTTCTTGATGGCACGGACCATGCTAGCTAGCTCCCTGTCCCTGCTCGGCAGTCGTTGTATCTCTTATTACTTACTTACCGTATTCTTTCTTGGACCCCGCTCTCGCGCTCACACCTGCTGTATCGATCGTTCCGACACACAAACAACGCGTTGAATTTTTCCAAAGTGTGCTAGATGCTGCGGCTAGTGGCCAGTGACGGTGCGGGGGGTGGGCGGCTCGGCGGGACGGAGCGATATGAAAGAAAGAAGAAGAGAAGATGCGAACGAAAATGGTACAACGAAGCGTGCTGAATGGGTGTGTGTGTGCCTCTCCCCCGATCCTACAGAATTACGAAGCGACGGCGACGGTAAACGCGAGCGGGGCGGCCATTAGTCCTGGGATGCGGTGACGCATAATGTACGGGTAGAAGGGGCGTGCAATGGTATGGGATACAACGAAGGACGGGAGGGGAGACGATTAGACAGCGGGGGAAGTGGAAGGTATCGGCGGGAGATGGTATATAATCCAACAATCACGAAGAGAACATCGGGGAGGGGCAAGCAAAGAATAAGATAGATCAATCCCCTGCGTGTTCTGTCAGCACAGCATACTGCAGAAACTAGAGTGGGGAGTGGGGGGACTCACAATCACGCCAGTACTCGGCCATCTGCTCCAAGACTTCGATCACGACCGAGCTCTTGAACATGAGCGAGTGGTCGGCACCCTTGATGACCTTCACCTGGCACTTGTCGGGGCCCATGGTGCTCTCCATCCACCGCACCGCGTTCTCCGCGATTTTCTCGTCCCGGTCGCCGTACCATACACGAACGCTGTGCGGATATGTGGCATACGAGAAGCCCCAAGGTTGTCGGTCGTGGTTCAGGATCTGCAAAAGGTCGCCGTGCGTGCCCTTTGAGGACTCGGAGTGCGACGCAGCGATGAGCGCGTTGCCGAGCGCGGCCTGGAAGCTCTGCGCAGAGTTGCCTGCCTTCGAGCTTGCGCTCTGTGGCGACTGGATAATAGGAGGCGAGGTAGGGCTGAGGGCGGTGAACGATATCGAGCGTCGACCGCCTGGTCGTGATGAAGGAGTGGGAGAACGAGCGTTTCGAGACAAGTCCAGCTGAGGGAGCTCCTTGTGCTGCTTCAAAGACGGGGAGGGTGACCGTGAGCTCTGCAGAGTCGAGTTGATCCAGTCGAGCTGATCTAGACCCAAGCCGACCTCGTTTCCAGTAGCAGCAGGTGGAGGAATCCAAGGTGGCGTAGGGACAGGCGGGTCTGACATCTTGTTGGCAGTGTTGGGCCGTGAACGGCCCTTCAGCGAGCCCATCGAGCGGAGCGCCTTGAGCTTCTTCCCGGTCCCGTTGCTCTGCTTGTCCGGGGTCGGGCTAGGAGTTGGTGGGTTACCCGACCCTGACTTGAAGCGACCGAGGAAGCCTCTGGAGGGCTTTCTGGTGGTGGTGGCGGGGGAGTTGGAAATCGACTCGGATTTGCACTCGCTGTCGACCCGCTTCCTCTGCGAACTGGTACTTGCTCGCCCGATAGTGCTGCGGCTCTCGAAGAACCCGTCGAAGTCGCGCAAGTCGTCATACTCGCTGAAGGCGGCCGAGGAAGTGCTTGGGCGAGGCTCCTGCTCCTGAAGGGCGGCGAGACCAGGAGTGATCGTAGACGCCGAGTTTGGGGGAGAGCGAGGCGAGTTCAGGCAAGAGGTGGACGAGTTCGCCGACGGCGTTGACGGTGCCATCTTGACCTCAAAGCCAATACCCTCGAAGGCGATGGTAGGCGGTTTGCCCAGCATCCAGGCCTGCACTTTCCACTCGGCCGCTTGCGCGGTCTTCAGCAAGCCGTTCGGGACGTACTTCAGCCACTTGTAACCACCTGTGATATGGCATCAACATCTGCTCGCTATATATTGATAAGAAAAGACTTACCACCTTCGCCACCAGCAACCCAAGGTGCCAGCAGACAAAGTTCGCCTCGTACACGCTCCGGGAACCTGTTGGCGAAAGCCATCGCGTACGGTGCGCCCGCGGAATGGGCCATGATACCGCACTGGTCGATGCCCAGCTGGTCCAGTACTTCTTCCACCACACCCGCCCACTCGGGAATCCCCTTTGCGGACCTATTCTTGGGAACATCGGTGCGGCCCAATCCCCACCTGTCGTCATGATCGTCAGCGATTGACTCCGGTGATAGAAGATCTGAAGCGTCTCACCGGTCAATCGTAATAAGTCTTATGCCCAAGCATTCCGCCATTTCATCGTACAGACCCATGATGTGCCGTACACATCCCAGGCCAAGAAACACAACGAGCGGGAAGCCAGTCGGGCTTCCAAGATCAGACAAACTCACAGTGAGCGGGTTTCCACGCGAGGCGTGCGGGGACCGAGTAAGGTGGAGGAGAGTGGTCAAGCGAGTGGAGCGCAGATACTGTGCAATGGTCTGTGAGGGAGAGTTGACGGGAACCTTCGTGAGGCCCATCATATCAAGGGGCGGGAGGGCAGGCTGGTCGGAGATGGTCGTAGAATAGGAGAAAAGAGAGGATTCGCGGCGGGTGTCGGGGCGAGGGGATGTTACAGAGCGAGTGCTTTCGGGAAGCGCATGCGAGTACTGTTGGAACGACCGCGCCTTGTGTACCGTGCGAGGAGCAATCGACGTGCGGTTTTGGGTGTGGATGGTGCGCTGGATCTCCTCTGCCAGCGTGTCAACAGATGATCTAGAAATGAGGTCGCCATCCTCCTCTGCGGTTGGAGGAACCACCACAGGTGCCGGTTCTGGCTGCTTGCTGTGTGTGTATTGCGACCCGTGGCCGTAACTGGTCGCGTAGGAGCTCTTCCGGGACCGGACTTGCTGTTCGGGAGGCGCATGGGCGCGGATGATCTCGGAAATGGAAGGCGCAACAACCCTGAAACTCTCTGTTGAGGGACTCATAGACGGACGCGGGGAAGATACGCTGCGAATGGTGTCTGCTGTGTCGGGACGAACGGCATCTGCTGTGTCAGGACGGATAGTGTCTGAACGAGACGGTGGGGGACGTGGGCTCTTCCGCGGTCTTGGTGGCGGAGAACGTGTCCGTGTCATGTCTTCTTCTTCGTCTGCATCGGAGTCGCGATTCTTTGTAGGAGCTTTCCGGGGCTTCGCACCTCCCAGAGTGATCCCAGGGGGAGGGGTAGGCAGCGGGGGCTGATACAGCGGATGGAATCCAGACTTGGCAGAAAACTTGGGACGCCCCATCCCGCCCATGCCCATGTAGTGGTCGTCGCCGCCGTAGTGGTTCATACCGTCTACGAGCGCATCCATCGTCTCCACACCCGCAATGGGCGCGGCGACGACGACCTGAGAGCCGAATATCGGGTCGCGGAAGAACGAATCGTCGACAGGCGTCTGCGGCGCGTCGGTGAAGTGGCTGAGCGAGGAGGAGTTGGAGTCGCGGATGGGGTAGCTGTAGATGTTGCCAGGGGGGAAGTCTCGCTTGCTGGAAGGCCCCGACCGCGCGCGCGAGCGGGCCTTCGTGCTCTCACCCTCACGGGAACGAATCGGCCGCTCGTCAAAGCTGGGGAATTCGACGAACCCAAGGTCAATCTCCTGCTCCCGCACCCTGCTCTCTATCTGCGGCGGCTGCCTGGCCTCCCGCTCCCGTTCCCGATCGCGCTCGCGGACACTCTTCGGGTAGCTGGCGTCGTGCTTCAGACTGGCTGTCTTGGATGGGCGGCGGTTGTGGCTGCGCGAGCCTAGCTCGGTGGGGCGGGATATTATCGGGCGCGACACGTCCTGGAAGGCATGGAATGCGGAGGGCGACGTCGACTTGTCTGCGTGGGAGCGTCCTGCGCCGGCCGACGGCTCGGGGGACGTGGGCGAGCGTTGCTCGCGACGGAGAGACAGGAATGATGTTTTCTTCTGCGGTTTCCGAACAGGCTGGGACGGGCCAATGCCGTTGGCGGACGGCGGATCGTGACTGAGGATGCGGGTCGACATTTGACGTTGCGTGGTGCTATAGAAAACTTTGGAAGCGAACGTGGCGGGGAAGGAGCGATGGGGGACACAGAAAGGAAGCCGTGCGGGTCAGAAGGACGTGGTCGGGAACTCGGACAGTCGCAGACCTGCGTCGCTGTCGGCGACGGCGACGACGGGGGGCGGGGTATCTGGCGGGATAAGACAAGAGTCTGCGGACCCCGCGCGCCCAAAACAAACGATTGAGCGCCCGGCGCCAACGGGCCCGTCGGCGGGCGGTTCGACTCGAGCTCCGTTCGCCCTGATTTTCCATTCCTATCCAGGCACAAAATCATTGTTGCATTATGGCTTCATGATGAAGAGCATGCGGGGCGTTACTGCATGGCGAGGGAGAGTATGTATCAATATCTACGAGCCCGCTGGAGAGTATACGAAGAAGCGCCCGTGTGCGACATCTTACCGACGTCCAACACGTTGACCGGGATTGGAACGAGGGCATATAGCGTCGACGAGCCAGGTAGAACTTCACGCTTCGGTATATCTCTAATGAAGCCTGATAACTCCTGTAGCGGGAGACGGAAGTCCAAGATCCCAGGCCCGAGGAGCAGGGCCCGTAAGATAATTTAAATTGAATCTGACCATCTCCGCCCTATGACTTGTGGATGCCAACACCGCAATGGCCAACGTTTACGAACAACAACAAGATGAAGGACGTCAAGATTATAGTTGCAGCACAGCGAAGGAGAGTATATATACGAGCACTCGGGGAGTATGCGACAAGGGTCCAAGAAATGTTGATACTAGTACACACCGCGAAACAAGCGGTAGGGATCCTGGGAGAAATATCGTACAACAGGCGTGTGCGCAAAGCAAGGGTTATAAGGCTCCGGGTGGTATCGGACGTTAAATGATCATGGATCTCATAAAGCTCAAACGTGGGCGGGACTTCTGTCAATCCCGGACACGGACAAATTCAGCACACACTCGCGCATTCAAAGAATGATGGGCGCACCAATTCACCAGTCAGCCAGGGGATCGTTCTTGTGAGCCAAACTGGCCAACGCTATCCCCCTGGCTTCACAAGTGCGCCTTAATTTCTCCCGTTCATCGGACGACCACCATTTAAAAGGCGGGCGGTTGGTTCCGGAGGGGGAAATCAGACGTCGGAGGGAAGGAAGTCCTCCAGAGGAAATGAACGACGTCCAGTCATCGGGAGAAACGCGAAGGATGCGCCCTAGGATCGCGAGGTCCTCCAACTTCGGACACGCCTGCGCAATGGCCCGCAGCGTCTCGGGATTGGCGTCGAAGCTGGAGAGGCACAGTTTTCGCAAGTTGAGGGACGGAAGAGGCTCTTCATCGTCGAACACCGACGGCGCGTGAAGCATGTCGGATCCCTCGCAGTGCAGCAATTCGAGGTTCTCGCACAGCTCGAGCATCGCGCGCACGTCGTCTTCCATCTCGACCGCGGTCCCCCGGATGATCCTGAGTTCGCGCAGCGTTTCCCAGGAGCCTTGGCAGATGTCAGGCAGGAATCCGACGTCGATATCCACGCTGTCGAGTGTCAGGTGGGTGAGGCCGGACGGCCGGTCCATCATGGAGGGTATAACGGTCAGCAGGACGTTGCGGAGCGTGAGGCGGCGGAGGTTGGGAAATCGGAACGCAATGCTGTCGTCCCACTCCAGCGAGGGGACTACGGGTGCGAGTGAGCCGGATCGGCCCTGTGTGAGCAAGCACCCGTCAATGTGAAGCTCCATTACGGCGCGCGTGTCGACCATGACGTTGAGGAACCGGTGGGCGGCGACAGCCAGGTCTCCTCCCAAGGTTACAGACCGCAGGCCCTTGAGTCCCAAAATACATCGCAGGCTCTGCGTGTCCCGCTCGTCCAGCGCACCCTCATCGCTGGTGGTAGGGTGAAGGTCGAGCCGGCGCACGTACGAGAGCAGCTCCGGGTTCTCCGTGAACGTCCGCGCGAGGAGATGGCACGCGCGATATGAGCGCAATGAGGGGTTTGCGTAGAGCCGTTTCCGGACGGGCGAGACCCATGCGGGTGAGATGAGGGCAAGGCGTTGGAAATCCCTAGGCCACCAGTGGTCGTCGCTCTCGAGTATGATTGGAATGAGGTCGTCAACAAGAACCGGAGCAGCACCACTGCGAGCCTGAGTAGTGTCCATGAGAGCTGCGCAATGGACGCGATGTTAGTGGTCCGAAGGCAAGGTGCGTTAGCGGCCGCAGACAGGCTGCCATGCCGTACGGATGTGAGACTCACCTGCTGCAGGTCGAGCCGGGCATCCCGTGGCGCGTGGGCGCCTGTGGGCGTCGCTGTGACTACTGTGACGTTATCACGAGACGCAGCGAGACGCTAGCGAGACACGCGAGACGCCAGGAGACGCCGCCGATCGCGTTCCCGCGAGCTACGCGTCCTGAGATGAGACGCGCTCTTGCGCGCTCTCAGTCGGTCTTCGACGGCATCCGCACGACACACTGGTCAGAACATTTGAAAACGACATGCGACGACGAGCGCGTTGCATCCGAGTCATGCAGGCGCACGAATTATGCAGCTAGGCTAGTCTGTATCTCGGCGAAAATGCGCTGCCAAGCTTATCGCCCATGAGTACCCTTTACATGTGAGTGCCGTGGTTCCGTTGGTGAAATCGCTTAGATTGTGCTCCAACTCCGCATTTCCCATTGATGTAGACTAGGTTATGAGGGCCGTGGGTAGAGCCCGCTGTGAATTCCAGCCGCTACCCATATCTCTTCTTTGCCGAGCCGTCATGTCGGGGCCCTCATCAGCTGCTACTGTCGTGGATAGCAAGACAGAGACTACCACCGAGAGCGGACCGATATCTGTTCATGTGCAAGAGACGGACAAGGGCGCGGCCGAAGATGTCTTCGGCGACGAAGACGATCACGACATCCGATACAAGACCCTCAGCTGGCCGGTATGTGGTGACACGTACTCATCTCCGCGCAGACTTCCCGACATGAGGTTGCACTAGTTTGTGGCCGCCTTCATGATCGCAGAGATTGTCAGCAATGGCATGCTCACACTTCCCAATGCCATGGCCGTGGTTGGTGCGCACTATCACCGCTTCATTTGGGTGTACGGGTTTCTCATGCACATGTCAATGTACAGGCATCGTGCCCTCGCTCGTGCTCACGATATTCCTTGGCGTATTTGCGTTGTACACAGCGAAGCTGCTGATCGACTTCAAGTTAAACCACCCGGAGGTTCACAACATGGGTGTGTCATAGTTCCGCGTACAACGGCTTCGCAAGCTATACTGATACGTCTGCTTGAGGGGACGCGGGTTTCATCATTTTCGGGCCCATAGGCCGAGAGATACTATCCGCCGGCACTGTAATATTCGCCATATTTGCCGTTGTATGTACCAAGCCCTCTACAACATCCTGGGGAGGCGCTGAATTTTGTTTGGCACTAGGGGTCAGAAATTCTTTCTGGCCAGCTAGCGCTCTCTACGCTATCCAACAACGGCCTGTGTGCGATGGTGTTGCTCGCCATTTTCTCTGTTGCGACCTTCCTGCTTAGCGTCCCTAGAACGCTGGGGGGCCTGAACTGGCTTGGTCTGTTGAGCGCGCTGTTTATCACCCTGTGCGGTATTCTTGCCATGGTCGGCGCAGGAGCGAACCCGGTGCCCGGCCGTGTAATCGTTGCGACCGTTCCTACCACCTTCTATCAAGCTTTTCTTGCTATCACTGGGCCGGTACGTCCCGACTGTGGTCTCGTACCGCCCAGTTAACCTAATTGCAGCGACAGGTGTTCGCGTATGCAGGTCAGGACAAATGTATCGCGATATCATGACGAACTAACTCACACGTTGTCTAGGGCATTTCATGTATGTCGTCTCTACTTCTGGTATAGCATAGCATCCAGCTCACCATTCGCAGGTTTTTCATTCTCATCTCCGAGATGCGTAAGCCGGAAGATGCAATGAAGGTTAGTTGCGGCACCCCGAACGTACAGTTAGCTAACCCCCGCACCCCAGGCCGCTTGGGTGCTGCAAGGATTTTCCACCGTCTTCTACGCTGTTTTTAGCGTGGTTATCTATGTGTACCTGGGAAGCACAGTAGCTTCCCCTGCACTACTGTCACTGCCACCGGTCTGGTCAAAAATCACTTTCGCAATTGGGATGGTCAATTTCCTTATGTATTTTTCCTTCCTTAATTTCCCTTGCACAACGGAAGCTTATGCCCGATCTACTAGCTCCGGGGCTCTATACACTCATGCCGCGGCAAAGCTCGTCTTCTTCCGATTTTTCCGGCACTCCCGACATGTCTACTCGCACACCATTCTGGGATGGGCGATCTGGGTGCTGCTGTGCTTCGCCGCAGTGGCCATCGCTTTCATTTTCGCAACGGCCGTGCCGATCTTCTCAGACATGACGGGCATCACGGCGTCGCTCTTCGCATCGTGGTATACATACGGCATCGCCGGGTTCTTCTGGCTGTATGACACATTCTACCTCAAGGGCGGGCTGGACGCGCTCAGGAGGAGGTGGATCGGCACTTCGCTCGCGGCCGCGACCGTTCTAGCAGGAGCGTTCATGTGCGTTGCCGGAACCTATGTGTCCATCAAGGTGCACCTCCTAGTCTTCTCAACCAGGATCCTCCGCTGACGCGCCCTCCCTATTCGTAAAATTTCCCCCAGTTGATCGCGGACGCGTATAGAGACGGCCTGGTGGGGCGGCCGTTCACTTGTTAGCGTAGATCGACCAACCGGGCAGTATGCCGCTATTCTGATCTCATTTGTATTTGCGGGGAGACTCAGCGAACGTCCGAAGTACCTACCAGATGAACGGATTGTATATCGCATGCATTAGATTCGTCGCGCGATCCGGCCAAGTTCGCCTTGGCCACCCTCTGAAGCGATCAGAGCCCCGGCACGGGGCCGCCTTGCGCGCCGACGCGCTCTCCGGTCGCCCCAACCCCGCGACCCTGCGCGAGCATGCTTGACACCACGCTATGATCATCGTTTTCTGCTTTCTCCCGCTACGCCAGTTCGCAACTTGACGAGACTCAAGCTCCGGCCCTCTGCACGAGTGTTGACGCAATTATTGACGTACTGCGCCTGACACACACAACCTGCACCCTACACAACTGCACCGCTCGCCCCTGAGCGACCCTCGGGATAACGGTGCGGGACAGGTGATATTCTGCGCGCAAGGACCGAGGGACCGGGCAGCTGCGTGGGCAGCATGACGAGGAAGGCGACCAAACACGGAGCACCGCCGCGCTGCAAGTGCGTGCGTATGCGTGCGCGCGCATAGCCGCCGCCCCCGCGGCGGCAGCGCCCGCACGCCCGTCTCAGGCTGGAATAGACCTCCGCAGATTCGCCACCGCCCACCGCCCCCTTGCTGCGACGTCCAGAGGAGTCTATCGCCGTATTCGACACCTCCACAGACCAGCACCAGCGCACAGAGCAACCGCGCGCCGCATGACCGCCGCAGCCCCCGCCGCGCCGTACGCGCTCCCCATCGCCGCGCGTCCGCCCCGCACCTGGGCGCAGACGGCGCACGCCGCTATCGCCCTCCTTGTGTTCATGTTCGCAGGGGCAATGATCAATGGCTCGCAGTTCGCTATCCTGCTCCCGCTAAGGCTCGTACCCGTCCGTGTGGCGCGCAAGCTGTATTATGAGGGGATCAGATACACCAAGGGCGCGTTCGGCGCGCTGCTCGGTGCGTACGCTCGGTCTGGATTCGGAAGCGACCATGCGTACTGAGAGGTGGGTATGCGGCGTAGTGCTCATGTCCCAGTGGTTCGCACCGACCAAGCTCGTGCTGTCCTTCGAGACGGAGGGGAAGGGCAGGTTCACCCCGGAGGAGATCGAGACCCTTGTACAGCGGGACCAGCATGGGACGATAGTCGGGCTGAACCTACCGCAGAAGACGGTGCTCATAGCAAACCACCAGGTGTGTACGATTAGCCCCTTTCCGGGAGACGAGGCTCTAATGGGTTCGCGCACAAGGTCTACGCGGACTGGATCTACGCCTGGGCGCTTACGTACTACATGGGCACGCACAAGGACGTGTTCATCGTGCTCAAGAAGAGCCTCAAATGGGTCCCTGTGCTCGGCTGGGTGCGCCACATTTTCCCTCCGCTGCCGCCGTGTCTAATATGTAGCCGCTTGTGGGCGCAGGGAATGCAATTCTTTAATTTCATCTTTCTTGCGCGGTCGTGGGCGTCCGACCGGCTGCAGCTCACCCAGAGCTTGTCCTGGCTCGCGCACCGCGCGGAAAAAGAGGACTCCCCGCTGACCTTCATCCTCTACCCGGAGGGCACGCTCGTTAGCAAAGACACACGGCCCATCAGCAAGAAGTACGCAGACAAGCTGGGCATCGTATGTCGCCACCTGCGCAGTACGGGGATTCGAACACGCTCACAATTCGCCGCTTATAGCCCGATATGACGCACACGCTGCTTCCCCGCTCGACTGGGCTGCACTATTCCCTGCGATCGCTCGCGCCGCGCATACAGAGCCTGCAGCTGCTGGACATCACGATGGCCTACCCAGGCAAGTCCCCCGGTTAAGATGACGTCCGCAATGAGGTCACTCACGCCCCAGTGTAGGTATCCCCCCGCTTCGCTACGGACAGGACTACTACACGCTACGCTCGCTGTTCTGCGACGGCGTGCCCCCGCCTGCGGTGCACCTGCACATCCGCAAGTTCGACGTGAACCGCGAAGTCCCCATCGGGGACGTGTCCGCAAGCAACCCTAATGCGCTGCCGAGCGGCGGCGCGGGCACGTCTGCGGTGGAGGTAGACATCCCCGAGGCCGAGCGCGAGGCATTCGAGTTATGGTTGCGGGATCTATGGCGCGAGAAGGATCGACTCATGGGGCGGTTCCTCGACACCGGCTCGCTGGACGCCCCGTCCGCGTCGGGAAAGCCCGTCGAGATCACGGTGCCCCTGCGGCTGAAGCACGGGTACGAGGTTCTGGACGCGTTCTGCTTCTTCGTCCCTGCAGTCGCCGGGTGGGCGTGGTCGAAGGTGCGCTGAGCAGACTTACGAACATTACGACACGGCACGATCGCTCTCGTTATGCGGACGCTTGGATGTAAAATCTTGGACAATGTATCCCATCGCTTGTGGCGATTGTATGTCAATTATGAGCGGGGCGCGGTAATAGAGTACTTCGGGGGCGTTACAGGCGCGGGTCGTGTGCAACTACGGGGCGGCAGGGCACGTCGGGGGGTCCGGGAGAACGTCCGGGGGTCGACGGGGGACGGCGGCGAAGATCACTGGCCCTGCGCGGCCTCTCGACGGTCCTCGACCTTCTTCACGAGGTACATGCTCGTGTCCAGGAAGCGGTCGACGCAGTTCGCGAGGCAGCTCTGCTCGCTGCGGGAGAAGCCCGACGAGATCGAACCGACGCATCTAGACGGCGCGGATATGGAGGCCGGGGCAGAGCGAGAACGCGCACGGTGAGGAGCGAGGCTAGGGGAGCGGCGAGAAGACGCACTTGTCCCAGCACATCTCGGTGAGCATGTGCACCTGGGTTTGGACGCGGCCCTGCGCCTGCTGCGTCTCGATGAACGCTTCGAGCTCCTTCTGCGGCGTGACGGTCAACGGCTATTTCCCCGGACGGCGGGCGCGGCGGTACGCACGCGGGAAGCAGGGTCGAGGTTGAAGTCGTTAATGTCGGACATTGTGGGTGTTGCGTGGGTGAGTCGGACCCGGAAGGGACTGCAGGGCGGACGAGGTGGTGACTGGACGGTCGCAGCCCGCGACGCGGTCTCCCGTTCCTGAAAAGCACACCCGGCACGTGGCCCTGTGATTGTATTGGGAAGCGGCGCTAGACGCCCGATCGGGTCGGAGTAGGAAGGAACGCAGGCGCCCGTGTAACTTAGAATGAACGAACGCCTCAGCCCACCCACATGCGGGAACTCGGGCGACCGCACACCCCTTTCGGACCAGCCAGGACGAGGGCGCGAGTTCATCCAGCCAAGCCTTGTGCCCACCGGCAATTCCGGCCGTACGCGTCGACGCTAGAACCTCCTGAACGCGCCGCGCACCGCTCATTCAGTGCCACGACCCTGGGCCCGAAGATCATGAGCGCGGGCAGACCGCAACGAGCTACTGGAGGGGCAGTAGCCAGCGTGCCACGAGGCTCTTGTTTTCGCTGATGGTTGCAGGGACCGGCACCGAGCCGAGTGATGATGCGCGCCGCCAAGTAGCACTTGTACAACACAGCGGAGCCTGAGCCTGAGCCTGAGCCTCTGAAGTCTATCCGGCGGTAGAGCAGGCAGGGCCGGTGCGAAACATACGGGGTGGGAAGGGCCGTTGTTCTATTTGCAAAGACGTGCGAGCACACCATTGAAGTCCACCGCCGGCCAGGGAAAGGGAGCCGGAACGAGCCCGTCTTCTTGCAACCGCACGCGAGTATGTCTCTGACGGATCGGATGGAAATTAGCTGCGAGGGAGGAGGAATCAGCTGCTGCGCGCTAGCGCGGTCAGAAGATCTCATAGAACGGGTGGAAATGAGGAGAAGGGCGGTGGGGGAGTACGGTTGGGACAGAACATCCTTGTGGAGAGCACGACGAGCCCCACGCTCCTCATCAGCGTTCATATCCGTGGAGGGGTGCGCGCGACATACCAGCGCGGCTTACATGTTTTGTACGTGGAGGCGGCTCTGGACCGTAGGGCGGGGGGACGGGAAGAACATTTGTGCGAAGAGAGGGGGCAGGGACGGGGCGACATATGACACAAGGAGCTTTTAGTTGCTCTGCGCGATCGATGAGAAGGGAAGACGGTGGGCAGCTATCGCCTGAAATGTCTCCCGCGATGCAAGGAGGGTTATCGGGCGATCACAGACGCGGCGAGAAGAGCTGTCGAGGAGGGGGTTCGCTGGACGCGCCAGCCGGTCGGTGTTTATTGTGGGGGCGCGGTGGGAGAACCGGGGTGCGGCTGGGTGCGTTGTATGGGTGCAGCACATGCTCGCGGGCGCGGCGGAGACAAAAGAGGGAGGACGCAGGAATACAAGGGAGGCTGACGGACTACGAGTACTCGGGTGGTCGCCGAAAGCGGAGGGATGGAAGATGCCGGGGACATTGTACTCGGCGCCGAATTCGAATTAGCAGCCTGATGGGGACGGCTAGGAGCAGGGCGGGGCGGATTTGCATCCGCGAACATGGCGGGGAGGGAGGGTGTGGACGGTGCGTGGGACGATCTGGGATCTGGAGGGCATCTGCGGCATCTGCGATATGTAATCGCGCATCAGCCACCGCGCGCTGGACACCCGCCGCGCGCCCGCTCTGCCACGACCGCGAAGTTCATTATGGGCCGGCGTGCGCTCATGTGCCAGTGCTAGCTGCGCAGAACCCTCTCCGTGCCTTGTCTTCATTCCGGCCAGCGTGCTGCATTCTCGTCGCCCGGCGCGTCCCCTCCTTCCCCTTCCGTCCCGGTCGACTCTCGCTCGGTCGCTTTCTCCTCCCCGGCTTCCCGCGCCATTCTTGGACTTGTCGCGGCCGCATCGATCGTCCAAGGGCTGATGAGTATCGGAATACCGCCCTTCTCATCCTCTTGTTTACGCGCCAGATCCCCTGCGCGATCCGAGAAGCCCCCTCTCGTCCGTCGAGCGATAAAAGGCACATCCTCCTCCGCAAATCGCTTTGACGCCTCGTGCTGAGAGGGTCAGTACTTCCGTAATTGCCTCGTGCACCTGCTCTTCCCCCTCTTCATGGCGTCATCCTCCTCAGCAGACCGTTACGCCGCCAACATCCAGGGATGGAACATCCAACAGGTCAACACGCCGTAAGCGCTTTTCTCCCGCCTCCCGTCCCTCTCCCATTCAGCCTCCGTCAGCCCACAGTACCTCGGCCGAAAAACTCTCCCCATCAAGCGCACAGACGCAGAACCGCTGAACAGAGAGGACCTCCAGTACGACCTGCTCTACTTCATCTTCACCGACACCACAAAGGCCTTCGTCGACCACCTCGCTCCCAACCGTCCCGTCGTCAACTTTTGCGACCTCTACGTCAATGCGCTCTACAACTCCCCCAAGTGCTCCAAGGTCCTCAAAGACAAGATGGTCGAGACCCCCGCCTTCGCAATCGAGTTCGCGAAAATTGCCCTCTTGACCAACGTCGGGCGCATCAATACCACCATGGCGTGTGAGTACCGCCCGCGCCAGACATATTCCGCACGCCGTTTTCCGCCGTCGCTCACCGCCAGCAGTCTTTCCAGAGATGAAAACTGCTCTTCGGAGCTACCACCCGGTTCCCTCCTTGCAGAAGACCGATGGGAACCTTCAAGACGCTCCTCGGATCAAGAACTGCCTGAAGGCGGCGCTTTTGCCTTTTGAATTCAAGACGCCCCCTCCGTCATCACCGGCGGAAATTCTCGACAAGGCAGTGAGTCGCGCATTGACCACAGGCACAAAGAAAAAAAACTTGGCTAACCGTATGCGACAGCGCGCCGGGCACATCCCGCCGACGAGCGTCGTGAACCTCATCTTTGTGCTCTCGAACTCCAATCACGCGATGGTACGCTAGCACCCCTCCGACGCGCCGCGGAAGCTGACCGCACGCAACAAATTTAGACCGTGGCGCAAAAGCACTTCGATCCGCCGGTGGAATTCCTCGACCTGTTTTTGCCCATCAATCTGTCATCCCAGTCGCGGGCGCGCGTGTTCTTGTGGATCATGTACCACTACCTCTCCGGCCCCGACGGCCTGAACCCCTTCGACGACGAGTACTCGCGCGCGAACCCCGGCCGCGTCCCGCGCATGCGCCCGCTCTCGCGCGAGGAGCAGGCGCAGGAGAACATCGACCCCGCCGACGAGCTCGAGTGGGGCAAGCGCATGTCCGCGCTGCGCAGCAAGTTCCTGCGCGAGCTCGTCGACGAGATGGAGATGGAGAAGCGCCGCAAGAAGAATCCGCTTCCCCCGCCGCCGCCTGCGCCGTCCACGTCGTACTCTGGTGAGTTCTGGCGCGCTGGACACGGAATAAATTTTATCCGCTGGAGTGAGCGGGTCGCTAACTACGACGTGCAGCCCAGGAGATGGCCGTGCTCCGGCAGGCCCGGTACGCGGCGTCCGAGGGCCCAGGCAGCAGGGGTTCGTCGCACTCACACGAGAGTCGGCCGCTCGCTCAGGCGTCCTACGCGTCGACCTCTCGGCCGCTCCCGCAGCTTGAGCCATTCAGAGGTATGTCGTACGTCTTGTCGAACGCGATATATGGGCTCTAATACTGGCTGTCTTTGCAGGCGATACCACTGGGGAGGATCCTACCCAGGAGCGCACCATGCTGAACCGTAAGTATATTTTCCAGACGCCGGTGACGACTTGCTAACTGGGCCGCAATGCAGAGGCGTGGCATGTCATCAATACCGCCGATCCGTTGGACGACTCAGATAAAGAGGGAGACGACCACGTCCGCCTCGAGTATAGTGCGTCCCTCTTGCTACTCGCTCCCGCCTAGGGCTCCGGCCCCGCTAACATGATATTTATGTGTCCCGCCCACAGACCGTCGCCTCCGAGTCCTCGCTCGGCTCCGCGGCAAAGAGCCTACACCGGAACCAGAGATGCAGCAAGGCAGCAGCAGCGGTGGGCAGGGGGACGCAGGAACCGGGCGGCTGCAGCACGTGCAGTCCTGGCGTTGACCAGACTCCGCGACCCGGTATGCGCTTTCGACTTTCTTGCTTGGTACGTCGTGCGCCCGGCCGCGTGGTGCTTAATTCCTGTGTGCTTACTGGCTAGTCCATATAGGGCCTATGGCACCCGTCGAGCGGTGCGACTGTTCTCTTCGCCGATGCTGCTGATGATATCACCTTCCTGTCCCTTCTGTGCCAACCGATGCGCCTCCCGCCGCCGCCTGCTGTCTCCCGTCCCCCGCCGTGTCCTTGTCCCACTAGTACCGTCTGTCTGCTGCCAACATACGTCGTCTCCATTTACCCACTATATCAGTAGCGTAGGTAATGTTTACATGCTCCCCTAATATGCCCGCACCGTGTATCCCCTCGTCAACCTGTCGAAAAATCAGCTAGAACCGAATGTATCGACTTTCCGTTGCTCAATTGCTCCTTACGTGCAGCTTCGTTGTTCGCGCAACAACCGCCACCTTCTCACAATCAAGCACGTCAGAGTGCAGATCACACACGTCACGCACTGCGCCGCCGCACGCAACAGTTCGTTCCAAAGCGTTTTATTGGGTTGTGTGTGTAGGTAAGGGGGTCGGAGCGCGAGGCGCGAGGCGCGGGCACAGCCCGGCCACCGTCGCCTTCCCGGGCAGACTGCGGTGATAGTGTCAATGGGAGGGTGCAGATACATTGAACGGGGGCGCGGTAGCTACGATGGTGGCAAGGAGTGTGGGCGGTGTTGGGCCAATGGGCACGGATGAGGAGTGCCAGCGAAGACCAGCTCCGAGACGGCGGTGTGACAGGGTTTGATGGAATTGGTGCGCGGCTGCGTGCGGGGGCCGCTGGCGATGCGGTGGTGTGCAGGTGCATGTGCGCGTCGCTGGGCTCGCTGCAGCTGGGCCGCGGTTGTTCAACTCGCTTCAAGTTGGTGCGCGGGGGGCCAGGGGGGGCGGGTGGGCCGCCCGGGGCCGGCCGCGAGCTCCCCACGCCGCCCCGGAGTACGCCAGCGTCGTCATCGTACAACACCCCCGAAAGCGGATTCCCGAACCAGCACGGCAGGAACGAAAAACAAGAAGTGGGGAAGAAAACAAAGCGGTCTAAAAAGGCCAGGGCTAGGGCTAAAATGGGCAGAAGGGGTGCGTCGCGGGGGAGTAGGGGGAGTTAGGGAGACACAAGGCGTTCCGAGAGAAATAAGAATACAAGCAGTATCCGTTGCCAACCGTCCACGGGGACGAGACCATTTACGTTAGGGTGGGGGGCCAGAGACACAGACCGGACCGGAGACAGGGACGGGGACGGGTATGGGGATATCCGTCGCACACGCCTCAGAACGCGCCTGGCATCGCCAGGACCGGGTGTGCGAAGTCGATGCGCGCGCGCTGGGGCAGCTCGGGCGGCGCGCTGTGCCTGCGGGCCTTGCGCTCCGCGTCGTCCTCGCGGTCGATTGCGCCCGGGGCGGGAACCGCGATCTGAGGGGGGAGCGTGCGGCGACGCAGCCGGCTGAGCATGTTGTTCGCGGTGCGTTCGCGCGAGGCCGTGAAGGCCAGCAAGTTAGACTCCGTGAGCTCGATCGGCGACGCCGAAGTGGTACGAGGCACGACCGTGGTCGTGACCTGCAGCTTCGGAGCCAGGGGCGAGCGCGGGGAGACAGGCGGGAGGCAGGGCGTGGGCTGGGCGATCTTCACTGCAGGCGCCGCCTCGGGGGCGGCACGAGTCGGGAAGCGCAGACGACCGACCGCGCTGGGCAGCGTAGGTCGGGCCTTCGGCTCGGGCGTGATGCGGATCGTAGGCTGCTCTACACGCGCGGGTGTGCGCAAGAACGAGGGGAGGCGCATGGAGGGACGCGAGGGTGCCTCATGCGCTGCAACATGGCCGTTCGAGCTCAGGCGAGCCGTGATCTGATCGAGCGAGGGGAGAGCTTTCCTTTTAATTGAGAGGTGGACGGGAGCAGACCGGAGGGGCGCCTTGGGGTGCACATCCCCAGGAAGGCGGAAGTCCACCTGCTCAACCCAAGGCTGGCAGGAAGGAGTGACAGGTCGGCCGAGCTGGAGCGCCTCGAACACTTCCAACGGCGACTCGAGGCCAGGCGAAGGGAGGCTGTAGTGGAAGACCGCAGGAGACTCGGGGGGCGTGACGGGGGTGAAGGTGGCAGAAGGCGAAGGTGGCGCTTGCACTTTGGACAAGAACAGCGCACGCCGTTCGACTACGGTAGTAGCACGCGGTGAGCACACGAGCGAGCGGGATTTCTGCAAGAGGATGGTACATACCCTGCTTGTTCCGGTGAACCTTGAGCGCAATCTCCTTGCGGAGATCAGTGGTCTTCTTACTTCCCAGCGCCGCATTCCTGTCCCGAGTGGCTTGGAGCATGGCTTCAAACCTTTCTCTCTCAAGGCCCTTTCCTGTGACAGGCGCATCCTTGGGCCTCAGGGGAGACAGTTGCTTCGGAGTGATGACCGTCGGAGGCGGCGGGGAGAGCAGCATAGGACGGAAGCTGTCTTGATCGTCGCTGAGGAAGGAACACTGGGAGAAAGGCGAGAACGGCTCCTCGCAAGGCTCTTCGGGGGACGCGAGCGAGATGGCAATCTCAGGGACGGGGGAGAGTGCGAGATGCATGGTGACGCGACGGAGAGGGAGGGGGGACAGGAAGTGCTTGCGTTGAGAAATTAGGACGGGACGCGGGGCGACCAGCACCAGTGAACACTTGTGCAGAATGAGCACCGGGTGAAGTCGAGGTAGGGTAGAAGAAAGGAAAGAAAGCCCAAGGAAAGCTGGCACCACAGGAACCCGAGAAGATGGAAGAAAGAGGGAAAGATACAGAGACGGCTGGGGATGAAAAGGCAGGAGGAGAACAACTGAGGAGGAGGCGAGCCGATGTGCTCGAGTGATGTCCCTGCCGCAGACGCCCAGCCCATCTGCCCGCTGCAACTCGCCGGCACAGCGTCCTCGAACGCATCATCTCCCCATCTCCCGCCTCGACCGGTCTCACCCCGCCCGCCCGTCCCTCTCCCTCTCCTGCATGGCAACCGCACCGAGCCTCGCATCCAGCCCTCAAGGCCCTCTTGGTCGCGGCGCGGCGCGACCCCCTCCTCTCAGTCGTCTCGCTTACAGCCCAAGGACTGCGGTGGCGGCCATCGCCCTCTCCTCTCCGCAGCCAGCTCAGACTCTCCTCGTTGACGTGTCTGTTTTCTCAGCTCTGATGGCGACCGGCGACCGCTAGGCTGGCGTTTGGATGCGCAGTACTCCTGCGCGCCCACATCACAGTCTCGGACTTCCTGCGCACAGGTCCGCGATCCCACCTCAATCGTGCTCTGATCCTAGCCTGATGTATTGCTGCTCTGCCTGTGTAACTGTGTTCTGCGAACGCCACGGACTTAGCACGGCATGTGTAATCGATACGTGGCGTAAACATCCAGCCCACTTGGGGAAAACACAGGCGCGATCGCGCCGTCTCCAGGGCCCCGCGCGGGAGCATTCCCTCCTCCGGATCCGACGCTGACAACGCCAAGGCCAGATCGCCTGCGGCTTTGCAACCGTGAATTCCCTTGTGTAATCTACATACAACATTCTATACAATCACCCGGGCCCGCCTTGTACATCGTACAAAGCTGCTTATTTTTGTGTCCTCGGCCTCCCCTCGGAGCCGCGCGCGCGCTCACAATCCCTCCGCCTTGACCGCCTCCGCCAGCTTCTGACGGAAGAGGTTCTCGGCCTCCACCCATACCCGCGCTGTCTTGCGGTCGGGAAGCTCGAGCAGCGACGGCAACAGGGCCGCGCTGAACTGTTCTGACGCCTCCCGCGGAAGCAGCGTAGGCAGGTGATCAATGGATACCACAGAAAGCGAAGGCAGGTCGCTATGAAGGTGTGTATTAGCTACGTAATTCCCCAATGGAATGTCATTAACGTCATATGTCAACTCACCTGGTTGCTGCGGAGGCCGTCTGCGGAAGTACCACGGGGACGGTAGGATGCGAGAAGGTGGTGTTGATATCGTAGACCGGGAGAGGGTTGTAGGGGTTGGTCGTGTCACAGCTGACATCGACAACTACCCGCAGTCGCCTGTCCTTGCCAGCACCGGCGACCTGCTCCTTGGTCAGGAACGGTGGGATCTGCGAGCTGAGGTAGATGCAGTTGACGAAGATGTCCACATCCAGGATCTCCTGGAACGGTCCGCCCTTGGCCGTCTCGGCCATGTCCCACTTGACGATGTCATCCCTGTAGAGACGTCAGCTTCGCCATCGACAGTTCGTGCGAAAACCACTTACTCCTCCACGCCGATCTTGCGGAAGAGGTCGACTGCACCGCTACCACATCGACCGAGTGCGCCGATCACGAGAACCTTCAACCCCTTGCCGCTGCCCCCGAGCACCTTCTTAACTCCCTCGACCATCGCGCTCTCGTTCTCGAAGGGCTCGAGTTGGCCGAGCGTGTTCCCACTCCGCTCAGCGGCGAGTGCGAGAGCACCCGCAGCCGATCCCGCGAAGCCTGCGTGGTATCCAAAGGCGGCTACCCGGCGGCCCTGCGCGTCGGTCAAGAACTCGAGGTCGTAGAGCGTTCCTCCACCGCGGTGGAAGCGGGACAGGACCTTCGACCAGCCGCCTTGTTGCTTGTAGCAGTGCGCGAATTGGATGTGCGTGTGGGGAAGGGGCTCATCGGACTCGGGGAGTTCCTTCAGGCCAATGATCGGGATGTCCGTGGGGGCACTCGGCCATGAGTTGTGCTCTACGAGCTTGCACCCCAGACTACAGCTGGGTATAAGCGAGACTTCCGACGCAGTATATTTTGCAGCACTCACGCCTCGTATTCCGCGTCGTTGAATATCCGCTGGCTGTCGCGCTCGACGGAGATGTCGAAGCCGGCATCGATGAGCTTCTTGGCGGTGGTGGGTGTGATCGCTGTGCGACGCTCAAACTGCTTCTTCTCGCAGCGGAGCCAGAGGGATTGCTTGGCCATGGTGTAGTGGGAGGTGACGGTGGTGTTGTGAGTGCAGGGATGGAGCACCTCTCTAGTTTTGTGGGACACAGACGCGGTCAGAATGACTCTGCCTCAAATTCTGCCCACGTGACCCGATTAGATTGAGTGATCGAGCATCGAGATCTGCCCGCGACGCGCTCCAGCTTGACCCAGCCACAATTCCTGGCAGGACCCTCACCCCGAACACACCATGCCTGGCCGAGTAAAGAAACGTTCCCCTTTGAAGGCGCCAGGTAATATGTTAGCTTTGATGCGAAAGAGTGGCTTGCTCACAACGCAGTACAGAGAGGCCGTATATTGCTCTCGGACTCGAGGGATCGGCCAATAAATTCGGCGCAGGGATCATCAAGCACTCAACGGACGGCTCGACCCTTGTTCTCTCCAACGTCAGGCACACCTATATCACGCCCGCTGGAGAAGGCTTTCTACCCCGCGATACTGCGCAACACCATCGTGAATGGGCGCTGACGGTCATCAACGATGCTCTCAGCAAGGCGGGAGTGTCCTTGCATGACATCGACTGTATCTGTTACACCAAAGGTTCGCACATCATACTTTCCCTGGCCGCATCTGTTGACTATATATCCAGGTCCCGGCATGGGAGCACCGTTGGTATCTGTGGCACTCGTTGCGCGTACGCTGTCGCTACTGTACAACAAGCCCCTGGTTGGCGTAAATCACTGCGTAGGCCGTGCGTAAATTCGCCACCCATGCTGGGGTTCTGGCTCATATGCCTGCTACTAGATATCGAGATGGGTCGGCAGGTTACCGGCGCACAAAACCCGGTCGTACTCTACGTTTCGGGCGGAAACACGCAAGTGATCGCATACTCGCAGCAGTGCTATCGCATCTTCGGGGAGACCCTCGATATCGCCGTCGGGAACTGCCTCGACCGCTTCGCGCGCGTCATCAACCTCAGCAACGCCCCCAGCCCCGGGTACAACATCGAGCAGGAAGCGAAGAAGTGAGTTTGCTGTATTCTCGTAACCGTGCGAGCAGCTGATCGTGGCGCAGGGGTAAGCGACTGCTCCCTCTGCCTTACACCACGAAGGGGATGGACATCAGCCTGTCTGGCATCTTAACTTCCACCGAGGCATACACTTACGACAAGCGATTCCGGCCTGGTGGGCCGTCTGCGGAAGACGGCGAGGACATCATCACGCCACAGGATCTGTGCTTCTCGCTGCAGGAGACCGTGTTTGCGATGCTCGTCGAGATCACCGAGCGCGCGATGGCGCACATCGGCAGCAAGGAGGTGCTCATCGTTGGCGGTGTAGGATGTGAGTGCGCCCCCAGTCTCGGTTCCCTGTCGCTGTGTGCGCTGCGGGGACCTACTAGGCACCGCTTTCTCACTGCGCCCCGCAGGCAACGAGCGACTGCAGGAGATGATGGGCGTCATGGCGAGGGAGCGTGGCGGGAACGTCTTCGCCACAGACGAGCGGTACGCAGCAGCATCTATCAATATGCGTGGCTTATCTGCTCATTCTCAAGCCTTTCCCCATTCAGATTCTGCATTGACAATGGCATCATGATAGCCCAGGCCGGGCTGCTGAGCTTCCGGATGGGCCACGAAACGCCGCTATCAAAAAGCACATGCACACAGCGGTGAGTGCTGCGTCTTCTAAGCGCAGATGCATCTTATACTGATTCACCATAGGTTCCGGACGGATGAAGTGCACGTTGCTTGGAGAGCATGAGTTTGACGATGCGAATGCAGTTGTCTGATCTTGTTGTATGCTGGAGTGTACTGGTACGTGAACCCGATGTATCCATCTATCTTATGTTCGCCATCCGCGTTGGTGTACGAGGTCTCGTGGCTAGAGTTGGCGTCTGGCCAGCACTCAGATGTGGAGCAAGGTGAGTGTCGATGTACAAGATGCCGATAGCGACTTCGAATTACACTAAACATCCACAAACATCTATCACAACAACAGTACTGAATCAAGCGTGGGCGATATTCTTCTCAACCAGTTTCCACCCCTCCGGATCCGCCGTTTCCATCTCCGCGCGCACCTGCTCGAGCGCATCCCACCACCACTGGTTCAACAACTTGTACGGATCCCCCTCCTTAGGTCGTTCCCGCCACGGCTTGTCGCTCAGGATGTAGTGCACGCAGCGGACCTCCTCGTCACGCCACAGGTCGGAGTGGATGACGCGCAGCGTCTTGAGGCCGTTGTAGCACCACGGCAGCGGTTTCCAGCGCCCCTTGAACACCTCCGTGAGGAGGTCCTGGTCGGGGAACTTGAAGTCCGGTACGAGTGGCGACTCCCTGAGGAAGTCTTGGAGGCGGTTGAACGTGTCTCGCGAGGGGCTGAGCACGACGAGTCCGCTATTGAGTTGCTTATACGGGCCAGGGCTAGTGTCTGTTATCTGCGTAGGGGTCTCCAAACCACCCGGGTGCGAGACCGCAGAGTAGGCGCAGTTCTCCGGTATCCTGCATCAATATGAGTGCATGTACATGAGCGCAAGTCGGACGAATGGGCGCCTCACCATTCCCTGGGGTAGTGCTTCAATTTGCGCGGGTTGCAGGCGCAGACGTGACAAGCGGCGATATAGCCCTCGGGGAGGTCGATCTCCATGAGCTCGTCCATGTTGCGCTTTACGACCATGTCGGCGTCCAACGCGACCACACGCTATCGCATACCATCAGCTCTTAGCACCGGTATATATATAAACGGCCTTAACGGACTTCATAGTCGATGAGCTCGAACATCCTAGCTCCAAGTCAGAACGCCGTGCTAGCGCACTCGGGACACACAGCTATTACGTACCGAAGCTTCGTCCACGTCTCGGCAAATCTGCTGTCATGCTCCGCGATGTTGCTGTTGTTTGGGGTTAGCGAGTCGACCACCGAGATCGCGATGCCCTTTCGCGTTAGGACGTCATGCACATCTTGCGGCAGGGAGCGCGTGGCCATCACCACGAGCGGGTACTTCGATCCTACATCCTGCAGGGTCTTGTGGAGCACCAACAACCCCGGGAGGTACCCTTCCGTGGTGATAAAGGTGAGGTACGCGCCACGGGTCATACTGGGCACTCAGGCGTTCCGGGACACGGTGGGTATGGGGAAAGTTGGAATCTACCGCGGATTGGCCTACAGCCTTATAGCTGACTGAGCAATACTGGCCGGGCGTAGTCACCTCCGAGAACCTGTCTCCTGTTTCGGGTGCATGCAGGGAGATTTCGTGTAATCGATCACCAGCGCCATACGTCGCCGTACACAGCAGATCGTCCTGCTGCAGAGTCCGACAGCAGGACAACTCCGCGCGTTAGATGGATCATATCGACATCCTCGTGCTCGCGAGCGCTGGCGTCGTAATCTCGGAGGGAGGGAGAAGTCCATAAACGGCGGCCGACCGGTCCCAGACGCACATTTGGCTCTACAGTTTTCATGCCATGGCCGCCCATCTGCGATGGAAGAGACGTCCTGGCGGTACTCAGAAGACTTCAAGATCGGACATAGCTTAGTCCCGGTGGCATCTCATGCTCATAGCATTGGCATGGTCATACAGAGGAGGCGTCGTGTGGCGAGAGGAGAAAAAATAGTGCGACAACAAATGAGAACACGAGAGCGATCTACCGCAGGCGGCTGTAGCGAAGCACGATTATCAGGGCTGGTCCATTTCCTGGCAAGTAGGAGCACGTACCGAGCCTCACGCTCACTCTCCAGGAGAGCCAAGATGTCCTTCTCGCGGACGGGGCCCTTCACGTTACGGATGATGGACCGGGTGGGGTCGTCCATGAACTCGACGCGGACCTGCGTGACACCACCACGGGAGCCAGTGCGCCCAAGGACCTGTCGAATGCGCGATGTTGCAATATCTATGGTCAGGACTCGCTCGAAGCTTCAGAGAAAACGGCTAAATGGACCTTAATGACGGTAGCGAGCTTGACGGGGGCTTTTGAGGAGTCCTGTTAAAGCCATCAGTTTCATTGCGTGGCGAATCGTTCGTGCATGGTTGCTCACCATTTTTGCTGGTGGGGAGGCCGAGGGCGAAGCTGGCGACGGTTTGGCGGGTGCGTGTACTGAACAGAAAATTAAGGTTCAGGTTTTCGAGCAGAGTTCAGCCCCGCCGGCCATTGCCGATGGCCCCTTTCACCAGACTCCTACCCAGACCAGCCCCGGGCCGGGGAGAGTGCCATTTACGGCACATGCGGCCCGTTTCATGAATTTCATAGACGCTCATTTTCGCGACCCCACGTCCTATGGGAGGCATTGCATTATGATAGGGGTTCAGAGTATCGATACACGAATAGAGTAGAGGTGGGAGCAATAAGCGGATATGTATGTCAGAGACATTCTATCAGAGGCACCCCATGCTGTCATGACTGAGCTTTCGCCTCGGCCCCAAGCATCTGTTCGGCGGCAAGAGTGTTGTTGGCTCGCCGTTGCGCGCCTTTGCCCTTCAAGACGTTCTCTATGTAGAACTCACCAGCCTATATCGAAAGCGGTGAGCATGTGGAAAGCCACCATAGACAATGACTCACCTTGTAGCTGCTACGGACGAGCGGTCCACTGGCAACATACAGGAAGCCCATGTCTTCCGCTACTTGCTTCCAGCGATCGAACTCGGCCGGCTCGACATAACGGTCCACCTTCATGTGCCGCTTTGTGGGCCGCATGTATTGGCCGAACGTCACCACGTCCACGTCAATGTTACGTAGCTCTGCGATCGGGGGTGGAACGTTAGTAGCGCTCATACAGATACAGCGCCCGAAAGTTGAGCCTGACCTCGTAGGGCATGCATGATCTGGTCCTCGTTTTCGCCGACACCGAGCATCATGCTTGTCTTGGTCACCCGAACGCCCTCCTTCTTTGCGTGCGCAAGGACGGCCAGACTCTGTCGGAACGTCGCGCGACGGTCACGGACAAATGGCGTGAGGGCTTCGACAGTCTCGATGTTGTGAGCGTAGACGTCCAGGCCTGACTTCGCCACGACTGAGACGTGGTCTAAGTTGCCCCAGAAGTCGCCAGTCAGGGCCTCTACCAGTATTTGCGGAGCCCTAGAAGAAGCCGTCAGTTACATGGTAGATATCTCATGACCGAACACGCACTTCTGCTTGATCTTCATGATAGTCTCGGCAAAGTGGTGACACCCACCGTCAGCAAGGTCTAGGAGAGTTGTCAGACAAAATAGAGTCTATGCATACGTCATACTCACCATCGCGGTCCACGCTGGTCAGGACAATGTAACCCAGGCCCCAGCGGCTGATAGCTTCAGCAGTGTTCTCTGGCTCATGTACATCAAGCGGCTCTGGCTTCCTGTTGGTCTTCACCGAGCAGAATCTGCATCCACGAGTGCAGGTGTCTCCCATGAGCTATCCGGAACATCAGCAACTATAGGGGCAGATGAATCCGTAACGCCATACCATAATGGTGGCAGTAGCACCCTTCTTGCCTTCCGCTTCAGTAGCGCCCTCCTTGCCGCCCCAGCAGTCGCCGATGTTTGGGCATCGTGCTTCCTCGCAGACGGTATGAAGACCCAGACCACGAATGTCCTTCTTAATTTTGGAGAAGGAGGCGCCTTTGGGAATGGTTGTCTTCAAGTATGACGGAAGCCGAGGTCTGCGCCCGGTGCTCTTAGCATTCATTCATTTTGCTGGAACAATTGAGCTGTACTCACGCAGTGGTGTTCCCCAATACGACCCTCTCCGGAACTCTGTCCGCAACGAAGTCGTCGAACGAAGGGCCGTCCTCGAGCGTCTGACTAAAGCGGCCCTTGGACGAAGACGGCGTGGCCAGACACCGCACATGCGTGCGCACAGCGCGCGCAGCTATCTTGAATTGCGTGGTAGGCAAAGACATAGCGAGCCAGACGACGCGAGTGCCCGAGGACTTGTGGTTGGGAGGGGTTAAATAACGCGAGGGTGGTCCGCTGCAGAGAGACGTCCCGCTCCGAAGTCGGGCCACCTTGCTAATCCTTAGCCGCCGGCATGCCTGTAAAGGGAAAAGTGCGCGCCCGATCGCGCCCAAGACGCCGGCGCGGTGGGCCGTCGGCCACAACGCCTCCCCGTCTGTTCCTTCCGAGTCGCGTGTAGCTGCGCGTCGTCTGGCTCACCATGAACGCCCTCTCACGCCGGGAGGAGGAGACCCTCTTGAAAAAGACGAAAGCGTTCGCGTTGAAGGCGTGCGACCCCGTCGTCAAAGGTGAGGTTTTAGTATACACGTCCGGGTATGAACACTATATGAACTCACGCGTTTGCTACCCAGAATTTGCCGACTGCGCAGAAGGGCGCACGTTCTCTGTTGCATGGGAGTGCAGATCGAAGTATAAGGCTGTACAAGAATGCATGCTGCAATAGTGCGTGATCTCATCCACGGGAGGAGTCTTACCTCACATTGCCACAGCACAGGGCCAGAAGCAATGGCGATAGTCAGGATGGAGTACCTCCGTCTGCGGAATGAACAGGAGGAGAACAAGAACCCATCTTGAAGCGCACTGGCGGCGTACCTCGAATGTTGGCCAATATTCCACCCGGTGCACTTCACGCGCACGTCACACAGACTTGTACCACAGTCACCAAGCTACGTCCTGTACATCCTGTCATGGATCCGTGAGGCGGTGAAGGATACCGAACAGAGCAAGACATCAGTCGCAAACCATCGACTACGCCAGGGTGCACTCTTCGCTCATCAAGGCAGGCATTACGACGATGGAATATGTGCGGAGAAATAGAGGTAGTACATCCAGGATTATATTAGGAACAGCGCAACAACCCCTACTTCTTCCCGGCCGCGGCGAACCACTGCTGACGCAGGGCCATAACGGACGTGATGATACTGCAATCGTGGTGAGCTGGACGAATAGGAGGTCTTTGTGGTAAATTTCACGCACCCGAAGACACCAAGGACGCCATCGTTCAGGTTGACGAAGCCGATCGCCGTCGCCGGGATCCAGACGTCTAGGATGTCAATGACGAACTGGTAGCGAACGCTCTCCCGCGTAAGCTGGAGGTTGTGGAGCTTCAGGTCCCGCTCGGCCTCCGCGCTCTTTTCTGTCCAAGTCTGGCTTTGCAACTTCTTGACCTCGTTAGCAAGTCTGCCAGCCTGTTTCTCGCGATCAGACACTTTTCTCCACAGAATAACGCTCTACACTCACCTTGAGAAGGCCGTTGGCGATGCTGAATACGATTCCGGTGAACCAGAATTGCATCACACGCTTGTTCAGCTTCTGAGCCGTCGATGGCTGCAGGTTGTAGAACTTGATGTTGTTTGCCTGTATTCCACCACACAATTCAGCGCATATCACAGAAGTCAAAGTGGTGTCACATACCCAAGCAACATTGTCCAAGAGGAGGTAGGCGAAGTACCCAACCTGCCTGCCGATCAAAGTGACACGCTCTCCTGTCTCGCCAGGTGCGGCAATGGCGCGGAGGACGGCCTGGGCGCTCTCCATGAATTTGCCCAGACGCAAGACTATTCACGGATACCAAATGGTTTTGAGCGTTCTCTTCTGCCATCGTACGACTGAGAACTCACGCTTGCGCCCGAGAGCAAGGTGCGACTTCAAGGCATCCCACCGTGCGGCTTGGATCTTGTATCCGCGGGACAGAAGCAACCAAGCGAGGAAACGCGCGAGGTATTGCAGACCACGGTAGAGCTGCACAGAAAGCGGGGACGTCGGTACGTTCGGCCTTTCGGAGGTAGGGAGGATGAGACACGAAATGCGGTCATACCTTGTCCCTTCCGACGGAGGTGTTCAGCACACGAAGCGACTGCGACGTCACCGGATGGAGGACGAGCTGAGACGCGATGCTGGCCATGGTGTCAGGTCTTTCGCGGGAGGGGAGGTAGAGGCGGAGGTAGAGATGCGAGCAAAGGTTAAGACCGACACTGCTTCCCCATGGTACGCTCATATTAGGGGATATCTGGGGTATGATAGACACCGACCGTATCACGTGAAAGTGCCATTTCTCCTCTTGTGATACTCAGCTGCACCTTCGCAACCGCCATGGTCGTCGGGGACGGCAGAACCAAACGCAATTTACATCCGAACGCTAGCCGAACTCCTGCTCGTCCGACAGCGCGACGGGAGCGAAGGACATGAAGCGGCCGCGAGCGCGAGGCTCAGGACTGGCTCAGGTACGGCGCGGTGACGGAAGAAATCGGGCGAAGGATCGGGACTACGCGGCGGACGGCGGCAGTCGTGCACTTTCCGCCAACGTTGCAGCTTCATATAATTCGCCACCGTCCTATACGCGCTGCTGAGCTCTGTGAGCTGCTACCCCACACCTCTACCCTACTTCGCCACTTCTTGGTATACTCAAAATATGGCCGGAATCCGCCTCGCCGCTCGTGCCACGGTGAGTTTCGAAGGGGATGCCGTGAAGGCATGAATACAGCGTCACTGGTACTCATGTGATTGCATGCCTGGGCCCGCCCCGCGTTCGCCGTTCCTCCAGCTCGAGTCTTCGCGCGCGCCATCTCGTCTGTTCTCCTCTTCAGCTGTCACCATGGTCAGTGGATTTCTTCTTTTCGAGTGCAAGGCGAAACTCAATCGGAAGGCGCGGCGCATAGGAGGGAAAGTACCGTATCGAGCGCGACACCTTCGGTGAGCTCCAAGTGCCTGCAGAACGCTACTGGGGAGCGCAGACGCAGCGGTGCGTTTACTCCTTTAATCTCATCAAGGCACAGATCTGACCGCTATATACTTTGCTACATAGCTCGCTGCAGAACTTCGACATCGGTGGTGCCGCCGAGCGCTTGCCCGAGCCCCTCATCAAGGCTTTCGGTGTGCTGAAGAAGGCCGCCTCGATTGTGAACGTCGGGTATGGTATGGATCCGAAGGTCGGCGAGGCGATTGGGAAGGCCGCTGATGAGGTGCGTTCGAGCGGGCACAATACGCAAGAGGAGGTCCTCAACCGCAAGAACAGGTCATCTCTGGCAAGCTGATCGGGGAGTTCCCGCTGGTTGTCTACCAAACCGGCAGTGGTACCCAGAGCAACATGAACGCCAACGAGGTGCGTGCATATCATGTGCATATGCTATGTATCGGACATTAATAGTGGAATAGGTCATCTCGAACCGTGCCATCGAGATCCTCGGCGGTGAACGCGGCTCGAAGAAGCCCGTTCACCCGAACGACCATGTCAACATGAGCCAGAGCAGCAACGACACGTTCGTCGTTTTCAGCGCATACATTCACTATGCAAGCTGACGTTACAGGAAGGTTCCCCACTGCGATGCACGTCGCTGCTGTGACTGAGATCCACCGGTCACTCCTTCCTGCCATCACTGAGCTGCGCGATGCCCTCGACGCAAAGGCGAAGGAGTTTGAACACATCATCAAGATTGGCCGCACCCATCTGCAGGTAAAACATTGGCGATAGCAGGTTAGACGATTTCTGACACTTTTCCTTCAGGATGCGACCCCCTTGACTCTCGGCCAGGAGTTCAGCGGCTATGTCCAGCAGTTGACCAACGGCATCGACCGTATCAAGGACACTCTGCCGCGTCTCAGTCTCCTTGCCCAGGGTGGTACTGCCGTCGGCACTGTGAGTACCCTCGTGAGAGCTCGGCGTCCGGAAGCACTGACACGCGATACAGGGTCTTAACACGAAGAAGGGCTTCGACGTCAAGGTAGCTGCCGAGATCTCTAAGCTGACCGGGATCGAATTTAAGACCGCTCCGAACAAGGCAAGTCCTCCTCCATAATTCATAGTCAGTCTTGTCTGACGTGACCACGCAGTTCGAGGCGCTTGCGTCGCACGATGCTCTCGTTGAGGCTCACGGAGCGCTGAACACCGTGGCGTGCTCTCTCATGAAGATCGCCAACGATATTCGGTACCTCGGTTCTGGCCCCCGGTGCGGCTTGGGCGAGCTGCAGCTCCCCGAGAACGAGCCTGGCAGCAGTATCATGCCTGGCAAGGTCAACCCCACCCAGTGTGAGGCCATGACCATGGTCTGCGCGCAGGTCATTGGCAACCAGACCGTTGTCAGCATCGCGGGTTCTAACGGGCAGTTCGAGGTTCGTGCGATTGTTTGCTAATTAGCGACGGAACAGTACGTTAACGCCCGCGCAGCTGAACGTCTTCAAGCCCGTTATTATCAAGAACGTGCTCCAGAGCATTCGCTTGCTCGCGGACGGTAAGCCGGATGCTGTTCTTTAATTGTTTCGATTGCTCATGTCTTGTACAGCGTCGCGATCGTTCACGAAGAACTGCGTTGTTGGTATTCAGGCCAACGAGAAGCGCATCCACACCCTGCTCCACGAGTCGCTCATGTTGGCAACCATCCTCAATAGCCATCTTGGTTACGACAGTACGTGCTAGACGCCGCTCACACACGAGGTCTCCGTATCTAATTGTATGCCGCAGACGTTGCCAAGTGCGCAAAGAAGGCGCACAAGGAGGGCACGACCCTGAAGGAGGCCACGGTGTCGCTGGGCTTCTTGACGCCGGAGGAGTTCGACGACAAAGTCCGCCCGGAGCTGATGTTGCACCCCGACGAGGCGTGAGCCCGGGACCATTTGTCATGTCACCGTTGCTTATAATGAGGACGTGTACGATGTGACAATGACGATTCTACGTGATGCCGATCGCGTGGGATGACGGGAGGGATAAACTACATAGCACGGACTCTGCGCCTTCTCACCGTCTACCCAACTTGCGTACAGTATAGCCCGATAGTCCGGTGTATTTTTGGTGGGCGGGTGTGTGGGACGATATTGTGTGACAGGGGTGTGACACGGTGAGGGAGAGAAGAGGCGGCGTGGGGAAGCCCAAAGAGGCAATGGACATATTTGTAGCGGGACGAAATCCTATGAGACGTGCTCGCTGGGCAAATTGCGGCTAAGCCGTAGCTTTTCGGGCCCGGCCCAGAGCTGCATCATTCCTCCCCACCGCGTCTTCCCATCCGCACTCGCAGCCCACACAACCGCGGCACACCGACCTCGACACCGACCGCAGACCGCCACCGCACGTATACGACGCCCGACATAGGCGCCGCCCCGGGAGAGCTTCTTGGCTGAGCTTGTTGTTTCTCGTGTGGCACTGGCATCTCTGGGCGCTTCGTTCGCTGTCCAGCAGTGCGCCGAAGCAAACCTATTTATTACGAACTCCCCTTGCACGCACCACGTCGCCCTCCTCCCCCCCACAACAATGTCCCTCCGGCATATCCTCAACGACGACCCGCCACCCCACTCGCCCGGAATACCACCCCACCCATCTGCTACGAACGGTGGACCTGCGCTCGTCGCACCGCAGGCTGCGCACGCCCCCGCCCCGCTATCTCCAGGCCTGCAAGTGCCCCGCGAGGGCCGTGCACGGTCTACCGCGCGCGAGGTGGAACAGCCACCGAGCTCACGCGAGTACTACCAGCCTCATACCGCCGGATACCATAGCCCCGCAGGGTGGGAGCATCACAATGGCGATAGGCTCGAGGGCGACGAGGTTCCTTCTGGTCCCAGCAGTTCGTACTATGCTGAGCAGGACGAAAGCGCAACGCCATCTCCGCGCACGTCCAATGCAACACCGCTCGGGTTGAGGCAGAAGGAGGGGTCGGTGGAGATCAATGGGAGGATTCTGAGGAAGAGGAAATTGCCCGACGATGACGAGGACTACCGGCCTCCTGGGCAGAAACGCGTAAGTGACCTCCGTGTTGCCTACTGGGTGCTGTCCTAATCAACTGTTTGTTCGCAGCAGTCGCGCCGGCCAGGATTACGGTCGCGTCCACAACAGCGCAACCAGACCCCTACCTCAGAAATAGTGGAAGATACCCCCGTAGAGGAGCCCCCGGAGTCTGCAGAGGAAGACCCGAAGCCTTCGTCGGACCTAGAGGAATGTCAGGAGCTGTGGTGGGACGAACTAGGGAATTATGCTATGGAAACCCACAAGAGGCAAAAGCAGGTCGACGTCTGGTTTTCCCAGTGGATCATCGTGAGTGGATAATTCATTGTCATATATGCTACGACCTCAGGCTATCTCTCACCTAGGAACGCGACTCGATTACCGCGTACAGAATGTCCCACCACTATAGGGACAGACTTGCACGTATACCTCCTCCCCCGCCGCCACCTCTGCCACAGCCCAAAGTGGACGAAGAGTATTTGCTCAAGCTCAAGATGCGCGTACCGTCGCCGTCTATCTCCGACGGGTACGACCTCGGACAGCCCGACTTCCATTCCGATGGAATCACGTTCGTCGGACAGGATGAAAACGGTCGTGACCTGGACGAGCCCTCAATCAGCATTCGGCGGAAAGGAAAGGGCAAGGAGGTCGCCAAACGACCTCCTGCAGGTGTCGCGTCGGACAGCGACAGCGATGTAGATATTCCGATCAGCGCCATGCGCCCTCCGGCCAAGAAGCGGCGGATCGAGAAGGGCGACGGAGACGACCGGTCGCTGCTGGACGAGCCACTGTCCGTGGCATCCCCGGCAAACAAGTTGCTTGCGGGCGCGAAGGGGAAAGGCAGAGGCAAGCGGGAGCAAAGTACCGACAGTGTATCTGCGACACCAAAAGGTCGCAAACGTGGCGGCCCTCGCAAGAAGCTGGACGCCCTTCCGCCCGCGACGCAGGAGCTGCTTGGGGTGGACTCCGCTGCCGCGTCGGTGTCCGGCGATGCCACCCCCGCTGGCTCGCGGCCCGCGTCTCCTGCGCCTACTAATATGTCCTCCACTATGTATGAGCTTGACGAGGTCATACCGCCGCTCAGGAAAGCACGGAAGATCGACGACTCGGCTATGGTGAAGCGGCTGAAGACTCTAGAGGAGGCTCAACGCAAAGTCTGGATGAACATCGCCAGACGGGACGTTGCAAAGGTATGAGTTATACGTGGAGAGCGACGCTACTGTGAGTTGCTAACGATGGCGGTGGTAGGTCTACAAGTATCACGTCGCAGGATACCAGACCAAGAAACAGCAACTGGGCCGTCTTGCTACACTGTCGTCTATCCAGGCTCGCCGTCCTTTCCTCAAGACGGCTAAGGCGACGAAGGACGTGCAGGCCAAGGCTAAGAGGCTCATGCGTGAGATGCTCGTGTTCTGGAAGAAGAACGAGAAGGAGGAGCGCGAAGTGCGGCGGCGTGAGCAGAAGGAGGCGGTCGACCGCGCCAAAGTCGAGGAAGAGAAGCGCGAGGCGGCACGGCAGGCCAGAAAGCTGGAGTTCCTGATCAGCCAGACGGAGCTGTACAGCCATTTCGTCGGGAACAAGCTCAAGAGTACGTCTCTCGTGTGTTCATTGTCCAGGGAGGTTTCTGACACGCCTGACAGCTGCCGAGTTGGAAGGAGACGGCGCCGCTGCTCAGGCCCCGGCTGGTGCTGCTTCCGCGGAGAACGAGAATGACGCGCTGCAGGATATCGACTTCGACGACGGTTAGTAAAGCTAATCAATACCTCACTTAGAAGTGTTTGCTCACAGTAACATGTAGATGATGAGTCGAACATGCAGCGGCATGCTCGTCACAACGCTCAAGCTGCTATTGCCATGGCGAAGAAGAAGGCTCAAGAGTTCGACACTCAAGCATCTTTGGAGCGGAAGACCAACGAAGCGCTCAAGCTTGCCAAACGCCAGGCGCATATTCATGCTGAAGAGACTGTGGAAGGGTCGAGTACCGGCACGCCTTTGGTCGATCGTACGTCTCAACTCCTATCCGGGATATGATGACAGGCTGTTGAATTTTAACGCTCTAGTCGATTCGGACGAGCTCAACTTCCAGAACCCAACGTCGCTGACGGGCGAGCTGACCATCGCTCAACCAAAGATGCTCATGGCAACTCTAAAGGAGTACCAGATCAAGGGTCTCAACTGGCTCGCTACCCTCTACGAGCAGGGCATCAACGGGATTCTCGCCGACGAGATGGGTCTCGGCAAGGTCAGCCTCGCCCCCCACTGCTTACCGTGCCGTGACGCTAAAGCATCTACAGACGGTCCAATCAATTTCGCTGCTTGCCTACCTTGCCGAGACGCACGATATCTGGGGGCCGTTCCTTGTTGTGTCTCCCGCGTCGACACTGCACAACTGGCAGCAAGAGCTTACTCGCTTTGTGCCGAAGTTGAAGGCACTGCCTTACTGGGGTAACCCGAAGGACCGTGCAACGCTGCGGAAGTTCTGGAGCAAGAAGGAGATCAGCTACGACGAGGACGCCCCGTTCCATGTTCTCATCACAAGCTACCAGCTGGTGAGTGCAGATGTTTGGGACCGATTGAGGATGGGAAGACAAACGTGAAACACAGATCATACAAGACCAGCAGTATTTCCAGCGTGTGAAGTGGCAATACATGATCCTGGATGAGGCGCAGAACATCAAGAACTCGTCGAGTGCACGCTGGAAGACGCTGCTCGGCTTCCAGTGCCGCAACCGTCTGTTGCTCACCGGTACCCCTATCCAGAACTCGATGCAGGGTGTGTATTGCAATATACCGACCGGGTCATCAACTGACTATAACACGAACAACAGAACTTTGGGCATTGCTGCACTTCATCATGCCTAGTTTGTTCGACTCCCACGACGAGTTCAACGAGTGGTTCTCGAAGGATATCGAGAACGCGGCAGAGAACAAGGGCAGCAAGCTGAACGAGCACCAGCTCCGCCGTTTGCATATGATCCTGAAGCCCTTCATGTTGCGTCGGGTGAAGCGTCATGTGCAGAACGAGCTCAGCGAGAAGGTACGTCCCATGCCAAGTAGCATGCGGGGGGTAGCTAAAATCCTCTGCTCAGATCGAAGAGGACATCTACGTCGATCTCAGTGCTCGGCAACGATCGCTGTACAAGGGGCTGTTGGCCAACGTCTCCGTACAAGACCTGCTGGAGAAGGCGGCGAACCTAGGCGACGCAGACTCCGCCCGCTCGCTGATGAACCTCGTCATGCAGTTCCGAAAGGTTTGCAACCACCCGGAGCTGTTCGAGCGTGCAGACGTAGTCGCGCCCTTCTCCTTCTCTGATTTCGGCCGCTCCGGTCCGCTCAACCGCGAGGGCGACTTCGTCCAGCTTCCGTACTCGACCCGCAACCCTATCGAGTACACGATACCCAAGCTATTCTACGAAGACGGCGGTCTCTTGGATGTGCCGCACGAGAACTCCTTGAACCGTACTGGTGATGGACCCCTCGCGAGGATGATGAACATTTGGTCAACCGACATGGTTCATCGTTCGTTGCAGGATGACAGTGAGTTTTGGTTGGCAATCGTTGACCTGAACAACTCGTTGATGTCTTGGTAGACCATTCCGCATTTGCCTTCCTCAGGTTCATCGACATGTCCCCGGCGGAAGCCAGTGCAACGCACACATCATCCACTCTTGCTCGACAACTCCGGGCTTTGCAGCAAGACCAACGGCGAAACGAGTTTGAGCCATACAAGGAGTACGTCGCATAATTCGCTCTATCGTACGCCACTCTAACACCCACTCAGGGACGCGCTCTTTGTTGCACACTCTGCTTCACATCCTTTCACGTTCTCTCCGCTGGCCCGTCTTGCGAACCTCGAGATCGCCGAGGGATTGCCCAGCCTGCGTGAAATTTCAACAGTCACATGGGCGTCCTCGTGTCTCTCTCGTGCAGAGCTACGGTGGTTTATTCCTCATGCCCTCGCCCCTCCGATCTCGGTGTACAGCGCCGACAGGACATTCGTGGAGCGTCAGATACAAGTTGTCGAGGCGCCCAAAGAGTCACTGGCGCTCTTCGGTCTGCCCCAGCGGATGTGGGACTCTGAGTCCGAGATCGCGGCATTCCAGGAGGAGGTCGGCGACGTCCCTCCCGCAGGTATCGTGGGCATCTCCCCAATCAACCAACTGCCTCCGGCGCCCATGCAGGTGCCGGAAGCGAAGAGGTTGATTTACGACTCCGGCAAGCTTGCGCGCCTGGACGCTCTGCTGCAGCAGCTGAAGACCGGCGACCATCGCTGTCTCATCTACTTCCAGATGACGCGGATGATGGACCTCATGGAGGAGTATCTGATCTACCGTCAGTACAAGTACCTTCGCCTCGATGGTTCGTCGAAACTGGAGGATCGTCGCGACATGGTCATGGAATGGCAGACAAGGTGAGCATCCGCCTTCTGTTGAGTTTTGATGCGGTATTTACGCGGTGGAAAAGGCCGGATATCTTCATCTTCATCCTGAGTACGCGTGCGGGTGGTTTGGGTATCAACCTGACCGCTGCGGACACCGTCATCTTTTACGACCACGACTGGAACCCGTCCAACGACGCGCAAGCTATGGATCGTGCCCATCGTCTCGGTCAGACCCGCCAGGTCACTGTCTACCGGCTGATCACAAAGGGCACGATCGACGAGCGGATCGTCCAGCTGGCAAGAGTCAAGAAAGATGTAAGCTCAGTTTGTCTCGCTCAATGACCTGATACTGATGCCTCTCTCAGGTGCAAGACATTGTTGTCGGTAACAAGACGTTCACCGACGTCACGAAGCCAAGCGAGATCGTGCAGTTGCTTCTCAATGAGGACCAATTGGCGAGCCTTGAAGCTAGCGGCGGCACGTCTGGAAAGGCGGCCGGGAAGAAGCCCGCCGGGGCGGATGCTCCCGTCCAAGATCTATGGAACGAGGAAGGAGACGAGTTCTTCGGCCAGTCCTCCGCAGGCCAAGGAGGCAAGGGCGCTGGCCAAGAGGACAACGAGGACGAAAGTGTCCCCGCCACACCCGCACCTCGCGGGAGGAGGGGACGAGGACGCGGGTCACGAGGCGGTGGGGCGGGACGAGGAGGAAGGCCAAGAGGTCGGGGCCGCGGAAAGGCCAACGTCGCGGCAGGGGACAACGGCTCATGATCGTGCCATCACCAGAACTCAGAACTCTCTCACCATTCCGTCGTATCTCATGTTCACTTACAGGTAGTGTATGTCTGTTGCTCTAAGCCTGCTCCGCTCTCGCTCGTTATACTGTATTGCGATCTAGAATCACGTTCCCGCCATTGTGTACTCGTACTTTATGCCATCTTATGACTTGTATTCTTGTATATCGCATGAGCGCATGCGTCCGTTCTTTGCCGATATTTATCTTGTTGTTGGTTCTCAGTCGTGTGTGGGCAAACACCCGGGGGCAGCAATGTCGAAAAGCGAGAGTTACGTCAGCGGGAACATACTGAGATCCGCAATCGGATGTGGTGGACGGTTTCCGACCCGGAGCCGCCGACCGTCGCTTGGCTCACCGTGACTGCAACTCACCACCCCGCCACTCGCACCATACATGTTTCTGCACGGCTCTCAACATCCCCTATTTATCTGTACGACCTGCTCGCTTGCGTACAGCTCTTCTCTGCTTGTCTAAATATCTAGAGTCTACACCGAAACCACACACCTGGGCGTCACACTCAGCTCTTTGCTTTCTAACAACTGCTAGGGTACTCAACCATTGGCCGTCGCATTCTCTTGCTCGCGTCCTCGTACTGCGGAAGGTGCTCAGGAAGCTCGCAGGCGACTCTCGCCGCTGTTCATAGTTCGCCGGGATGGCGCCCAAGAAGAAGAAAACGCAGCTGAAGCCCATCGCGCGAGGCTTTGCGACTACCTCGGTACCCAAGAAGGTTGTCGAGGTGCCGAAGGAACCGGAGGTCGCTCCCCCTAGCGACGTCCCCGATCCCTCCACCGACCCGTCAGCTGATACCGCCGGTCAAAATCCGAAGGCTGGCGACGCTCCCGTCTTGAGTGAAGAGGACCAGGCGCTGCAGAGCTTGATCGAGAAGTTTCAAGACAAGGTAGAGAAGGAGATCGTCAGGACTGTCAAGGTCGGACATTCTTGTCTGTCGGCGCGTTGGAAAGAACCTCATGTCTGTTGTAGGCTATCGAACAGGACCGACGGTTCTCCGAGACATTGCTACGTCTAGATCTGGATCCCTCTTTTGTTGAACGCGTTCTAGAACTAGCATTGGAATACGAAGGCTCGGAGCGTATGTGGCCTCCTAATGACGTCGGTGGAATCCAATTGACGCGCTCGAATAGCGTCCAAGTCTGTGGACGAGCCTGAGGAGAAAGCCCTCGTGCGACTCGCTATAACATACGGCGTTCTCAGACGACTGGGCTTTCCAGAGCCTCGCGTCGATGAATGTCTGCGGGCCATCCCCGGTGTCGATCTAGATGAAGCTGTCGAATGGGTATGAGAATGTCAAACACTTGAGGGGACGCGTTTTTGATTTTTGATGTAGCTGCATTTACACTGCGATGAAGAAGAGCTGGGTATACAACAAGGTCAGTGGGCTTCAAATGGGGACGACATACGACCTTACACATGCATTTGCAGAATTGGTTGAGCCGCGAACACCAATGACCCCCAGGACTCCCAAGACAGCGCGTTCCTCTCATTTTCGGACAGGGTCTTCGGCTCCTCCCAGCCCGAGTGTCAAGTCGTTCCTTGATGCCAGTGCGCCGGTATTCGTTCCTGGACAGAAACCCTCGGAAACATCATCTCAGGATAGCCCAGTTCCTTCTGATGGTACCTCAACCCCGTCCTCAGCCAAGGGCCTCTCAGACAGCGTGCGCTGGTCTCCGGTAGAGGACCCGAACGATGAATTCGTCCGGCTCAAGCTGCGAATTATGGATTTGACTACTCATAGACGTGCTGATGAGAAGGGGGACGCTGCGTTTCTACTGGAACTCCAACGCCGCTTGAAAGAGGTCCAGCAAGACTACTTCTTCGACCACAAAGAAGCAGAATCGATGTTCGCAACCGAACGTAGCAAGGCGGAAGCCACGGCTCTGCAGTCGAAGCTCCGCGGCACAGCCGCAGCACCTCCTCCGAAACCTCCACCGCCTCCACCAGCTCCTCGTGTGAAAGAGCCACCGTCTCGCGCGGAGAGTGTTGCATCCACGTCCACAGCAGACGTCTTCGAGGACAACGAAGATTCCCCTGGGGGCATGTTCGAGCTCTTGGAACAGATGCCCGAAACAGAGACGACGGAGAACGGTACCGTCATTCAAGTCCGCGACGTAGCTCTCCCCAAGCACTGGTCCGGGCGCACGCCCAAGGTCCTCCTCTCGGAGAACGTCCGCAAGACCGATCGCTACGCTGTGATCTCCTACAACTGCATCTCAGGCCCCAGTCGCGTCAAGAGGTTCTCCGTAGAAATACGGTGGAACGGCGGCCGGACCCAGTTCTGGTCTATGGAGGATGTTGCTTGTCATGACGCTATCCAGGCCGAACACTACATCTCCACCGTAGCGCTCCACGCGCTGACGTTCCCCAGCTCTGAGGGCTTCTCCGCAGGCGGGACGGCTACGGGAAGCCAGACTTCCTTCCGTTTACTTCCGCCAGGCTTCAGGGATCTATGGGACGAGCTGGAGCAGAAACGCCGTGTGGACGACGATACCGCTAACCGCGCTGTATGGGCGCGGCTGCGCGAAATTCTATCTCCCAAGCTGTCCCGTGCGGAGAAGGTAGACATCGTCCTACTTTTGGCCACGTACTGTATTCATGGGACCCCTCTCAGTCAAACGGCAAGCAGTCCCGCCAGCCGACAGAGACAAAGGACTTCAGTACCAGCCGCTACGTTGATCACGGTAACGACATCCCCTCGGAGCAGATTATTGCGGACTTCCAGGCCCGACAAGCAAGCCCTGCTTACCAGGACATGCTGGTGCGCCTCTCATGCACACCGCCCTCCGGACAAATGCTCACGGGGGTTGTCTAGCATCAACGGAACACACTCCCCATGGCTCACTACAGGCAGGACTTGCTTTCGTTGCTGGAAATGTCCCAAATTCTGGTGCTCAGTGGAGAAACAGGATGGTATGTGCTGCGCTCGAATTTCACTCATGATGTTAAAGCGTCGCTACAGTGGTAAATCCACGCAGGTTCCCGCGTTCATTCTGGAGGATCAACTCCTGAAGGGACGTCACTGCAAGATTTACTGCACTGAGCCTCGACGGATTTCTGCTATCTCGTTAGCGCAGCGTGTCTCGCGTGAGCTTGGCGAGCCTGCTGGAGCTGTTGGGACTGGCAGCTCCCTGGTTGGTTATGCTATCCGACTAGAGAGCAATATCACCCGCCGTACTCGCCTCGCATATGTTACGAATGGTATTGCCCTGCGCATGCTCGAGGGTGGTTCAGGACAGGGAGGCCAAGGAACGGCCTTCGATGAGATTACGGTGAGATTTGGCGGGGCATATGCTTATGATGAGTAAACTCATATATCTTGCTAGCACATCATCATCGACGAGGTTCACGAGCGGACTATCGAGTCGGACTTCCTGCTGATCGTCTTGAAGTCCTTACTGGTGCAACGTCCTGACCTAAAGTTCGTACCCTCAATGCCTCTCCGCCGTAACGCTGTTAACATTGCATGACAGGATCGTCCTCATGTCTGCTACTCTTGACGCCGAGAAGATCTCTGCTTACTTCGGAGGATGCCCAATTCTCTCAGTACCTGGGCGCACGTTCCCCGTCGACGTGCGTTTTCTTGAAGATGCCGTCGAGTTCACGAAATGGAAAGTCACCGAGGGCTCACCATATGCCCGTAGAGGTAAGCATGTCGTTACAAATGTCAGCACCGCTCCATCTAACTTGCACGTAGGGAAAGACAAGTTCTACCGTAACAAGGCGAAACTGGAGTGGACGGAAGAAACCGCGGCAGGGGATGACGATGACGACGACGTCGCTCAGCAAGAGAACGTCACGCTGGAGAAGCGCTTCTCTCCGGAGACGATCTCTACCGTCAACCTCCTGGACGAACGTTTGATTCCTTATGACCTTATAGTCCGTCTACTGGAGAAGATCTGCTTCGAAGACCGTTCGTACGAATCGTACTCCTCGGCAGTACTAGTCTTCATGCCTGGCATGGGCGAGATCCGGCGACTGAACGACGTCCTTACCGAGCATCGTTCGTTTGGTTCGGAGGACCGCTTCAGAATCTACCCGTTGCATTCGACCATCTCAAGTGAACAGCAGGGAGCTGTGTTCGACATACCACCTCCCGGAGTCAGGAAGATTGTTATTGGTAGGGTCTTTCACGATGGATCATGTAGTTGTCTCCATGCTAACAACCATTCTCCGTCAGCTACCAACATCGCTGAGACAGGTATCACCATCCCGGACATCACCTGCGTCATTGATACGGGCAAGCACCGCGAAATGCGCTTCGATGAGAAACGACAAATCAGTCGCCTCATCGAGACGTACATCGCCCGGAGCAACGCAGCACAGAGGCGCGGGCGTGCTGGACGTGTTCAATCAGGTTTATGTTTCCATCTCTTCACCAAGGCGCGCCATGACACCAAGGTAGGCCCAATATAGGTGCGAGACACCAGTGCACGAGTCTGATTGCATTCCTAGATGGCTGCCCACCCGGACCCGGAGATCATGCGTCTCAGCTTGAGTGACCTGGCCTTGCGCATCAAGATCATGAAGGTGAACTTGGGCACATCTATCGAGGATGTCCTCTCCCGTGCGCTTGATCCACCTTTGGGCATCAACGTTCAGCGAGCTGTCTCCGCTTTGGTCGAGGTACGTCGGTCGCTTCCTTGGTGTATGCCGCAGATGCTCATAATTTTCACGAAAGGTTCGCGCCCTCACGCCGAACGAGGAGATTACGCCCATGGGTAGACTGTTAAGCCAGCTGCCCACCGACGTGCATCTCGGAAAGTTCCTGCTCATAGCGACACTGTTCCGCTGTCTTGACCCGGCGCTCACTATCGCCGCTACTCTCAACTCCAAGTCGCCCTTCTTGACCCCCTTGGGGCTCGAACAGGAGGCTGAGAGGGCTAAGCTATCGTTCCGCACAGGTACGTATCCCCACAACAGAAACGACGCGGCTTAAAACTGACTGAACCTGTGCAGAGAACTCCGACTTCTTGACTCTTCACAACGCTTTTGCAAGTTGGCGTCGGGCAAGCGGGAATGGCATTGCACGCAAGTTCTGCAAGTCAAATTACCTCAGCCACCAGGTACGCCTCACCTCTACCCCCCCCCCCCAACAACAACGTGAAGTACTCATCCATGCTTGCGCAGAACCTGCAACAGATCGAAGAGCTACGGCAGCAATTCCTTGGGTACCTCGTAGACTCGTCCTTCATTCACGTCGACCGGGCGTTCGTCCGAGATCTGAGCAGGTATTTTACGTTCGAGCCGCGCGCATATGTATGGTCTGCTCACAGTTCTACAGAGCGCGGTATGGCCGCAACAAGACGCGATTCGTCGTCGTCCCCAGCGATCTAGACGTCAACTCAGGCAACGCCGCGATGGTCAACGCTGCGCTCGCCGCGGGATTGTATCCGAAGATCCTCACGGTCGACCCGCTCAAGAACGAGATGCGCACCATCGGCAACAACCAGCCCGCCTCGTTCCACCCTTCTTCCGTCAACTTCAAGCGGCGTCTTGGGGACTTCGGGGTGAACCACTTGTGCTACTTCACGATAATGTGAGTACCTGGAGCATATATGTAAGGCGGACTGGTCGTTGACGAGAAACCTTCAGGCACTCCAAGAAGTTGTATGCATGGGAAACAGGACCTGTCGAAGACATGGCGCTGTTGCTCCTGTGCGGTGATGCTGAGTTCAAGGTACGTACGCTGATATTATTCCCTCGGCAGTGTCTGACCCGCTGTATCCTCTGCAGCTTATGGCAGATACCGCATCCATCGACCGCAAGGTCCGGTTCCGCATCCAGCCCAAGGCCAGCATCGCACTCAAGCTTTTGCGCAACAACTTGGGCTCGATCCTGGCGACACAGTTCAGGACGCGGCCGCTGACCGAGTCGCAGCTGCGTTGGGACGAGATAGCGATGATGATTCTGGGGAAGCTGAAGCCAGAAGGACCACCGCAGACGCAGGACACTGTCACCCTGGTTATCAATAATAGATGATAGAAGATGTATCTTTACCCATATCTGTAGCTGCTATACTAATTGCGTACTTGTCTTCGACGAACTTAGAGCCTGTTGACTGGTGCGATTGTGCGAGAAGACCCATGTGCATTCGAAAGCAATAGCAGAGCATGCGCGACATATGTATATGACTAGCCTACAACATACGAGCGGGACGACATCGTGATGGAGAGAGGTGCTTACTCCTCCTCCTCCTCTTCCGCAGCCTGGATGTTGTAGAAGCGGAGCTGGTAGACATCCTTCGACGAAGCAACGACGCTGGACACAAAGGTAGGTAAGTCGCGGAACGGAGCAAATTAACGCAGAATGACATACCGGATCCAGTCACGCAGAGTGTTCTTCTTGAGGAACTTTTTCGTAAGGTACTTGAGATACCGCTTCGAGAGGGGGATGCTCGAGGTCACGGTGATCTTGGTGTCGCCTGAAGAAAGTAAAAATATGAGTGTCAAGCGGGGGAGCGGTAAACTGTGTGGACATACCATCGCGGTGGATCTTGACGTTCTCACCGAGCTGGCCCGTCTTGCCATCGACCTTGATACGGTCGTGGAGGAACTTCTCAAAGGCCGCGCCGTCGAAAACACCATCGCTGGCGGGACGGGAGTAGTCGATCGTGAACTTGTGCTTAGCAGCAGCGGTCTTTCCAGTGGGGGCCTAACATTACGGAGAGAGAGGAGAGGAAAACCCAGATTAGCCTACTGAGAAGATAACTCAGCAAAGCAGTACTGGGGGCTAACTAACCATCTTGACGGGCAGCGAGACGATGTGGCTTGAGGCGTTGGGGACGTTTCCTACGGTGAGCAGAGCACACTCGCGTCCAGAAAAGCAACTGTACAGTTTTGACGATCGTGTTCCCACGCATGCGGGTGCACCGGCAGCGACCGAGCCCAGCTCCGGGCCGCCCAAGGGCCGCTCAAGCGGCGGAGAAAAGAACAAGCAGGCCCTAACCTTAGCGCCAAGCGTGGGAGCGCAAAAGTTGGAAGCTGGAGAAGATCGAGACGTCGTCGTTGGTGCACTCGTCCTCGTCGCCCAAAAACTTCCCCTGGCCATGGCTTCCAGCGGTACCCTCTCTCGCGGCCAGGTTGCGACCGCGCAGCTCAGCGGCGAATACGCCATCAAGCCTGAAAATGCCCAGCCAAAACTGGACACTTCGCAGTGGCCTCTGCTGCTCAAAAACTACGACAAGCTGCTGGTCCGCTCGGCACACTTCACCCCCATTCCCGCTGGCTGCAGCCCCTTGAAGCGGGACATCGCGACCTATGTCAAGTGAGCAGAAGCATGCTTGAAATGCTGCACAACCATATTCACATGCACGGAACAGGTCTGGTGTTATTAACCTGGACAAGCCGTCAAACCCCTCGTCTCACGAAGTCGTCGCGTGGCTCCGGAGAATCCTACGGGTAGAAAAGACGGGTCACAGTGGTACTCTTGACCCCAAGGTTACGGGCTGTCTGATCGTCTGCATTGACCGCGCGACAAGACTTGTCAAGTCGCAGCAGGGCGCAGGTGCGTGCCCCAGTTGACGTTTTGCGAAGAACCATGCCGATGACAGTACCACAGGAAAGGAGTATGTTGCTGTCCTCCGCCTGCACTCGCCTCTGTCCACTCCTACCGCCCTCCCTCGCGCCATTTCGACCCTCACCGGTGCCCTCTTCCAGCGCCCCCCTCTCATCTCCGCCGTGAAGCGTCAACTCCGTGTCCGCACCATCTACGAGTCTAAGCTGCTTGAGTTCGATGAGAAGCGCAACTTGGGTGTATTCTGGGTATCTTGCGAGGCTGGCACATACATTCGGACGCTTTGTGTGCACTTGGGTCTTATTCTTGGTGTCGGCGGTCACATGCAGGAACTCCGGAGAGTACGCAGTGGTGCGCTAAGCGAGAACGACGACATGGTGACCATGCACGATGTTCTTGACGCGCAATGGGTGTACGACAACACGCGCGATGGTATGTTTTCAGACACGATGTTACGGCGGCCGTGCTAACACTTTATGCAGAGACCTACCTGCGCCGCGTGATCAGGCCATTGGAGTCTCTGCTCATCGGTTACAAGCGCATAGTCGTAAAGGACAGCGCTGTTAACGCCGTTTGCTACGGTGCGAAGTTGATGATCCCCGGTCTCCTCCGCTACGAGGCCGACATCTCATTAAACGAGGAGGTCGTCCTTATGACTACTAAGGGTACGTAAATACTCGTATATGGACGCTTTTTATTAGCTAACGGTCTGTTACAGGTGAGGCTATCGCCCTTGCTATTGCGCAGATGTCCACCGTCGAGCTCGCGACTTGCGACCACGGCGTCGTCGCCAAGGTCAAGCGCTGCATCATGGAGCGTGACACCTACCCGCGCAGGTGGGGACTTGGCCCGAAGGCCATGGAAAAGAAGAAGATGATCAAGGACGGCAAGCTGGGCAAGTTTGGCGAGAAGACCGAGGCTACCCCTGCTGAGTGGAGCCGCGACTACGTCGACTACACTCGCGACGAGGTACGCTTCCAGGACAACCCCTTGCACGCCATTTAGACTAATTCGTAATTACAGCAGCCCACTGCTGGCCCCTCGGCGGCTGCCCCTGCCCCTGCCCCTGCCGCACCCGCGTCTGAGCCTGCGAGCCCGGCCAAGGAGAAGGCGGAGAAGAAGCGCAAGCGCAAGTCTGAGGTCGCTGACGCAGACGGCGACGTCTCGATGACCGTCGACGCGGACGGTGGGGAGGATGACGAGGCCGCGAAGGCGGAGCGCAAGCGTCTCAAGAAGGAGAAGAAGGCCGCCGCGGAGAAGGCGGCCAAGGGCGGCGACGAGGAGGACGAGGAGGCGCGCCGCGAGCGCAAACGCCTCAAGAAGGAGAAGAAGGCGCGCGAGAGCCTCGGCGGCGAGTCATAGTCTGCCCTTGCCGTTCGACTCTCGCCAGTGCCCAGTGCCCAGTGCCCAGTGCCCAGGGCGCTGTGCGTGTCGTTTGTGTGTCGCCTGTCCCGGGCGAACCGGGGTGCCGCTGCGCCCTGCGCTTTGTAGCGTTGTGGCGCGCGGATATGTGCAATATACGCCGTGCTTGTTTGATCATGCCGCTCCAGGCGTGCCGTGTCGTGTCGTGTTGTGTTCATAGTACATACTGTATCAGGATCCAGATCCGTCATTTGCGATGTCCCCTCCCGCGCCGCATCCGTATCCGCATCTGCGAATATCGCTGCCACCCAACTGCCACCCGTGACACAACTGTCGCCGTATCGCCTCGGCGTTCGTCCGTGTTCTGGGAACGCGTTGTGCACGATGCATGCGGCACCTGGCATGTCGTATCCTGACGCTGTTGGTTGCCTTGGCATCCGCCCGCATGTACAAAGGGAAGCCCGAAAAATGCTGAAGCCGCACGCTCCATCTGACACAAGCTCAAATGAATGAATGTACTCTGCGGATCCCGGTCCACCGGCAGACTTGCTACCGTACGCACGCGTCACTAGTGGTGGCCATCTCGAGATTTCGAAAATATCACCATTCGTCCCTACGCTAAGCAGAAACACCCGCAAGACATAAGTACACGAATGGAACACCCAAAGGCAGGACGGCAGCAGCGACACGCGCGACCCAACAACGCGCGCGTGCGCGCGCACAAAATAGCTACAGCGACCAGTCAGAGTAGGGCAGTAAGTACACGTAAGGGAAAACAGCAGCCGCTCGGCGAGTCCATAGCAAGGTCCGGGTGTCGTGAAAGAAATAGAAAAAAAAGAGCAAACGTGAAAGCAGGCCGAGGGCATTATAGCAGAAGTTACGTGCGTCGTGGAAGGGGTGCGCACTGCGTGGCAGCACGACCCCGGGGGGAAGGAGAGCGTCCGGCCTGTGCGGCGCCCGCACGGAGCACACATCGTCTCTAGGAGGCTTCCATGCACATCCCATCGCCCACCCGTCTATCCAACCATCTAGTCCCGTGGGTATCATAGCCTCAAACAACACAGCCCGGATGCGCTCAGAGCAGGAGCGCGGCGGCCGCAGCGAGCGCGCCGAGGGAGAGCGCGGCGTTCGTCGCGCGGCTGGCAGCACCGCCGTTGTTGTTGCCGGTAGCACCGGCAGTGCCGTTCGTGGTGGACGTCGTCGAAGAGTTCGAAGCAGTGCCGTTGAGCGTCTGCGCGAGCGCCTGGAACGCGCTGAAGTTGCGCGCGGAGTTCTCGACGGCGTTCACGGCGAAAACCATGCCCGCGCCGCAGTGCGAGGAGCCGTCGGGCTTGTGCTGGCGGCAGTAGAACCAGATGGGCGCAGTGTCGTTCACGGTCACGTTCCAGACGGGGAAGTCGGTCGCGTTCGCGTCGACGGGCATGCTGTTAGAGCGGAGCGGGCCGTGGTCAGCGTGTGCAAATATACGAATAAAAGGCGAAGTGTCACGTACAAGCCGGAGTCGAGGCCAACAACGGCACCCGTGGTGTCCTTGAGGCGGAGGCAAGGCGCGGCGAACGACGACTGCGTCGCGGTGTGGTTCTTCTGGTGGCTGTCATGGGGAAAATGCAGTTAGCGCGCCGTTCCGAGCAAAAAATAATTTGCATGGGAACGCTCAAGGCGGGTACTCACAACTCGAACTGGATGACGTCACGCGGCGAGGCCTGGACGTTGTTGGGGCTGAAGGTGAGTTCACCGTCCGAGCCGCCGACGACAACCTTGATCACGCTGCCGGAGAGCGAGGACGGGGTGGGCTCGGGCGAGCCGGGGTACGACGAGTACACGGTGACCCAGGACGAGGTCTCGACGGTGATCGTGTCCGTGGTGAGCACGGGCGAGGGCGCGGCGGCGATGGTTGCAGTGCCGTAGTCGGCGGTCGTGTAGCTGACGGCCTCGGCGGTGGAGGTCGCGCCGCCGTACCCGTAACCACCGCTGCTGCTGTCCGTGGACGAAGCGGCAGCGGCAGCAGATGCCTCGGCAACGAGCTGAGCACCGATCGCAAGCGCAGACTTCTTGAAGGAGTCGAACGAGTTCGCCGAGCCGTCGGGGCCGCAGTTGACGGCGAAAACCATGCCCTTGCCACAGTGGCTGGCGGCGGTGTTGGCAGCCTGCTCGCAGAAGAACCAAAGGGGCTTGGTCTATGGAAGAAGAGATGTGAGCAACGAGGGTTGGGCGAAAGGGTATATGAGATACATACGTCCTTCACAGTCACAGTCCAGGTGGGGAAGTTGTCGGTGACATTAGCAGCGACGGGCATGCTGTAGGAGTGTATCGATTAGAGACGTCAATGGTTGGTCATATAAGATACTAACAATCCAGAGTTGAGACCTCCCTCCAGAGGAGAGCACGGGGCGGCGAACGAAGACTGCGTCGCGGTGTGGTTCTTTTGGTGGAAGTGGAAGACGACCTGGTCACCGACGTTGGCAAACTGCAGTAGGAATACTTGTGAGCATATCGCACGTCGGTACATAAATTAGAGGGTGCATACAATGGCCTCGGGCGTGTAAATGGTGTCACCGTTGGCATCGCCGACCTGGATGTCGTAGACAGTCGCGGAGACGGAGGAAGCGAGAGCGAGGCCGAAGGCAAGGCGGACTGCAGAAGAGAAGAACATGGCTGCAACTGGGCACGGTAGGAAGAAAGAAGGAAATGAAGGGAGGGGACGACGAGCTCAGCCGCCGTGGAAGAGGTTAAGTAGGGGAAGGAGGAGGCAGTGGACGAGGACTGAAACGCCGGCGCTGTTGGCGGAAGGGGTTATGAGTGGGCGGAGGTACAGGCACCGAGCGGACGGTAGACGTCGCGTCCACCCGAGCAGGCAGTCTGAGCACAATAGACACCTCTCGATCAGAGCTTCGGATGCCAGGGGCACCCTTCCGCGCTCCCCATTGGCTGCCCAAAAACAACGCACTGTCCCCATGGCCCATGTTTCTTGTCCGGCTGTTGCCCCCTCTCGTAATGCGCGAGGGTTGTCCGCCGCGATAGAACCGAGTGCAGGACACGCTGCTGCTCCATCACGGAATTATGCGCGCGAGAAACATGCTCGCATTGCTCTCACGCCATCCTGGAAAGTCGTGTTAACGCGACGGAGGTGAGTGACAGACCGACAGGCTCTGCACACGCCGTGTTCGATAAGGACATGGTTACCGGGCTCACCGAAGCAACCGACAGCGCCGAGGCACTTTCGCGTTATTTGATCGGAAAAGATGGGAGATCGACATGAGACCGGGCGGGGCGATGCAAATTTGCTCAAAATTTGGCAGCTCGAGCGCTGTTTAAAGGAGGTCTTGCGCACAGACGAGCGCAGCTTGAGCCGAGGACGATGCAGGGACGAGGAGAAGAGGATTGGACGCGACGAGGAGCAGTGCGGGGCGTGGCCGAGGACGCCGGCCTCACAGCTTTCCCGCCCCGCCCTCGATCGAGCGTCTATGAAGGGGGCGCTTCAGATCTGCATCGCCATTCCTCGCCCCGCTCCCGCCCGGCCCGGCGGTGATCGGGCGCTCCGAGTGATCTGCATCGTCCGCGTGCTCAGGAGCGCCCAATCAGGAACCAATCAGAAGAGACGCCCCTTCTTGTGTCACGTGTAAGATGGATGTGTTTCGAATCTCGATCGCGAGTTCGAGGGCGGAGGCTCTGCTGGACGCTACGCTCGTCCACCACGCTATGCAGTCGCGCTAACTGATCTCCGCCCACAATTTCTCTGCCTGCTTGTGCATTTGGAGCAGTTGTACGCGACCATAGCTCAGTAGATAAGCACGTCAATGTGCAGTGAATGCATCTGCTCGAGTACCTTGTACACCACTTGTGCGGCCAGCATAAACGGATTTGCTACTCCCATCATTGCATCGTTGCAATCCATCATGTCGCGCAGGCTGATCTGCATCACAAACAGGTCGTCTACCACTATACAGCCGGCGACAAACCCCGCCCCCATTGCCTACATATGCGCCAGCCTCGTCGACCCTGTCTCTCTACTCCTTCTTCTTTCCTGTTGCTGCTTTAATCGTTTCCCTGACTTTCCCTCCTTGTTCCCCTTATACTCTACTTTTTGTGTCTTGCAGCCGTTGACCAGCTCACGTTCCTACCACCACCATCATCATGACCCGCAGAGCCCAGAAGCCCCTCCCCCCGTTCCACATCGGTACGTAGCCTGCTGTCTGTCGCCTGCCTCGCATGCACACGTCTATCACGCAAGCGACTGACGCCTGTCACTCCCACAGGCGACGATTACAAGATCCTCCACGGCCTCGGTGAAGGCGCATACGGCACGGTCGTCGCCGCCCTCCACAAACCCACGAACAGGGAGGTCGCGATCAAGAAGGTGCTCCCCTTCGAGCACACCCTCTTCTGCCTCCGCACGCTGCGCGAGCTCAAGCTCCTCAAGTTCTTCTCCGAGGCGTGTGTCAATGAAAACGTACGTCTATCTCCCGCCCGTCTCGTCCGTCCACGTCTATGCCCGTCTCGCCCGTCCCCCTACAACGTGTGCGCGCGGGAAACATCGTGCTAACGCCGTCGCCTTGGCCACCCGTTCCCAGATTATCTCTATCCTCGACATCGTGAAACCGCCGTCTCTCGATGACTTCAAGGAGATCTACTGTGCGTGCCGCCTTCCCGCTTCCCGCCCCGGGCTCCGCTGACCCGGATCCCGCTCCCTTTGCCTGCAGTCATCCAGGAGCTCATGCAGACAGACCTGCACCGCGTCATCCGCACGCAGCAGCTGACAGATGATCACTGCCAGGTGCGCTTGCTGAAACGCACACTGCCGCCGTTTGACTGATCGCGCGGCCATTCGCAGTACTTCGTGTACCAGACGTTGCGCGCGCTGAAGACGATGCACAGCGCGGACATCGTTCACCGCGACCTGAAGCCCGCGAACTTGCTTCTGAACGCAAACTGCGACCTCAAAGTGTGCGACTTTGGGCTCGCGCGCAGCACGCGCTCGACGAGCGCGGCCGGCAAGGAGGCCGGCGTCATGACTGAGTATGTTGCGACGCGCTGGTACCGCGCGCCGGAGATCATGCTCTCCTTCAAGATGTACACTAAGGTGCGCTCTCCACATTTTCCCTGGTATCCGAGCATACACTCACCACGACATGCAGGCGATCGACATCTGGGCAGTCGGGTGTATCCTCGCGGAGCTGCTGAACGGGCGGCCGCTGTTCCCCGGGCGCGACTACGGGCACCAGCTCGACCTGATCCTGGACGTGATCGGCACGCCGACGCTCGAGGAGTTCTACGGGATCACCTCGCGGCGCTCGCGCGACTACATCCGCGCGCTGCCCATCCGCAAGCGCCGCCCGTTCACCGCGCTCTTCCCGAAGGCGTCCCCCGAAGCCATCGACTTCCTGCAGAAGACACTCGTGAGTGTTCCTTCTCTCTCTCGCTCCCGCGCGCGATGTTCTCTCGTTCTCTTGGCTGTGTGGATGCGAGATGCGGGATGCGGAATACATGACGGGTGTGATGAGCGATGGGCAGAGCGCACCCGCCGACAGGCTTCTCTGCCCCTAGAAGTCCGGCGAGCTGCTCTGCCATCGCACTTCATCGAGGGAAAGGATCGCGCATTGAGCGGGGCCTCGCGCTTGGTTTGATAGTGCCTGCCGCCGCCGTGATGCAGCAGCATCTTCGCCCGCGCGACGACGTGATGGGAGATGGCAGCACTAGCACCGGCTCCGCGCTGCCATCGCCCATGTCGTACACCGCCTGTGTGTGCGGCACGTCCCAACACATCCCCACCCTACCCGTCGTTCACCGCATATACACATGCTTTGTCCATGAGCTTTATTGAAACTGAACGCTAACTGTGCCCCCTACACAGACATTCGACCCGAAGAAGAGGCTGACTGTCTCCCAGGCGCTCGACCACCCGTACCTCTCCGCATACGTAAGTCCCGCGCCCCTGTCTGAGCCCCTTGGCTGAGCTGACACCCGCCCCGTTTTGCGCAGCACGATCCCGAAGACGAGCCCGCCGCGCCCTCGCTCGACCCCGACTACTTCGAGTTTGACTGTGCGTTTCTTCTCCCCTTACCCCTTTGGTTGAAACCCGCAGCAGGACGCTGACCGATCGCTCCCGCACACAGACAAAGAGCTGAACAAGGACGAGTTGAAACAACTCCTCTACGACGAGGTCATGTCCTTCAACTCGCTCCTCTCCTCCTAGTCCGCCCGCCCTCTCTCCCTCTGCGACGACCCAACCATGATGAAACCCGAGTACCGAACACAACTGAGTCACCCTACGCGCGGCCAAGACGCTTCTCGTAGCCTTTCACTATGCACCCCTTCTCTGGATATACCGCGGGCACACATTGACTAACCGCCAGCCACCCGCCCCCGCTCGTTTGTTGTTGCATACTGCTGTAGCACCGCACCAAGTACCATTATTATATATTACCTATTTATGGAGGGAATAATACATTCAGGGTTCCGTTTTCTTTCACCTCACGCGTGCCGGCGACGACATCCCAGGAACCCGCGCTGCGCCACTCGGAGCAAGAAGTGAGAATCGCGTCGAATTGACCGCCAGACGTAGCGCAAGGAGCTCGGTTTTCCGGAGTGTAAAAACGAAGAGCAGAATACAGCTTTACAACCAAAAAAGCGGCCGGCATCTCGGGAACTTCGTACATGGACATGAGTTAAGCGTAAGGCGTCCATCGTCCGTCAAAAAAACCCCATCCAACACTCTACGAATTGTCGAGGGTGTCAAAGAGAAGGACGAGAAAAATGATGAATCTATGTATAAGTATCCTCCGCGAAATTTGCAGCTGCCAGTGCAGTCTATTCGTATAAGTGCTCTTCCTTTCAGTAAAGCAGTCAGCTTTCTGATAATACGCTAGGCTGAAACGCGTTCATGTAGTCGGAGGAGAGCTCAAAAAAGGCGCCGCGAGAGAGTCGTGCCTGGAGCTGCGAGTTTTATCAACGTTACCTGCTAGAACCTCGATGGCCTAGAAACTGGAATTCACGTTCTGCTGGGGTCAGGGCGGAGTATGTCTCGTTCAAAATTGAAGAAGAGGGCCCAATACTTAATAAACCTGTGCATACTGTGGTTTATTTACTAAAGAGTACTACTAGTGGGGTGTTGTGGGTCCGTTGTGGATGCGTACGACGGTTCCTGGAATGGAGCGGAGCTGCTTTGGACGCGTCGCGCACGTGACCGTGTTGCAGTTGGGATTTGCCCGATTGGAGGGGTTGGCATCTGCTGCCGCGTTCGGTTCTTGAACGTAACCATCTCATCCCTCTCGGTCCGCCACGCCTGCCACACGCGCACCCCTGGCCCTCTTACGACCTCTGCTTACGCCTCCATCACTCTAACGCGGTCGTTTCTGCTCTGTATACTCTGTACATCACTCGATGGGATTCTGCAGGAGATGCGGTGACATCGTCGTAGGCCCCCGCTGCAAATGCGGTGGCACTCCAGTCGGTAAGTTTTATGCATGTTCATCACATCTGACCGGTAGTTTGAACCCTGTTGCAGCACCTGTCGTCAAATGGAACCAGGACGATGGAAAGCAGACCCAGGACCCATGGTCCAAGACCTATGTCACCCGCGAGAAGACCGGTCCTACACCCGTTCAGAGAATGAACACCGGCCAGGGATTCCAAAGCAGTCCTGCATCAGGACCTTCAACCAGAAAGTTTCCGCGCCCCGAATCCCAGAAACCCGCCGTCGTATCCCTCGACCGCAGAGTCTCTGCACACATCGCTTCTTCTACCTCCGTTGTGCGACCCCCTTCTCCTCTCAAACACTCTACGTCGGCCTCCCACGAAGATGATCTCGCCTCGACCGTTAAGCCGGAAGAGGGCATTCTGCCTAACCTGAACAGCGGATCTCGTCTCGCCAAAGTCTATGGATCTGTACTACAACCCAAGGAGTCTCTGTCTACCTTCATCTGTGCTCTCTGCTCCTCGCCTTTCCCACCGGATGCCACTATATACCCCGATCCCTCGTCGATCCGCCCCGGACTACCTTTCGAAGACGTTGGCTCTGGCACACGATTTCTATGCCGACCCTGTTTCACCGAGAACGGAGGATCCAAAGGCGACTGTCCTGCCTGCGGTAAAGCCGTGCTCATCCTGAAGAGCGAAGGCGGCTTTGTCGAGACGAGCGGCAAGGTCTGGCACAAGCGCTGCTTCTGCTGTGAGGGCTGCTTCAAGAACATTGGTGATCACCCCATGGTCGACCTGCTTGGCAGGCCGAGCTGCGCGGACTGCTTTGAGAGTTGCCTGAAGCGCCCTTCGGGCAACACACCCCGCCGTCGCAAGGACTCGGAGGAGCAAACCAGTAACCTGGGTGGGATCAGGCGTACTAACAAGGAGCGTGAGGGCAGCCCTGCCCTGGATGAACTCGAGATGCGACTTGGCATCCGAAGCCGCGAAAACACCCCAGTTGCGGAGAGTCGAGGCGCACGTTTTGTTCACAGTCCTTCCAATCCTACGATGCACACTCCTACTTCACCACCTAGCACGCATACCCCACTCAGCAAGCGATACACTACCATGTTCGCGGGAGATGCCAGCCCGACTGCCGAGCGCCTTGCCGCGCGGGCACGAGCGAACTCCTCATCCAGTGTTGGCTCCCCTTCAGCCCGCGACGCACTGTCAAGGTACCAAAGCTCGGATACCTCCCCTACGAGGAACGGGAGCCCCCTTTCGCGACGGTCTTATAGTCGCTTGAGGTCCCCGGATCCTGACGGAGGCGAGGGCTCACCGATCAGTGCCAGACTGACCGGGTCGGGAAGCCCGCGTTACGGGAGCCCGGTTTCCTCGAAGCCTCCTACTGCGGATGCCATTGAGGAGATGAAGCAGCGCTTCCTCAGGCAGGCATCGCCGGGTCCTCCGTCAGCACCTGGCCAGGCTGCTGCTTCTTCGACCTCCACCACGACCACGCCCACACGAACTGCGCGCCGCTCTCGTTCACATCCCCGCTCGAGTGGGACTCCCTCCGCGTTCGTGGGTGAAGACGGTTCGCTCGAACCGCAGACGACCGCAGGGTCGATAGCGCCCCTCCGCATTGTGCGCCGCGACAACACTGGTGGGGCTCGTCGTGATGACACGGGCGGCACGGCGTACGTACGCCGCGACAATACAGGTGGAGAGGCCTACGTTCGACGGGACAATACGGGCGGCGGGAGCTACGTCCGACGCGACAACACTGGTGGTACGAATTACATCCGCCGTGATACAACTGGCAATACGGATGTCTTGCGGAGAGACACCACTGGCAACACGGCGTTCACTATCAAACCAGATCGTACCGGTGATGCAGAGGTGGAGTCCCTCCTGGGTGCCTTCCCTAGTGTGCCCACAGGAGACCTCATCGATTTCGGTCCCGACACGTCCATGAGCTCCATATCTTCCAGCCTCAGCGACATGTCGTTGTCCCGCATCCCTCGCCCCGCGCGCGGACTGACATCACCCCAGTCTGAGCGCATCGGACTTGGACTTGGACTGGGGTTGCGCACCAGCGCTTCTCGGACGTCGCTGGGCACAGACTACAGCTCATCTGTCCCGCCCACCCCTGACCTCGCTGGTGACTTCTCCGACGCGGCCACTCAGTCGAGCGGCCCATCCACTCCTCCTTCGATTAGCCCGCCCTCTCGACGCGGCCGCGCGGAGGCAGAGAAGGGCATCGCCGTGCAGCACACGGGGAGCAACGGGAAGGCCGACGCTGTCACCCCAACGCCCAAGTCGCGCACGCTGCCACACGACATCACGATCCCGACCCCACTGTCTGCGGATGCCCGGTGTGCGCGCTGCAACCTGCCGCTGTTCAGCCGCAAGGACGGCGGGAAATTCGTGACCGTGCCCGAACAGCCGTCCAGCAGTGGAGCGCCGCCGAAGACCTATCACGCGTCGTGCTTCCGCTGCACGGTGTGCGACAAGCTCTTCCAGGACAGCGAGGGCGGACGTGCGGTGTTCGTGCGCAGCCCGAAAGGGGCTTGCCATGTTCAGGTGAGTAAATCTGCCAATTTAGAGGCTTTGAGGCGCATATATTGACATGTGCTACAGTGTGCGCCGCCTGAGAGGACCATCACTCGCACCTACACTGCAACGATGCCCCGGTCAGCGCCGGCTACCCAGCCCACTCCGAAGACGTTCACCGCAACGTACCACCACCCCGCGAGCTCGAGCCGCTACGAGCCGCCGCCGAAGACCGCGCCGGCCTCACAGGCGTCGTTCACCTTCCCGCAGCCGCGTTTCGGGACCTCGTCCGCGTGCCCGGGCTGCCACAAGGCGGTCTCGCCGATGGAGCGGGGCGTCGTGCCCGGGCCGCAGGGCTCGCGCTGGCATGCGACGTGTTTGATGTGTGGCGGGCGGGAGGCGAAGGGCCGCAGGAAGGAGGACGGCAAGCCTGGGTGCGGGAAGAAGCTCGACAGCGCGGCGAAGACGGACAGGGACGGCGGAGTGTGGTGCCGCGAGTGCTTGGTATGTCGTCTCATTTTGTGCCTTATAGTGTAACCGATTTCTGACACGCGCCTGAATGTGCAGTTGCTTATGCCGGCGACTCATCGTGGTTCGCCGTCTCCGACGCGGAGCACGCCGCTCGTCCCAAGCTACACGGGCAGCAAGAACGCGTTCGGCGGCGTCGCGCCGCAGTTCACGGGCACCACGACGCTTGCGCGGCAATTCACAGGGCTCGGCGGGAGCTCGGACCCCGCGCTCATGCGGCAGCTCACTGGGGGAGGGCTCAGCCCCACGCGCCAGCTGACGTCGAGCCCGACGAAGATGTTTGACGGGCCGCGTCCGGGCATGTCGCGCTACCCGCGGCCGAAGAGCGCGATTGGGTTCGCGGCGCGCACGAAGAGCGAGGGTGGCGAGAGCCGTGGCATGTATCTCGTGCGGCAGCTTACGGGCGGGCGCAACAAGGAGGTCGCTTGAGTCAGACTCACAAATGGAGGGGAGAGGGGGAGGTTGGGCGTGTGGATGCTGACCGCGATCTATGGACTGTAGTTACTGACGGACTGCGGACTGGCTCTGTTAAATGTTCTCGACCGACGTTTCTGTTCTATCCGGGCTGCTCACGCTTTCTCATGTTTTCGATCCGATCCACAAACGAATGTATTCTTTCTCTGTTCAAAGCAAAGAGTGCTGCAGGAGAAGTGCACGTGTGGGGTATATGTACAAGAAGCAGTAAGTCGATTAGTTGGTGATGGATCCCTTCAGCTTGAGGTTCCTGCTGCTCGAGCCCACGGAGAGGCCCGTGACGCCCGTCGCGATGTCCCAGCGCTGCGCGACGACGTTCCAGACGGAGAAATCGTAGCGGGACAGCTGGAACGTGACCGTCTTCGTCTCGCCCGGGTTGAGGTACACCGAGTCGAAGCCCTTGAGGTTGAACGGCGCCTGGTTCGCAGAGGCGGGCGGGGACGTGTACAACTGCGGGACCTACACAGGATGTGAGCATCGGCACTAGAAAGTTTTCGTGAGGTTTTGGGGACCAGACGAACCTCGGTGCCCGCGCGCGAGCCGGTGTTGGTGACCGTGAAGGTGACGGTGACGACGGGGTCGTGCAGCCTGCGTTTAATCCGTCATGAAATGCAATATGGGGTGGCGACGTCTGTAAGACTCACCAAGGGTCGAGGGCAGAGCCCGGCCCAACTGCCTGGCGGGTGCCCCCAGCGGTCGAGCCGCTGACCTTGAGCGCCGCGTACGAGAAGGTGGTGTACGACAGCCCGAAGCCAAACTCGAAGCGGGGGGCGATGTTGGCCTGGTCGAAGTGGCGGTAGTCGATGAAGAGGCCCTCGGAGTAGGGGATCTGCACGGTGCCGGAGCCGGTGTAGGTGACGCGCGCGGAGTAGTCGGGCTCGGCCTTCGCGATGGTGAAGGGCAGGCGGCCGCTGGGGACGTGGGGTCAGTTTGGCGGGGTTTGGTAAGCTCGTGGGGAGACGTACGCGGGGTTCACGGCGCCGTACAGGACGTCGACGATCGCATTGCCTGCGCGAAAGTTAGTGAGCGATCTTGGGGACCATATATTCGTTGGACTCACCGACTTCCTGGCCAGGAAGGCCGGCCCAGATCTACAGGAGAGGTTCAGCGTAGAAATGGATTACGCCAACATTATGCTTACCACGGCGGTCACTGCATACAAGCGGGTCAGGACGTTGCGGGCAGAAACAGGAAGAAAATTTACTGACCGTTCGGGTTCGTGATCCAGGCGTCCATGATGATCGGGCCGACGCTGTTCACGACGACGATGGTGTTGTTGTTGACGCTCGCGACCTTCTCCACGATCGCATCCTACCGCACGCGAGCAAATCAGCACTCGCCATGTCCAAAGGAAACGCCTATGAACGTACGCCATTGTGCCACGCCTGCAGATCGTTGCGGTCGCCAGCATTGCCCTCTACCGTGTACTGCGCCTCACTTTCACGCAAGCGAAAAGTCAGCACGCATTCGCAGAACGATGTGACCACACGGAAGCACTAACCCACTGTCAGCGGTGATGAAGACGAGCGCGGCCTGCTTGCCCTTCGCCGCATTCGCGGAGAGGTTCACGTCGTCGCTGAAGGTCCAGGTGGAGACCGAGGTGCCGTCTGCCTTCGCCTTCGCTTGGATAGCATCGAGGGGCTACAAGAAAATTAGTACTGGACATCGTCCTTCATTGGATATATGGGCTAACCGCCGTGAGGTACGGGAAACTCGCGGTGCTAGAAAGCATGTTAGAAAAGTAGAGGAAACAAATATTTGCGGCAAGGGACTCACCCACTGCCCCAGCCGACGGCAAGCACACCGTCGTTGCAGCTGTGGTCGGAACACCTATTCGCGAAAATCTGAGCACCATGCGTGACATCTTCATTCCAAGGCGACTCACTCGTTCGGGCCCAAGATCGCGGACCGCGCACCGGTGCCGACGATAGCGAGCGACTTGGGGGCGCTGAGCGGCAAGACGCTGCCCTGGTTCTTGAGCAGGACGGCCGACTGAGCCCCGATCGTGCGAATGAGGCTAAAAGCGTGGTATAAGCATCCGGGATGTAACACACTTCTAGAGCAATGCGGCTGACCTGGCGTGGTCGCCCTGAACGTTGACGTTGGAGCCGAGGAAGGAGATCCAGGAGTTGAAGTTGACCGCGGGGTAGCCTGAGTCTTGGCCCATCATGTACCTGGCGGGATTGTTAGCTTATTGACACAGCCTATTTTTACGAAGCTACCTACCATGCAGCCAAAATGCGGGTAGCCATGTCCTGTCCCTGATGTCAGCATCACGCCTTTGGGACCAAACCAGCGAAACACGCACGTCCAGACGCGCTTGCGTAACGTCGCCGTTCTTGACCGCGCTCACGAGGTTGTCACCGAAGTAGCTATGATTTGATCAGCATCCAGTATATACGATGGTCCCAATGAATGGACGTACCTGCTGAACGAAGCGAAGAACTTGTCGCCGGGCATGGTCATCTAAAGAAAGGTCAGTCTATAAGACGTGAATAAACCCCCTAGTGCTATACTCACGTCCAGTCCGCCGTTCGCAGACGGGGCCGTCGAGTGCGTCGCGTACCAATCTTCACCACAACCGTCAGCCAGTGCCGTAAGGGGTGTGGTTTGCTCAGATCTTACCAGACATGACGTCTGGAAGGACAGGTCAGTTGAATGCGAAAAAGGAGACCGATGTGCGAGACGTACAGCCTTGGTAGCCGAGCTCCCCCTTGAGGAGACCGTTGAGGACCTTGTCGTTTTCGCAGGCGAAGGTGCCGTTGACTTGAAAATACTTAGATCTCCCTGCTCGAGTGAAGGGAGCACGTTCTCTTACCCTGGTCTGATGGACGCTAATGTCAGGAAATTATGCATACATGAGAGGTGAATGGAGACGCACTGTAACTGCACATCACCGACGCAACATTCGCTTGGACACTGCGAAGGAACTGATCACAATGTCAGCACGACGATACTCACAATGTACCCGGAGGGCGCCCACCGGATGCATGTACAGCTCGTGCGTCTGGAAAAGACATTAGCGAGTAATATGTAGTCTGCATCGGCACACAGCTTACAGTCCTGTGGGACATGTAAGCTCAATGTATGCGCGGACGATACCAAAATCCCGCTTACTTGTCGTCCACATTCGAGGAGCTGCTCATGCGGAAATGTTCCTGCTCGCTGGAGTAACGCGTCAGCCTCGCTGCCAGTCAGAGACGGGGATAGTCCGAACTTGTTGATCAAGTGCTTAGCGCACGCCTGCACTCCCTGGGACTGGATGCCCTCGATCATCTCGAACGCAACTTCTCCGGTGAGGAAGGGATCACCTCCCGCACTGCAGATTTCGATATAGTCAGTCTTCGAATGTTGTGTTGTTCCTTTTTCGGCACTCACCCCTCCCAGTTACGACCCGCGGCCGGGGCACGCATCAGGTTCCTACGATGCACGGTGAGATGGAGGATTGCAAGAGCGGTGGATGCTGCTCACATCATAGGTCCGAGGGCTACGTTAATACCTTTCCCCCTGAACTCGGCGCCCATGGCAGCACCGCGGGCGCGGATGAGGGTCCGGTTGAAGCTGTGGTAATGTTAGAAATGGTAGGACCACATCGTAGCCAACGTACGTGGCGGCCGCATTGATTTCGCTGTGTGCAGAAATGTCAGTGTAAGAAACAAATAAGAGATAGTGTGAGCACTCTAGCTACGTACGCAGGGAAGACCGAGTTTCCGCTCACGAAGCGCACTCCGACGGGGCTGTCTATATGCGGTGTTCAACGACAGTACACGGCCAACATACGGTCCTATCCTACCTTGCAAGCAAAGCCCGGCCCATCCGGGGATCGCAGATACTTTTGCGGTGGAGCCGATGCAGGGACCTGAGAGAGATCGCATTTTTAGCACGCGCTTGATGCGCTTGCAGACTCGAAATAGTCGCACCTCCAATCAGACCCAGACCTGCAGAACATGGAGTTAAGACGCAGCGCTTTACAGAATCAAGTGGGATTTCACACCTGTCCCGAGACTGGCTTTGTCCGCGTTGGACAGGGTCGCGACAACGGGTTTTGCCTACATTCAAGCCGTCAACACTATTCTCGCATAGGCTCTAGAGCACCAGCACGAACCTTAGCATAGGCCGCTGCCCAAATGGCAGGAATGTTTGCAATGGCAGACTGGGCAGGAGCTCTGATGGTGCCCGACACATTGAGGGGAACCGAGACAGGCGAGTCCAAAACACAGAGCGACGCTAGAAGTCACTGTAGCTCAGCACACTGCACATCAGAGTTTTGGAACCACCTACTGCTGTTCTGGGTGACACAGTTGTACCCGGGCGAGCACGTTGTCGCGTTGGATCTGGACCGCGCAGGCTGTCGGTCAAAATCAAACGTGATATATTTACGGAGCACACGCACCCCGAGCCGGTGCTGCAAGAGTCAGTCTGGGCGAGAGCCGCAGAGGGCCATACGGCCAGGGCGCAGACGAGCGCAAAGAGCGACGAGGAAAAGAGAGACATGGAGTCGCGTGCGGGGGTGGGGTCGCTCGCGGACGACGCGCGTACGCGACGCGAGCAGGCATATTAATATAAAAACGCGGCGGTCCCGCGGTGCGCGCGGACTCTAGAGAGGAACGGCATACGCATCACCTGAATGGGCGAGCACATGCATTGCCAGTGTGTCACCCAGACAGCGCGAGCACCGTCGCTTCCGCGTCCTTCACATGCCGGCGGCTTCTTTCAGGGCGATCCTCCCCCGCAACAGCCACTGCTCGCGAGCGGACATGTGCCCCGCGAGGCGCGACAGCTTCCCAGCGGCAGGCTGCGAGGCTAGCGGTCTCCAAGCCCACCCAAGGCTAATCTGCACGATGGCCCTGGGTGGGCAGACCGCACGCGAGATATAACTCACGCCACGCGGTGCGGCATTCATCAGTTCTTCCTCCCGGAACGTCGATCGCCGCTGCAACGCAGCTCTCGCAGCAGGCCATGGCGTTCGCGAAACCGACATCGCCGAGATGAAGGGAATGCTCAGAACACGTACTTCGGCCGGGTGCGTTTCGCAGCTCTACCCGCGACGCTGGGACGCGAATCCACAGCGGACATGAATAGCAGTTGCGTCAGCGGCGCTGGAGGTGTTCAATTGCCCGGTGCCGCACGTACAAAAAGTACCAGCTGTCAACACATCGTAGCCTTAGCCTTAGCCTATCTCTGCGCAGTCCATCACCTCCGTAACGCCGTCGCGAGTGCCTTGCCACACTGTCCAAGTCGCACGAAGTGACGAAACGGTATTCACCCGGCTCACGGCTGCGTGGTAGGCCCGGTGTCCTCGACGTAAATCCCGCTGTAGTACAAATCCGTCTCCGTGATCTGCTGGGCGGCCCCGTTGATCGGCAGCCTCAGAGCACCTATATATTTGCCCCGGCCCGTCAGCCACAGTCAGCTAGCTCGTTCTGACTGAACAAGTGAACGCAGATGTGCCCTGACCGATGTGCCAGTCCGTGCCCCCGCTGCCACCCAGCGAACCCGTGAACACCTTCGTGAGCGGTGCGCTTCCGGTCGACACCCACAAGCCGCCGGGTGAGCCCGTTTCCAGGATAAAGTTGTACTAGACGCAGGCACACGCCCACAAGGTCAGAGCGCTCAGCGCGGGCCCAGTAGTGGAATATCACATGTGGCGAAGACGCACCCAAGTGCCCTTGACGGGCTGCTGGACGGACCAGATGCTTTTGCCGCCGGTGATGACCTGGAGGGTGTCCGCAACACCGTTTTGGCCTGCGCAGTGCGACCGCATGAATGGACGTCCGGTCACGAGAGAGAGGAATGATCGACGCTCACCGCTCAGCTGGCCGTACTTGATGTCGGCGAAGTGGCCTGACATTTCGTTAGAGTGGGGAGCAAACGCCGAGCTGTGGCGAAAGGGGACTGACTTTCCCAAAAGACAATCTGCAAGAGGGTTGCGTCAGTTCTCAGCCACAATTCTTGCAACGATTATCCATACCTGATGCTCATACGCCGGATCTGCAACGGAGCGCACAATAATCAGCGATACTTTTTGACAGCAGCAGCCACATAGTTCATACCGGGCGGGTTCACGGTCGGAATCTGCAGAGAAACATGGAAAAAGAGGTGCCCCGTCAGGGAATTCGTCGTCTGCGGGAGGAGCTCCGTCCTGAGCATCGGACCGCCGTTCCAAGTCGACTGCGCGTTAATCTTGACTTTGACCCCCTGCTTCTCGCCCGTCGCTGCAAGCCATGTGAGCGCACAATCCTGTTTCAGCGCATTCCAGTAGGTCACGTACTCGCGGGATTCTTGAACTGGCTGCCGAGCGTGAGCCACGAAGAAGCGGTCTCGCCCTGAGCATGCGGCTCAGTACAAGTCTACCTTGTTCCCTGCACAATGCACACGGCGCTTACATGCAGGTTGCCCTAGAAGAACTGGTGAGCATGGATCACGTCACGCTAGAGCTCGAAGCGTTCTTACGTAGATGTACGTCTGGTATTGTCCGACTTGGCTGCTCCAGCTCCATTTGTCAAAGTCCGCCGCCGTTCTGCAGTACAAGAGACACCCGGTGAGAACCCGCGCCGCTGTTGTAAACTCGCCGGACTTACGTGTAGTTGCTGAACCTTCCGTCCCAAAGGACGGTGGCGGAAGCCGCCGCTGCGAACAGTAAAAGTGAGAGTATTACGCTTTTCATGCTTGTGCACTCGATGGGCGGGCACCGATGCTGCCCCGGGGGTATATGTACGACGGCCAGGAAAAGGGAGCTGAGCCGACGTTGGCCCGGTGCACGACACGAGACGCGCTCCCCGCAAGAACACAGCGCGGGGTAATACTCGGTCCAACGTCGATCCGCGCTCCGTCGACGAGAAGAGGCGGAGAGCGGTCATACGGGCAGCCCAATGCAACACAGTCGCGTCCGGGGGTGGGGTAGAGCGCGATTGCGGGGCACGTCATAGGACGGTACCTCGTCTATCACCCTACTCCGGAGCTAGCATTGGCGGGTGCATTTCCTCGAGTATAGCCGGGGGTGCTCTGAGGTCGTGTTTGGGCTGTCAGACATCGAGGGAACGAGTGCACCATGAGAGGACTAGCACGAGGGGGTAGCAGACACGGCAGCTGAAGCGTTGACAGTTGCAGGCGACACACCGAGATAGCTCTCCGGCGTTTGTGCCTCTGCGGGCCATGTCCCCCGTTCTCGTGCGCGAGCGCTCTAGTGCAGAAGAGCTCCAGATAGTGCACGAACGCTTGGATGTCATCCTTCGTGATAGATGCACAACGTCAATACGACGAAGATCCCCGGACCGAGGAGGGTCCTGGAGTTCTTCCCCAGACGGTCGCCCGCTTCGCGCCTGCCTCCGTCTGCTTGGGCCCTCGCTGACATTCTCCGGATAGTGTGGCCGGAGATACACATGGACATCGTCGGAGGCGACGAAATAAACGTGGTGGTATTGGGTTCGACGCACTAGACGCGACTGACGTCCGGGGGCGACCCCGTCTAGATAACGCAGACCGACCGCTATTCGAGCGCGAGACACGTTCTATCCAGGCGCGGGCTGACGCAAACGAGAGCGCTGAGAGTCAGGCGGGAGACGAGGCGATGGCTGACAAGCAGCGGTAGACAACATGGAGAGACGGTCGCCGCAGAGCAGTTAGGCGCCCAAAGGAGACCAGAGTGGTCAGCCGCATATGGTAGTCCGGCACTTGCCGGCGAAACTGTATGTATATTAGCGAGCGGAGCGTGTTCTCTCCACTCCAGTCCTCTGAGCATCGCTCCCGGCGTGCTCGCTCGCTCTCATCCCTCCCCCCACCATTCGCTGACGACTCTGCTTTTTCCTTCTCGACCATCTCCACGTCCGCGTTTGATCACGACTTTCGCATTTACTCGCCGCTGTACTCAATGGAGTCCCCGAACAGACTGTCCCATCGCCGCCGCTCTCACTCCGCTTCATCTCCCATCCCCCGCCGGCAACCAGACGACGTCAAGTGGCGCATATCTGCCAAACGCTCGCGCCCCAGCTCTATTCGAAGCCCTTCGTACAAGGATCTCGCGCACGGCCAACCCGCGGAGAAGTGGGACGTAGACCAGTGGCGGAGAGGCAAGCGCGCCCGCAGAGATTCCAACGTAGGTTTAGCGTCACCATCCTGTTCATCTGGCCACAGCAAACTCATCGGATTTTGTGCGCTGCAGGCGGCGGCGTCGTCCGATGAGCCGTTCGGAATAGGCTCGGACCCCGTCTTTCCCGCCGAGTCGACCACCAGCTTCACGTTCGCCTCGAGCTCGACCGCGCCCCTCGCGAGCACGTCCGCTGCATTCCAGTTCTTCCCGCAGAAGAAGGCCCGCCGCAGCCGCTTCTCGCGCGAGCCGTCCCCCCGCGAGGTCGGCCGCATATCGCCAGACGAGGCACGCCGCATGCGCGCAGATGCTCTCGGTGAACTCCACCGCAGCGTCGTGGAAAGCGGCGAGGGCCTCGTCCGCAAGATGCGCGATTGGGAGTCCCGGTCCGCGCGTCCTGCGGCTGACACACACCAGCCACGGCGGTCCTGGCGGCGCCTCGCGTCGTATTATGGCACACCCCATGCAGCCGAGGCGGTCTCCGAGCAGCCTGAGGAGGACGAGGACGACATATTCGTCGTCGGCGAGACGTCATCCTTCCCCGCTGCGCACAGCGGCGCGCAGAAGAAACGGTCGCTGTCGATGGACGTTGACCTTCCAGAGATAGAAGCGTACTCGTCCCCGTTCGCAGGCCTCGATAGCTGCGACCGCAGCTCGTCGCCCATCGCGCCCTCATCCGGCCCCTCCGCATATTCGTCCGATGACGAGGGTCACGCGGACATGGATGTGGAGCTCGCATCGTCCGCCTCGGGCCCGTTCTCGTCTCCGGCGCTGTCCCATACGTACTCGACGTCCGCGAACTCCTCGCTCGTCTCGCTTCCGCTATTCGCGCACACCAGCGAGCGCAGCGCCGATATGGGAGCCGCATTGCCTACCTCGGCCACGATCACCTCCAGCGAGTTCACTGCTCCCGCGCTGGGATCACCCCCTAGCACGTGCTCCGAAAAGGCCATCGCCGCACTGGCACTCGCTATGGCCAACGGCGCAGTGGGCATCAGCGACTACGAGGCCCTGCGCGCAGGCGAGGGCCTCACTACCCTCGAGGAGACGCACGCTGGCGAGCTGTGGAGCTGAGCGCGGCGATTGTGCGTAGGCGCGAGCCTGCACCTCGCTACCAACACCTTGGCAGTTGCGTCAAGTCTGGCCCCCAAACGTTGTATCTTCCCCCGTCCCCGGCATCTCCCCATCCGCGCAGAAGGAGCGCACTCACGACTTCCCCTTGCATAACAAGTCCGCCCTCGCAAACTCATCACGACCCGCATCATCTTCTCATCATCAAAAGTGCTATATCCACAACACGCAGACACTGTATACCTAACATAACTCTATCCTCTATCTTGTGGCCTCTCTTGGTAAACCGTACACCGGCAGATATTGGCATCGGTGCCCGCGCAACCCTCCCGTCCGGACTCGGCGGATTCCCCGTTCCCGCTCGAACGCTCCCGATGTTCCGTCCAGTTTCGCCCCGCTTCCGATGTCCTTTTCGTTTTGGTCCTCTTGGTTGTTATTTTTGTCTTACACTCTCCATACGCAAACCGTCTTAATCACCTGTATCCCACCCATGCATTCTCCACGTACGTACGTCGAACACACTCTCAGCGCGGCGCCGGCCTTATGATCGGATCCGGCGCGCGCGAACACACCCTACCCAGAAACAATGGCATCGCACTAGCCCGCTTGTATTAATACTAGAACGAGTCGAATATCGATGTAAAATGAACATCTGATGCATCTCTCGCGCGTTCGCATGTCCCGCACCGTCCTGTACTTTCCCGCCCACATTGTTGGATAGCTTCCAGCCAGGGGTATCCGTCCCTCCGCCAGTGTTCGTGTGCTCGCGTCCGTCCTTCCGTGTCGCAGTCTGTCAGGTACCTCCGACGGGCAGATGACGGAACAATCCTAGGTATCTGTCGGGAGCTGTTGAACAGCACAGTTCAGCACCGCGTCAGGCTTCGACGCAGAAGCTGAAGCACTTGCCGTCTCCCGCGTAGCCGAGGGCTACGGCTGCGCCGCCGATAGCCAACTCAGCTCGGCCGGACGGCCACCCCGATTCCGAGTGCCCGCCACGCCCTCCACCTCCAACTGTGGCCCCATCGTCAACGGAACAGCGCCGCGGCCACCTCCCAGTGGACCGGCGCGCCCAACCAAGTCCGACATCTCCGCGTCCCTCTGCCCCTCCGCCTCCGCCTCCCCGATCCCGATAAACGCATGCGGTGGTGCGCGCCGCCGCGACATGTCGGCGACGAGCGCAGACTCGAGGTTGCACGCGAGCGCCTCCGCCGCGGACGCCGTCCACACCGAGCGCTCCTCCTCGAGCGCGCGGTTCGCGGCCGCGAGGCGCGCGGCCTCGTACTCGAGCTCGCGCCGCCGCTGCAGCTCCTCCGCGTGCAGCGCCTCTGCTTTCTGGCGCGCGGACATCTGCAGCACGAGCGCGCGCTTCATGTCTGTCGGGGTGGTGTGTGGTCAGCGTTCGGTGGTGCATTCAAATCGCGACATGTTGAGGGAGGAGGGGAGTTATGAGACTGACCTTCGATGAGCGCGTTGAGGCCTGGGGGCACGTACGTGGACTCCTTGGACTGCGGATCGATTTGCACCCATGGAAGAGACGCATCGTCCGGCATGTCGAGCATCTGGAAGTCCTCCTCGACCGCCGTCTCCCCGTTGTCCGCCGCCTCCGCGCCCACCACCGTGCCCGTCGGGCTGAACTCTGGGCTGTCGGGCGCCAGCTGCGGCGAGACCCTGCGCCGCTTCGACGCCCGGCGCGCGCCGCCCGCGGACGACTCGTCTTCGTCCATGTCCGGATTCGAGGACGTCTCGAAGTCGATCGCCACCTGCGAGACCCTTGCCTTCCCTTTATTCCGCCGCGAAGAAGCGGACGCCCGGGACGGAGGCGCCGGTTTGGCTGATGCGCGCGAGGATGTACGCCGTCTTGGGGCAGTACTAGTCGAGGGTCCCGCGACAGGGTCGCCCATACTCCGTGACATTGATGCCGCCCTGCTCCGGGTAACCCTTTCGACCGCAGGGTTAGGCGAAGACGCCCGCTTCCGACGGACTGGACTTGTGCGTGAAGATGAGGGAGCGTAGTAGGGGGCGTCCGACTTCTCAGTGGACCGGGCCCGGCTCCGAGTTGTACGGGCGGGGAGTTTCTTCTGCAAGCTACCATATCACCCTTTAGACGATGACGATCAGTGGACAAAGTTTACAGCAACGGACGCACTGCGCGAACGCGCCTAGGCGCGAGCTTTGAGGCTGAGACTGGGATGCTGGGCCGGCCGGAAGATCTTCGTGCGAAGTAGTGCGTTCTGCGAAGAGAAGTTAAGCATTGTCGGCGGGACATCTTGGCGCAAGAGGGCCGTTCTTCTCACTTCGTTTCCGAGGGGTCATGAGGACACAGTCTGCAGAAGTCGTCACATACGCTCGCGTGAGTGCTGGTCAGACGTCGATCTAACAGGGATGCGTACCGAGGATGTACTCTGGTCTCTTGGTCCCGACCGCCGGAACACTGCTCGCCCTGCGTGTCGCTGGTTTCCGAGAACGTGTAAGCATAGCTCAAGTAGCTGTGGGGTACTGCACAAGCTTGTAGGGAAGTCCTGTAGAAGTACCTTGCGAAGTCCTCTGCGGGGCACGCGACCGGGGCGTGTCCGCACGCGAGTTGCGCGTGTCCGCCATCGTGTGCTAAATGAATGCAGTCGGAGAGGTATGAGGCAGACGTAAGAGAACAGGAGGAGAAGGCGTGAGCTGCATCGATGGGGCTGAGCCAAGGCTGAGCAGACGATGTTCCAGGGACGCACGTCCCGACGCCGTCTTCAAATTGGCCGCGCCGATCGCCTGGATCTGGCCGCCCCGGGGCCGAGCTCCCGACGCTTCCCCGCCCTCCCGGCCCCACCTCCGGCGCACGCTTAATATATATCTCAAGGGTCCATCCAATACATGTATTACAGCCATAATCTTAGCGTACAGAACGAACATACACGTAGCAACAAGCACCAGTCAAAAGTCTCATGAGACAATACGATCAGAAGGAGGTCGCAGCTGCGCCCAGAACCTTTGCAGCTAGCGCACGCAGAATCTGTATTGGAGGATGCTGTCAGTCATCGCACGCACGGGGAAATGGATATGCAACGTACATCCGCTTTCTGACTGCCTCCAAGCTGGCCGAACACCGCAGCGACGCTCTTCCCCTTCGCGTCCCTGATTGCACCCAGGCGGTTCCCCGCATACGCGCCAGCCATAAGGCCGGGGATGTTGGCGATGATAAAGCCCAAGCCGGCTCCGCAGATGGCACCAACCCACGTCCACCATGGGACATGTCTGTCGACCTCGGGACGAAGCAGCTGTTCCCGTCATATATTAATATGGTACAATCGGCCTGCAGGATGTGTACCCACCTCTTCGAAGACGTCTGCAAACACATGCTCTGCGTCTGGCCTGTCCCCTGGGGTCGGCCCAGCATTGGTCTGAGCACCCGCACCTCCTGCGCCAAACATGTTCGCGAATGTGGAGAAGAAGTTGGCAGAGGCGTTCGGCTGTTCCGTACGCTCTGAAGGACCGCGAGTAGTGTATAGGATGTCGTACTCCTTTCGTCGGGCACCGTCCGACAGCACGTAGTATGCGTCCGCTACGGCCTGTTTATGATTCAATAACACTTCTCTAGAGCATAGAGGTGATTATAACGTACCTGGAACCGCTCTGTAGCCGCCTGCTTCTCCGCTGGGGTCGCATTTACAAGTCTATCGGGATGTGTCCTGCGTAGCTGCAGGGATGAATATCACGCCAACTGCGACACATAACAGGCACTCACTTGAGAGACTCCTTCTTGTACGCCGTGCGAATCTCCTCCGTCGTTGCGGACCTGGGGACGCTGAGGAGCTTGTAGTAGTCGGGGAAGGCAGACATCGTGGGTTGCAGTGCGCATCCGCCTCGCTCCAGCCATGATATAGCTCCGGCAAGGGGCCTGACGTCACTGACGCGCCCCACGTGACCGCGTCTACCTGGGCGTGTACGTGGCATCGCAACTCGCCGTGTATCTTGGGTCCCTGGTAGGCGCATCCATCGTGAGTCCGCTCCTCTCACGGACTTGCTAGACCTGGGGTACATAATCCTCAGCGTCGGTGTACGTATGGTGCATTGTGGCGCTGACCGCGCGTACGCTAACACATGTGCAGCAGCACAGAAGTAGCAACTCGAGTTGCGAACACAGCTTACGGCGTCAGTCTGGCATGGCCCCGTTCTTGATCTCGGCAATACCAACATTTGTTCGAGCACGTACAATCGATGGGGAGCGAATGCGGCTTTCTTGCAACCATACAACACAGACCACCCGGGCCCGGGGGATTGAGAAACGAACCTATGGAAACACCGGCGGCAGAGTAACGGAAGAGCCTGTCATTGTGGTAAAGCAGCACTACATACTGTGCTTTTTCGCCCCGGATTCATGGTACGGATATCACTTCGTGATCTGTAGAACCCTACCTTCAGCTTCTTTCACGCGGGCATGCACCCGCGCCCGACCTTTGTGTCATGATGCCTTACACTGCGGGTACACTGCGGGTATTCCGCACATCATCGTTGCTGAGTAGAGAACAACCTCATTTCACAAACCCCTCCGTCTAGACAACGCACACCATGGACCCTCGACTTCCCAGTTGCGTCGCACTCGATTGGACGACGACGCAGCTACTCGCTGAGAGTATCAAACTGCCATGCCCAGATCTAGAAACAACGGGCGCCGAGCTTAACACATAGGACCTCCTAGTATGTCAACTTCCCTGAGTCACGTCCCTTCAGGTTCGCTTCTCATGTATTCATACTGGCTGACGCCCTGATAGCACGCACATCAACTTCGGAATCCCGTAACGGCATGCGCCTACCGACCCCATATATACCGCCCTGGTGCGGGCGATCTATCCACACGGCCTGTTCACCCACAGCCATCTCGTCCTACTCGTGTTTGTGACATGGAGGACCCGTCTATCATCTACGCTTGCGTCGCGGTTGCGGCCGTGGCCTTCATCGTCAGGTGGTACACCGATCCGGTAAGTGCTGTGTTTATGCAGTCTTGCCGGATGCTATACGCTGATAATCCTCTGCTTATCTACTAGCTGCGGGCTATACCCACCGTCGGGGGCTCTGATCTACCCCTTCTTTCGTATGGTGGGGCATTCAGATGGGTCCATCATGGCAAGGAGATGCTACAGGAAGGCTACGACAAAGTGAGTCCGGGAATGCTCTCAAATGATTCGTACAATCATGCGGCCCTCTTCAGTATCACGGCACGACGTTCAAGGTCGCTATGCTCGACCGCTGGCTGGTCGTTGCCAGTGGCCCGAAGCTCGTGGAGGAAGTGAGGAAGCGCCCGGACGAAGAGTTGGACAACATAGACGGGCTCGGGCAGGTGCGCATCGGCTGACTCTGGCTAAGTGTTTATTGCTCATTTTATTGATACTTCCACAGTTCGTTCAAACGAAGTACACGCTCGGAGAGGACGTCCATAACGACCCGTTCCATGCGGACATCATCCGGGACAAGCTCGCGCGCGGTCTTCCGGCGGTCCTCCCCGATGTCATCGATGAGCTCACTGTGGCGACTCGGGAGCACATCCCTACTGAGGGAGACGGTGAGTACTCGCAGTTGGAGTGACCTACGGGAGTGATTGATTTCTTGTTTGCAGCGTGGTTGAGCGTCAACGTTTCGGAGAAGACACGAGACATTGTCGCTCGTGCGAGCAGCCGTGTCTTCGTTGGACTGCCCTTATGTACGTGCGTCTTCAGCTTCCAAGGCCTCATCCTCACGCAAACCCGATCAGGCCGCAACAAGGGCTATCTCGACCTTGCTGTCGACTTTACTATCAGCGTCATGAAGGACAGGGCAATGATCAACATTTTCCCAGAGGTGCTGAAGCCGTGAGTGACGAACGAGCGAAGCACGTCCACGACGCACGTATTTAACATAAATCCTTCAGGATAATCGGGCGTCTTGTCAGCAAGAGCGCAACGAGTGTACGTCAGGTTGCGGTGTACTTAGCTCCTCTGATCAAGGAGCGTCAACGGCTAATGGCGGAGCACGGCGATGACTGGTCGGAAAAGCCGGTAAGTGATGGTGTGTTGCACTTAACTTGAACGCGTCTGACGAGTAGTGTTGTAGAATGACATGCTTCAGTGGATCATGGAGGCGGCTGCAACCCGGGACCCCTCGGTCAAGGCCATTGTCGAGCGTATGCTCGTCGTCAACTTCGCCGCTATACATACTTCGTCCAACGTACGCCGTCCACAGCTTTCACTGACACTCGATGATATGTTCTTACTCCGTCCTGCAGAGTGTCTCCCACGCACTCTACCATCTGGCCGAGCGTCCCGAGCTGCTGAAACCCCTTCGCGAGGAGATCGAATCTCTGATCAATGAAGAGGGTTGGACGAAGAACTCCATGGCCAAGATGTGGAAGCTCGACAGCTTCCTGCGCGAGTCCCAACGCCACAACGGTGTCAACATCAGTATGTGCTTGTGGCTACTATCTACGGCCCCCGACGTCTAACACGCGGCGGCAGTCTCCCTCATGCGCGTAGCGCACAAGGACATCACGCTCAGTGACGGCACGTATATTCCCAAGGGCACGCTGCTCTCAGTGCCTGTCTACTCGATGCACCACGACGAGTCCCTCTATGAAGATGCGGCCAGATTCGACGCGTTCCGCTTCTCGCGCATGCGCGAGCAGGAGGGCGAGGCTGCGAAGCACCAGTACGTCAACACGTCCATCGACTACGTCTCCTTCGGTCATGGAAAGCATGCTTGGTGAGTCTTTGTCTTTCAGGAGAGGCGCGTGTGGGGAAGTGCATGGCTGATTTCGATCATGACCTGGTGCGGTACGCGGCGCGTGTTGCTCAGCCCTGGTCGATTCTTCGCTGCGAACGAGCTCAAGGCAATGCTGGCGCACATCGTGCTGAACTACGACGTGAAGCTTCCGGGGGATGGAAAGCGCCCTGAGAATATGTACTGGGGCGAAGGCGTGCTCGCTGCGCCTGCCGGGGAGGTGCTATTCAGGAAGAGGCAAGTTTGAGTGCACAGCAGCGCATCGAACTCGAATGTGATCATGGAAATGATTGATATCTTCCCCTTCCGCTCGGTGAGCTTAGTTAAAAGAGACAAGTACAAGTGATATACAGTAACCAGCGTTAACGTTACGCAACAATCGTAAAGGAGTCTTCCGACTCTCTTATCTCAGCCATCCTCTTCTCGAGTTGTTCATACACCAAGCCGCCAAGCTCGACATGGATGACCAGCACAGACACATTCGTCGAGCCCAACGTCCTGTCCGACTTCCCCACCGAAAGATGCACCATCCGCTTCATGTCACCAAACGCCATCTCGACACGCGCACCACCTCCCGCCGCAACGCCTCTGTGCGCCTCTCCACCGCCCGCGCACAGCAGATGCGGCCGGTCGCAGTCAGACGCGCAATCATGCATGTCCGCCTCCACGCGGCCCATATGCGACGAGATCTCCACCGCGGCCCACAGCCCGTGCCCCGCCCTCGTCGGGCACAGGCCCACGTAGATCCGGAAGCACTCCACCCCGGACGCGAGCGTGTGCGCGAACGAGAACGCGAACACCGCATGCGCGCGGTCGAGCAGCCGGCCCTCGTGCGGGCGGCTCGGGAGCCAGTCGGGCGTCTCGAAGCCCGCGCGGCGCAGGCGCGCGACGAGCCACGCGGGGAAGACGACGTAGTACTGCGCGCTGCCGGCCGTGTGGTGCGCGTGCGAGAGGCGGCGCGGAGCGGGGAGGAAGGGCGCGTCGCTGCTGCACGAGGTGATGTAGAGCTCCGCCCAGCGCATGCGCGCGTCGGGCTGGAGCGCGACGCGGTGCGCGAGGGACTCGGCGTCGGCGTAGCGGGCGATGTCTGTGGTGAGCGAGTCGCCGGGCCGCCCGTGCGTGTGCCGGACTGCGAGCCCGACGTGGTAGACGGGCGCGTTGCCTGGGTGGGGGCGTAGGAGGAGCGCGACGTATGGGCAGGGCTTCCGTGGTGAACGTGCGCAGGCGAGGAGCGCGAGCGCGTATCGGACAGTGGAGCGGGACGTGACGATGTCGACGGGCTCGATGACAGGTAGGCGGGCCCGGATGCCGTGGCTGGTGAGCGTGAACTCGGGCAGCGTAGTAGTAGCCAAAATTTGACCGAACCCGTCTTTGGCTTCCTGGAGTGTAATGCGTGAGATCGTGTATAACCGACATCCCCGGATAAGGAGTGCTACTTACAGGAGCCTGTAGGCCGAGGTGCACCGCAAATGACGAAAACGCCCTGCTCATGTGCTCGTAAGGGATGGGCACCAGGTCTGACGCCGACGCAAAGTCCGATGGGGCATCTGCCAATAGTCCTTGGTAGTCGTGAAGGTGCGACGGGGTCTGAAGCATGCAGTCTGAGCAAGCTCCAGGACACAGCGAGCTGCCCCACAAGAACAGTGTCTGGTCTGGGGTCTGCCTCATGATCTCCTCCTGCAGCCGCCGGAACGCGCGCCTCCCCTCCCCGTAGATGGTCGGCATGTTCACGCCAAAGATGCCCATGAGCGCGTACGCCTCGTCTTCGATCCGTGTGGTTTGCCTGCCTGCCGCCCAGCGCATGCGGAGGGCGATCGGGATCGACGAGAGCGGCTTGAGGAAGGTGAGCACCTCCGCCTCGATGCCCGTGATCTCTTGCAGGAGGCCCGGCCACAGGTACTTGTTCCCGAGTGTCTCCCAGTCCTTGGAGAGGAAGACGACCTCCTGCGGGGCAATGAGCTCCTGGAGGGTCCAGCTGCGTCGGAACCAGATGCTCTGGCGGAACGCCGAGTCCGGCGCTGCGGGATCTTCGTCCGTTGGAACGTCTGCCAGATACGCGTAGCACGCAGATGCGCGCGAATACCAGTCGTACATGGAGTTGATGGCCTCGGATAGCTCGGCGCTGCTGGTCTTGTCGATGCAACAAGTATCGATCCACAGCCATTCGTAGCCATCCGCTTCAGCGTACATGCAACACGCCCGAATCTTTGCGGACGCGCAGGAGCGCGGCGTTTTACCGTCGTCCAAGGAACATAAGTCGCGTAGTGCCTGGATGTCCTGGAAGGACTGCTCGTGCTGGCCCCAGACGTGGGAAAGGATCGCATATTTGGCAGGAGGTTCATTGAAGTACGTGAGCTCAGCGCGATCGGTACTGAGCAGCCACATTTGCTGGGAGGGCCTGTGTGGTGCAGGTTGGGGGATAAGAGATGAGGTGTAGTCACTAAAGGAGGTTATTAGAGGTACGGCAACGAGGACGTAAAACGATAGCTGCGCAGTCTCCCTAACAGGCGGCACTGCTTGAGATACTAGCAAGTGCCCCTAGCAGGTTTGCTATGCGGAGGCGACGGCGTGTCGACATCCCGAGCTATGTGAACAGATGCGGTTCAAGGGAGATGTCAAACCGCGCCTGCGTCAGCGCATGACCCAGATATCCCCGCTGAGCTAGGGACTTCCCTGTCAATTCCTAGGACCGCTTACCGCAGATATACGAGACATTTCACATGCACTGTATTTCAAAATGGTCAGCAGATACCAGGATGATGAACCCTATAGCGTCTTGCGAAGACAGGCGACAGACGAATCGGTGCGGGTTGGGCCAAGTGCTCTTCTGGCGGATATGGATACAACATGTTATGATGATACAGACTAGTAACAACTGGACAGTCAGGAACTGAACAACGATAGCGTAGAGGACTCACTGTTACAGGTGCGATTTCCTCCAGTACCTTCGCCGTGCCCTCCACTATAATCTGCCATTCGATCTTGTGCAGCCTCTCTTCAAACGCCTCTATAGGCTCCCCAGGTAGGATCTCCACATTCCGGACCAGCACAGGCTCTCCGCGGTCGACCTCTTTCACCACGCGGTGAACCATAGCCCCGGAGTGCTTGATCTCCCCCTTCTGGAATGCCTCGTAGGCTCGCTCGATCGCGTGTGCGCCGTCGAAAGCGCCAGGGAGAGCAGGGTGGAGGTTAATTACGGGGATGGGCTTGACCACCCGCTTTTCGCCATCGTATGGTCGATCACCGTTGACAACATCGAGGAACCCCTCACTCATGATGTGCATCCACCCGGCAAGAACGACGAGGTCCGGGTTCTCCTGCACAACGATGCGAGCGACTTCGACATCGTAGTCCGCTCGTGTCTTGCCGGGGTTCGCCTTGAGGTATGGCTGGAGGGCAAGGTATGCGGTGGGAATAGGAGGAGTTGCCTGCGCAGCTCGGGTGAGCCCATACGCTGCTTTTCGGTTGGAGAGGACGAGGGAAATTCGGGTGGAGGGAAGCGCGGGGGTGTTTTGGGCGTCGATCAGAGCCTGCAGATTTGACCCTGGGCGCATGCTCTCAGTCTCCTCATTCACACGACAGCGCATACTACTCACCTGAACCCGATATGAGCACGACTATGCGCCTCTCACGCAGCTCCGCGGTTGGGTGCGACATAACGTCGATTCGCGATCACAGGGAGGATGGGAGGATGTGTGCATGCACCGCAAAAGTTTAGCGAGCTGCTTTGAGAACTCTAGATTAAGGTTAGGTGCTGTTTGGTGCTCTGAGTCTCTCAACTTCTCCGGTGTTCGGTTGGTTCTGTGGCCAAGAGCGAAACATATACACGCTTGTGAGAGGTTTGAGAGATGAAACATGCATCATTTGTCTGCAACTGAGATCAACCGCGGTGGAGTGACCGTATAGCAGAGACGGGATGTTTCCCGCCACATTTCCATATTAGGACATAAACCCAGCGTGCTGATTGGCTCATCTCGCGAGGCAGCGTCGAGTGCAACGGGCACTTGGTGCGCGTCTTTGACCGCGACCACCTGCCCAAATCCCTCACTGTCCGCGTGCCAAGGACACACGAACTCGTCTGCCAAGCCGCATACGACCATTCGCAGCACATATATGATACTCAGAACCGACCGTGGTCCACAAGAGTCTACCGTAATGCATGAGCTCGTAGCCATGCCAGCTCCCGACAGCCGCACTTGGAGGGCCGGGACCTGAGGGGCCCTGAGCAGGTGCGTCTCCCGCGCGTTCCCCTCGCGAGGTTGCCGGAGGAAACGACAGGAAACGTCAGAATCTTGGTCGAGATCACAAGCGAGATAGGCGCGTTCCTCAGCTGGACAAACCCCCCATCTGCTCGTCGCTAAGGGCAATCCACCCCGCCCGGTCCTCCCGAGTCCCTCAAAGCCCTGGCGGCGCATGCCGCGCACCCTCGAGCTCTCCCTCCCGCTCCTTCTGCCCTCTTTCATTCTCGACCACCGCGCAGCGTCGCGTTCTCTGTCGGGTGCTTTCCGTACAGGACCGGGTCACCCTTCCGCTGAGATTGTATCTCAGCACCCTCTGGTCCTCGTAGCGCTTCTCAGCAGGACTGACGCTACGTGCGTACACCGACCAGCTGGCTTTTTAATTATCTTCTATTCTCTCTGGACACAATCCTTCGAACACTCCATTCCTTACCCGGGTCTCATCCCTCTACCGGCAACACCAAAGACACTATGAGTGCTGATGCATTCGAACCTGGAGTCGCGATCTCCAGTCTGAGCAGCGACACTGCAGTAAGCCTCGCGATCACACATGCGAGTCTTCTTGCGCTAATACCCGCTCAGATCCAACTCATCCTTGCCGATGTCCCTCTCTTCGCCGTGGGCATATTGGCGTTTGGGGTGCTGATGTTCTTCTTCCTGATGAAGCGCGTCGACAAGTGAGTGCAGGTCCTTCTTTGCGCCGCCTGCTAGCGCTAGAGCTTTTTTCCAGATTGGTCTTCTGCTTGCACTTGTCGGTCCTTGTGGCCTTCCTTGCCGCTCTCTTCGACCTCTCTCAGCTACTCATTCGAGGGAAAGAGGCGGTGGATCTGGGGATCAACACGGCCAGTGTCTCTGGGCTCATCACGGCCCGCGAAGTCTTCTTTGCCTTCTCGGATGGACTGCGCTTTCTGTTTTACTGGGGTTTCGTCGCTGCCATCCCTCTCGGGGAGACCATCCCGGAGAACACTGTGATACACAGCGGTAGCTGGCAACGTTGGGGCCTCCTAGGCAAGATGCTGAAGTGGTTGACTCTGTTGTTGGTGCTCCTTATCACCATCTTCCAGCTCGTCTACCGAGATGTAGCTACGCTAGCGAAGCTTGGGCCGATCTACGAAACCGAGGCAACTCTGGAGATCATCGTATCCGCGGTGTTCATCTTGAAGCTGCTCCTCAACACCTGGGCACGGGTTCCCTCAGGGACCACTATGCCGACGAAGGGAGCCATGCTAGTGCAGTACGCACCCATGATCGTTGCCCTTCTGTTCAGCCTCTGGATTGCGGTGGGCAACGCCATCCTGTGTACGTGAACATTGGCTGCTATGTCTATTCACCCGAAACTGACGGCGACGATGCAGATGACTTCACTGAAACGGCATTGGGCCGCTTCCTGCGAGCGATCGAGCTGTACATCTTGATCGTCTACATGCTCACTGTCTCGTTCCACCATCTCCGCCATCTCTCGTTCTTCCCCATCTACCGCCCCGCGCCGAAAGCACTCTCGCGCGCGGGCACCTTCGAGCGGAATTCTATCATGAAGTACAACGATGAGAAGGTAGCTGCCGTCGCAAGCCCTCCCCCCGCGCCTGAGCCAGTGAGGGTCGACTTCATGCAGGTGTTGGAAGAGCGCTACCGCCAGCAGGAGGAGATGCCTCAGACAGTGATGCGTGATAGCTCCCGCGCGCCCACCATCGAGAACAACAGCCAGCATCAGTCGATGGCCGCCCGTCTCTCAACATGGCTTGGCATTGCGCGCCCGATGCCTCAGCAAAGCCAGGAAGTGCAGCCTTGGGATGTTGACGCGGAACGCGGGCCCTCTCCGACGACGGGAAGGACGCCGACGTGGTACACTGACGAGAAGCCGCGCATGGAATCCCCGCCCCTGCCTCCTCCGCCTATGATCGACGAGGACGAACAGCGCGGCGTTTCCCCCGTTCCGGAATACTCGCCGTGGCCTGCCATGGAGCGCGATATTGCTTCGCCCGCTCCCAGCAGCCTGAGGGATCTCCCACCCGCGCCTGGCATCATCGAACCCGAGTCGGAGGAGGAGGAGACGACGCCTGTCCTTGAGAGGGACTGGCAGGACGTGGAGTATTCCAATGCCGTGAGGTACTCGGGCGTCGGTGAGGACACAGTCGCCAACGCCCTCAGCCAGCAGTACTACCAGCCCGCGGACACCTCGAAGTTGCAAGCCTCCGATCTTCTCTCTCCGTCCTACTCGCGCCCGGGCAGCATGGACGGCGAATACTTGGGCTCACCGTACCCCATGTCCCCCATCGGCTCTGCAGCAGTCACCCCCCTCCCGCGTAGCCGTCCGCTCCCGCCCATGCCGCGCCCCTACTCCCAGATGCTCGAACCAGGCTCGCCCATCCAGCCCGACTCCGCGCGCTCCTCGAACATGTCTATTCTCCTCCGGCGGCAGACGGAGCTCGACGCGTCCATCGCTGCGCTCCGGCTCTACTCTCCGTCCAAGTCTGTAGCATTCGACGTCAGCGCGATGCCCGTCGCGCCCGAGGCCTTCTACAACCAGCTTGCCCAGCCGTCTGTGTCTGCGGAGCGCCTCTCGACGGTGCCCAGTATGGAGAGCCCCGAGCTGCCCGCCCCGAGCCCGGACTTCACTCTCGCGACGCCGCGCACGAACGTCTTCCCGCAGTCATCCGCACGCAGCGAGTTCTCGTTCAGCAACCTCCCGCACGTGCCGCCGCTGAACCGCGGTAGCATGGACTCGGGCGTGTTCCCGCAGATGGGTATTGCGGTCGAGGCACCGAGCGAGGCCGACGATGACGGCTTCTCGCGTGCTGAGTCGCCGATGAGCTCGCTCGCGCCGCCGGTAATGCCCGCAGCGATGGGCTCGCGCTTCTCGGCGGATTCGAGCGTTGCGGAGAGCCGGATCAGGAAGAACGACTCGCTGGGGACGCAGTATGAGATCACGTCGTTCATTGGCAGTGAGTAGTCTCTTCCCGAGTTTATTGGCTGGCATAACTGACTGGGTGCGCCAAGGCTTGTCGGTCCCCAAGAGCAACAAGGACAGCACGATCTCCGCGTTTTCCGCCGTCTACTCCGACGACGGCTCAGTCGACGACGCAGTCGTGAGCACTGCGCAGTTCGTCCGCCCCACGCTCGCCATCCCACCTCCCAGCCAAAGCGAGCCGTCCCCCGCCAGCCTTGCCGCGCCTCCCCAGCCCTCGCCCTTGGCGGCGTCGCCCGTGCGCACGCCTTCCGGCGGCCGCAGAGCTTTGCCTCCCGTCCCCCAGCCCGCAGTGCAGCCCCAGCCCCGTTCTCCGCCCGCGCAGCCACAACCCCAACCCACCCAGCCCGCTCAGGCTGCCGCCCCCATCCCCGCACCGCGCTTCCGTCGCGCGGTGGGCCTGCCCCCACGCCCCCGCCTGTCGGTGGTGAACCTGACCCCGGTCGAGGAGAAGACGTCGCCGACTGACACTGCGACGCTTGCGAGCCCCCCGAGTGGGTCTGGCACCCCTCCGGGGAGGCGGTGGTAAACACCCGCCTTCGCTGATGTCGCCGCTGTCTTTGTCGTCGTTGCTGTCATCGCTGTCGAAAACCCAGATGAGCTACCCTGTGTAAGCTTTCTGGTGTCTCGCGCACATAGGCGGACGCACCGTCCGCGCGGACCCGTTCAACCCATGTACTTTTGTATGTAGGACCGTGCGGAGGCGATCCGGCCCCGTGTAAAAAGACATCAATTGGACACTATCATTATTCTCTTCATATTGTACTAGTACCGTCTAAGCTATCTTAGCTGTCGTTGTGATCACTCTCGGCGTGCCGTAACGAATTTCCACGACGTACGCAACTCATGCTGGTTGTTCGGGTCTGCACACGGAAGGATGTTGTGTCTATAAAGCATGTGTGGCCCTGTGGCGGGCCTGTAACCAAGAAACCATACATGGTGCCTAGATCGACTACAGTCTCGCGACCAGCGGTTGCCAGTTGACGTTCTCGACCTGCGCGCGGGCGGCCGTATCAGCTCTAGCCTCCTGTGGGACTGATAATGAACGCAGCTGAAAGTTAGTGCTCACCATCTCGGGGGCCAATTGGTTGACGTTCTGCACGCCGAGGAGGCGCATGCCGGTGACGATCTCGCGCTTGAGGATGTCGACGGTTCTGATGACGCCGTCTTCGCCGTACGCCTGTAGGGTCGTCAATTACGGGAACTTGATGTAGGGGGAACGACATACACTCTGAGCGTAGAGGAACGGTCGACCCATCCCGACAGCTTTGGCTCCAAGGCAGAGCGCCTTCAAGACATCTAGGAGAGGATCAGTATGTGAACCAGCTTCTCACTAGCTGGGCCGCCCACCAGTTCCTCTCCGTGCACCACCATCAATGTAGACTGGACAGGACAATTAGCTCCAGCATAAAGGGAAACGCAGCAGACGGGCGCACCCTCGAGCTTGTCGAACACGTCTGGCCGTTGCTTCCGGATTCGGTACAGCACCTCGATGGAAGGGAGGGCGCTGTGGAACTGTGGTCAGCCGTGGTCATCGGATGCGTTCCTACAAATGCTCACAACTCGAGCTGCCGGCCGCCATGATTTGAAAGTAGTATGCCGTCGACGCCCGCCTCCGCAGCAAGCACGGCGTCCTGCGGTTTACTTAGTCAGAGGGTCCGTCCTAGATGCTAAATCCTCGCGCCCACCTGCACACACTGGACGCCCTTGACGACTATAGGAAGCTTCGTGATAGACCTCAGCCACGGAATGGTCTTCTCCCAAGTCATGTCCAGGTCGTCATTGGCGATTAAGGCGCCAGCCGTGCCCAGCAGGTTGACGTTCTCCCCGTCCTCCTGCTCCGGCTTCCCCGGGGCGTCTGTGGGTTGGTCCGCCTTATTCGCCTCGCGCTCCTGCTGCTCGAGCTCAAAGGGCGCGCGGATGTCGCGCTCACGGTTGCCCGCGCAGATGGCGTCGACGGTCAGGAATATCGCGCTGTAGCCCAGCGAGATGACCTCGCGCACCCGCTGCTCCGCGATCTTGTCGTCCCGGTGTTTGTACAGCTGGAAGAACAGGGGTTGGTCGGGGCTCACGCGCGCCTCGGCGATCTGTGCGAAGGAAAGCGAGGCATTTGAAGACACCATCTGGATGATCCCGGTGCGCGCGCACCCACGCGTGATGTTGGCTTCACCTGCGTACAGTGGCGTCAGTTCCCTGGTCATCACATAGAGTGAGACAACGAGCTGTACCCAGTGGGTGCCCCAGCCGCGCGAGTGCAGCACCGCTCGCGAAGACCGGTATTGAGGACTTGAAGCCCAGTATGGTTGTTGATGGGTCACATTGGGCCACGGGCCTCATCACACGAGGATGGAAGAAGAAGCGGGAGAAGGCGCGGATGTTCTCCTGGTGTGCTGTTTACGTAGTCATTGGCACACTGCATGTCGAACCTTAGCAGTAATATGCATACTCAGCTCGTCGTCTGCGGCAGATGAATAGTATGCGAACGCCTTGTACGAGAGCACCTGCCGCGCGACGTCCTGGTGGCGAACGCCAGTCAGCGAATAAGAAGCTCTTGATTTCTCAGGCGCGCGCGCACCTCAATGTCCCGTAAGCTCAACATTCTGCTGAGGGCCGGCTTTGCAGCCTGCGCGGCTTCCACCCGTAGTTCGTCCTTGGTCTTCGGCCGATTCTGGGCGGCTTCCTGAACGGCGCTCGCGGAGGCGTTGTCCAGCACGCCGAGGTGCTTCTCAGCGGGGAGGTTCTTATCGAGAGCGTCCGGGGGATGTATTGGCTCATATGCCGACGTCGCGTCCTTCCCCGCATACTTGAGGATGATCTTTGCCCCTCCTGGGTGGTCCTGTGGGCTGCCATGAGAACCCGCTGTAGGGCATGATTGACAGAACCATACCGCTAAGAACTCCGTGACGTCGTACACCTTGTCCTTGATTATGACCCAGCACGAACTGCATGCCACCGTGGGTGAACATGTCCGTCCGCATGCACATGCTGTGGCACGCACCTCCGGGAGTTGTGCTTGGCAACCTCGTCGAGGGCGAGCGTGCGGGGCATGGTGGTGGCTGAGACGAAAGGGAGGTCGCGGTGGTGGGTGCGTCTACGGAAGACGGGCCATAAATACCAGGTGGGAAGGCATGGGACGCAGTCTGTTAGGTGCTTCAGCTGATCTCAAAGGCGTCAAGTGCGTGTTGTTGCTTGCCCCTGCTCCCTCAGCGGACCGGTGTCCCGACGATCGCTCAATCGAGAAGTGTCGGCGCGCGCAGGCCGTATGTATGCGCTTCGACATCGCGAACAGAGAGCTCTGGGTTGGGCAGTCAAGAACGTAGGAACTCACGGCGGTGAAACGGTGACAGACGGTCGCTCGCCGTCTGCGGCGCGCTCAGGCTGACGGAGTGGCTTGATGCTGAGAGAGGACCGCCGAGATATCGGGCGCTTGGTTATGTCGCGTCGTAGGCGCCGGCCCCACTAAGTCATGTGACGCGAGGGTTCGCGTTGTTTGGGCGTTGTTTGGCCGAGGTCGTTGAACCCGGCTTGAGCTTGAACCACGTCCTCCGCTCTCCGCAATTACCCCCGCACCGCTCTCTCCCGTCTCCTGCAGACCCGTTGCCCGCCATGCCTGCGCCGCTCGATCGCGAGTCGCTCAAGAGCATGAAGCGTGCAGATCTACAGAGGATATGCAAGGTGCGCTTCCTGCATAGCGCCCGTACCTGCCTCGCATGCTTAATTCGGCCCCACAGGACTATGGCATTAAGGCAAATCTCAAGACCGAAGCCTTGATCGACCTTCTTATCGACACTACCACAGCAAGACCTCGTCCTACACCTCCGATGCCCCAACGTGCTCCTTCGGGACGAAGAGTTAGTAGGGCAGTAGCCCCAGCCTCTCGTCCCCGAGGAACTTCCAGCTCCTCCGTAATCATCCACGATTCCGATGAGGAAGACCACGCTTTCGAAGAAGAACAGCATCGTCGCAGTGTTGCTCCTACAATCTCGTCTGAACCGGAAGCACCGCACCCACCCCCACGCACCAGGAGGGCGAAAGACACCCAATACAGGCTTGGCGTAGGCAGGCCGACCGTGGTTGGGGGCAGCGGTGCTCGTGCCGTTACGCGTTCTACCAGCTCCGCTGTGAAAGGGAAGCGTGGCAAGGCTAGTAGAAGTGTGAAGCCGGTGGAAGCTGCTATCCAGGAAGAAGAAGGTCGGTTTATCCTACAATTCCGGCATACCCAATGGCTTAGACTTCTTTACAGAACCTGAACCCATGGAATACGAATGTGAGATTGCACGTGTCATTTGGTATGAGTGATGTATTAATTCCCCACAAGTGCCGCAAGCTGGCCCCTCCGGCACAGCTCACGACCATGAACCTCCAATTCCTGTAATGCCAATGCCTCAGGAAGATCCCGCGCCCTCTCCAGATATCCGGCTAGATATTCCTGACCAAGTTAGGGCGTATATCAATGGATTGGTACATAGCTTTCGCAGTCGTTGTCATTGTGGTTTGAACTAACATGCATTGCCAGGTGACGCCGTTTCAAGCTCAGATCCAGCTATTACAGTCTGAGCTGCAACAACGATCGAATCGAGAGGCTGACATTCACGCGCTGACCTCACAAATGCAATTGGTTCAAGCCGAAGTGCAATCCTTACGCTCTCAGGCGGCTATGACATCGCAGTTGCAGAACGAAGTCCAGCAACTTAGACAACTAGTGTCCGAGTTGATGCGGAGATCCACGACAGATGCTCCTCAGCCATCCGAGAAGAGTTTAGGGAAAGCTCGCGCGTCGTATGTTACTTCATGCTTCCCATTGCACGAGTACTGACACAACTATGTAGCGATGACGGTAGCTCCCAAGCTTCAGCGGCAGCAAGTGACCCAGCTCATAAGGCCGCAAACTCGCTTGCACAGATTGAAGCCCCTCATGGAGGCTCTCAGCCCCTGCTGGGCAAACGGCAGCGCGACTCGGACGACAGCGACAGCACCGACGTGGTAGAGGCCGGGCAGGAAGGTCGATACAGCCAAGACGAGCTGAAGAAGAAAGCAGTGAGGCCGACGAAGAAAAGGCTCAAGCTTGCTGCGGGGGCTCAAGACGAGGACCGTCATGGGTCGAATGCGGCCGACCAAGGATCTTCACAGTTGCCAGACCCTCTTCTACCACCCTCACGACCAACCTTTACCATCTTCAGTGGCCCGGAAGAACCGGCTGAATCCTACATCGACCCCCCTCCGCCAACAGATCATCTGTCCGATCTTTTCCCTCTACCGACTATCGCTGGAGGACACACCCCGATGCCAACGAATAACGGCGGCGGTACCATCGTCAGGCCTATAGGGGCCGACGAGAATGCTCCCAACCTGGGTTTCAACTTCAGCTTCAACACGTCCATCTTCCAACCCATGACCTCCACTCCGTTCGACATGGGCCACCCTTCCTTTGCCTACCCCGAGCCACCAGCGTCACCCTCACCAGGAGGCATTCCTTCTGGTGGATTTGTCGAACGCGCAGGCGGACGCATCGAACGGAATGATCTCTACCACCCTCATGGTCGACGACACGCACAGTCCCAAGCTCAAGCCAATGGCGAGTCTCCATCCCGGCCGCAGTCCGCGGCGAGCAGACCTGCCAGTCGTGCCTCCCATCCCCAAGCTGCATCCCAACCACAACCCGGTGCCTCCGGGGTCGGTACGGTCAACCCAACCGCATTGGTAGGCACTCCAGGCCTTCCCCCACTCCCGGAAGTGTCGCAAGAGGAGTCCAACACGAGCCTGAGCAACGGAGTCGCCAACTTCACCAGGCGTATTGCGTCCAGCACTGAAATCGGGATGTCTTTCGGGATGAGCAGCACGCTCCCACTGCCGCCCGACACGCCCGCACCGCCGATGAAGCGGACGATGTACGGGACCGAGCTTGAAGGCGACACGCGGTTCGGAGACTTCGGCGTCGAGGGCGTTGCGACGGGCTTCTGGGCGGGGCTCGCGCCGCGCTTTTGAGCCTTATGGCTCACGCACACCCCCCATAACTTGATACTCTACACTCGGCGACACCCCCCGGCCTCTGGCATATCGTACCGGCTTGACTCACGCGAGTTCGACTCCTTATTTCCCTTCCTCCATAGGCCCCGACTTTTCGTATCCCAGCGAAACCTGACCTCCCCTCCACCTCCGCCTTCTTTCTCCCCGGTCCCCGGTTAGAATATTACGTCTACTCTCTCGGGTCTCTCGGGTCGTACCGCGTCTTTCCTGTCGCTGTTTGTTCGTGCTTGCTTTGCAGTTCGTAGGTGTTCCTCGCTCGCTTTCCTTCTTGGGTGTTGAGTGGTGCCTTTTGACGGACGATGTCGGACGTTTTACGCGTATCTCACGCCCATGTACGAAGTTCCCGAATGCCAGCTGTGTTTTTAGTTGTAAAGCTGTAGCCTCCTCTGTTTTACGCCGGTGCAACGTCGTGGTCCTTCCGCCGTGGCTAGCGGCCAATTGGACGCCGTACCTTTTGTGGCGATTCTCGCTTCTTGCACCGAGTGACGCGGACTGGTTCCGACGCTGGCACGCCGTGAGGTGAGAAAGAAAGAAAACGGAACACCGGATCCATGACAATCGAGCATTAAGTATTTATGTACACTGCCAGTACAGCACTGCGTTCACGGATTTGTCCCGTACTCTAAATCAACTCGGAACGAGACACGCCTGTCCCTGACTCCAACAGAACGTGAATTCTAGGTCATCCAGGTTCTAGCAGGTAACAGTAAGACTCGCAGTCCTATTGCTGAAGATTTTCTGGAATACCTTAAGCTGATCGGTGACCGTGCCCCTGGAGCGGGTCTTTCGCGACGTCTTTCGTGCTCTCTCCTCCAACTACACATGAGCGCGTTTTAGCCTGGTCTATCGAGTGACCCACTGCGTGCATGAGCTTACCGAAAGGAAGAGCACCTCCACGAATGGGCCGATCAATTCGCGGAGCATACTCGTATATTCATCGTTTTGCTCGTCCTCCTCTTTGACACTCTTCATGTGCATGACCATGCATCCGGTCCACGGAGATGCCGAGTAATATCGTACTATGGTTCCCCCAAGGCTGATCAATGAATCGCCAGTGACTCGCGAATGTGGAGGTAACTCACCAGTAGCCTGAGGCGCGTTCCGAACCAGTGCTACGAGGACTCGACATATAGGAGGACAGACTAGAAGCGCGAATGGTTCGTCCGCCCCGCCAAAGTCGCGGTTGAGGATCAACAGCATCACGTCGCGGAAGTAATCCCAAGCCTCTGCGCATACCAGACCTTCGACAGGGCTGACTTGGACTATAGCTATCATGTATGCAGCAAGTGACGCTATATTCCGTATCAGCAATAGGCTTGTGCTGAAAGAGTGGACACTTACCGGCCATGGGAAGATCGGCCGGGTCTGCGTCCTGGAAGAGCCCCCAGATCAAGTTAGCCCAACAATAGTCCGTAAGAGTTGTAGCAGAGCGTGAGGACACAGCCAGTGCACCGATTGTTGCGTCGCCGAGCATAGTCCAGACCAGCGACTCTAGAGATTCCGACTCCAGCCAGCCAAGAAGAACAGAGAGAAAGCGCCGAGACATCGTTTCTGACGCGGGGAAAGGCGTACAGTCGGCTCTCCAGGCCAGAGCGAGGACCTGCAAAGCTTGTCTCATGCTGCGTAGTTCCAGCACGGAGGTATCGTCTCGACAAGACTTGTTGGCTGATCTAGAGAACGGGTGAGTGTGGCAGCGTGGTCCTCCATCGGTAACTCACTTTATGTGATGACTAAGTTCTGAAAAGGCCAAGATGAGGTCAGACGCATGCCACAGAGCTGAACAAAGAATGCTTACTCTGTTCCCACTTAAGAGGGCATTCAGACTTCGGGTCGCAGAGAGAAGCCAATGCAAGGCGGACGTTCTCAAGCGACAGCGACAGCACTTCTACGATGAGGTCCTTGACTAGAATGATACTATGAGACGACACAACATGGCTGGGATTGTTTGCTTACCGGCCAAGTCTAGCGCCTGGTCGCCGAGTCGGAGAAATAGCTTATACATGATCCCGTATAAGACTGACAACGTCGCATCGTCCAAAGGCATTGCTTGTAGCATATGCTTGACACTCCAACATATTTTCAAGACAACATCCATAGTGGCATTCTCACGCAGTGCGACCGCGGAGTCCTTGGATGTAACGATAGCCAAAAGAAGACGCTGTTGGAGGGTGAGTCCTGAGGCCCCGGGGGGATACAGCTCAAGGATGCTACGCACAGACATCATGGAGAGGGCCGTTGGAGGGTCACACTCGAGTGCGTCCACCAGCTGATCGTCCCACCATCCGACGGAGTGCCCTATTGAAATATCCGCGGCAGACACGTCGAGATGGTGCAGCCAGCTTGCAGTCTAACCTCCATCGTCAGTACATCATACGAATGGCACGAACGCGAGTGCAGTGACTCACTAGATGTTCTACGAGTTCGGACTGGTATAATCGAGAATCCCGCCATACTCTCCAGGACCAAGGCAAGGTGCGCCCCCACTTCAAAATGATGGCTCGAGGCGCGTTTAGGTCAACGGCTGGATGGAGACTGCATGATGCTAGGAGTGTGCTCTCTGGCTGTAGAGCGATGTCGATCATCTCCAACAACGTAGCGTGCGTTTGGGGTCTGCATGGAGACTCCGCGGCGCTTGTACCGGTAGTGTCGGCAAACTAAACGATATTGGTCATGCCGGTCATCTCAAGCAGGGGGACTTGACGAGGTCCTCACCGCATACAAGGACACCAGCATGGCGTAGGATACGCGTTCGTGTTCATCCACATCTACATCCATTTGATGAACTCTCCGAGTGTTCCGCTGTTTGATGTGTTGCTGAAGCACTCGAAACAGACCGTCCTTGATATGACTATGTGCGGAGAGCATATCAGATTAATTGACAGTATGTGGGTGTAATTCGAGATGAACGGACTAAGGGACAAGCGAGTCGTCTTCTGCAAGTTGGTGTGCCATTACTGTCATTCCCCAGACCAGGCTAAATGCTAGCCTAGTCGCCGCGGGTGAGGCGTATTCGGAGCTAAGGACGTGCTGAATATCGATCCATGTCTCTATAGATACGACGTCAGTTTCAAGCAGCCAAAACCGCGAGACTGTTTTGTCGGACTGCACCAGGTAGCTGTACTGCAGCGCGCAGCATGTCATCCGCTCTCTGGGCGCGGAGAGCATCCGGCTGGTTCTGTTCGCACGGCTGGACGCCATAAAACATCCCTGCGGCTTGGACGATTGCGTTCCCGAGTTTAGCAAGTACGACGTCAACCCAGCATACCGGGATTGATGACGAGGACTCGACCATGCTACGAGAGGCAATGGCACGGAACAGTACCCTGTATTGGAGTAACAGAGCCATGCATGACTCGTCCACTGCGAGTGGGATCCTATATCAGCGCTGGTAGCGTATCAACCATCAAATGACATACGCAGCGCGAGTAGGTTGGCTTGCACCTCTCCCATATGCCGCTCGTGCGGTAAAACGATAGAGTCAAGGAAGGATATCAGGGCATTCGAGACATGCTGTATAGTCTCGTGCAACTGCTCGTCCTGGTGGTTTAAGTGAGCACCAGCAGACTAGAAGGTAATGTTTTTCTTCGTGTATGGAACTCACATGTTCTACAGCGCATATATCGAGACTGTGCAAAGTGTTGAGCGCGTCTGGTACCTCCAGTAGCGCAGGGGTTTCCCCGATCCGCCCAAGCTCAGCGGCCAGTTGCATGAAGTCAGCTGCATCCCATCCACTCTCAGACACGCTAGACTCGGATTCAGTGTCGCTGAAGTCAGACATAGCCAGAGAGTGGTGGTGGTGGTCGAGAAGATAAACACGGCCGTGGGTCCAGCTTCGACACGCCAGGGAGTCGGGAAGCCGAACAAGGAGGATGACCTGCTTCTGTGGCGGAATTCTCAGATCGTCGCAGAGATTGGCTTTACGGGTGCAGCCCGGATACGTTCCGGACAGCAGCAGCGAGGATATGATACAACATTGAGATCTGAGAGAAGAACGGCTACAAACCAGGGACGTCTTTCAGCAGAGTTGTGATATCGGTTTTACACTCTAGCTCTTGGAACGAGGTCGAAAACACCGACTCGAACGCTTCGTTCGCCTCTGCGGTCTAAAATCATTGGCATTAGCATGCAGTACGAGATACAGAATATGCCGCGTACCTCTCCGCCACAGTAGTCGAAGTCCTCCCAACGTTCGTCCTCCTCCGCATGGATCAAGGTCAGCATTTCCCTCCGGACCTGGGTCATGCCACCCTGGAACTGTGGTCCCGAGCTCTCCCCAGTTTTCCGTACCGCTACCTGAACTTCCCTGGCCTCGCCTGTTGGCTTCTTCTCTTTCTTCGGTGCAGGTGCGGGCGCAGGCTCATCCGGATCTGGCGGTGGGCCATCGTCCTCATCGGAATCATCCCCGCCACGACCTCGTCTCGTTTTGCGCGTGTGCATGTCCATGTAGGTCATGGTAGGTCGGAACTGATGGGTCTCGCTGATTGGATGTAGGTGTAGACGACCTGCATGAAATAGTTATTACGCTCAGTTCTCCCTGTGAGTTTTGGCGTACTACACACCTTCTCTCAGTACACCCAGAACATAAGTCCCCGAGTGAGGGACCTGTTCACTGCGCATGCGCACTTCCGATAATCTTGCGTCCTCGCCCTCCCTCTGTTTCACCTTAGGAAGCTCCTGGTTCTTCTCCTTGTCATCCTCTACTCGCGCAGAGCCGAGGTCCTTCGACCGCTCCGGATTCCAGACTTCACCGCGCGTGTCGACGGGGACGTGGATTTCGAGACGCTTGACCTTCGACTTCACGCGCGCGGAGATGCGCTTCCCGCTCGCTGCGGCTGATGGCGGGACCTCGAGGGGGCGAGTAAGGAGAGGATATTGGTGCAAATGAACATTGGGCAGGAGGGCGTTGGTGAAGTGGACGGGGATGACACTGACTAGCCTGTCTTCGCCCTCCATGGTCGCGTCTCGCGGAGGCTTGATGTGAGCCCGGCGCTTGTGACCGCGACAAATGAGCGCGACGCGCCGGCGCGTAAATTTCTCCCCGATCAATCCCTTCCGCCTCTCGCCACCACGACCTGCGAGACTCGAGCCCACTCCTCTCGCTCTCGCTCGACAATGGCGGCAATCTTGGACCCCTCCAGCTCGACCGCAACCACGATTACTCTTCGCAAACGCAAACACCGCGACTCTCTTGTGCTACATCTGTCTTCCCCTTCTCCGAGCTGTGAGAATGACCCTACATGCACCGAGTCCGAGTATGATCCTGGACAGACCTCAGACGTCCCTCTCGCAACGCTTCGTCTAGAAACGCCGAAAGGCCAAAGGCGCCACGCATGCAGCTTCGACGGGTGTACGAAGTCATACTCAAAGCCGTCCAGACTAGCTGAGCATGAGCGCTCGCATACTGGAGACGTGCGTGTAATTTATACCCTCAGCATGGACATACATTGAGTCTTGCTTTAGCGACCATTTGTGTGCACAGTTTGCAATAAATCTTATCTGCGCGAGACCCACCTCCAGGCGCACGCGCGGACACACCTACCCAGTTCTGCCAGACCCGTTGCCTGTGAGGAAGCGGGCTGTGGGAAGCGGTTCTGGACATCCCAGCATCTCCGAGTACATAGCGAGCTCCATAATGGCGAGAAGCCCTTCAAGGTAAGCCTCCACAAAGACCGGAAGCCGTCTCGGTTACTAATAGGCACAAACAGTGCAATGAGGTTGAATGTGGGGCCGCTTTCCTGAAACACCACCAACTCCGAGAACACATATCCAAGGCGCATGCCCCACCTGGAACCAAACCTTATCGCTGCCAACAACCGGACTGCACGAAGTCGTTTACTACGAACCAGAAATTGACCGCGCATGCGAAAACGCACGATGGTGAGGCCCTTTCTACAAATCCTTCGCATCAAATCTTTCTTACGGCCGATCGGCCTCGCAGCTAAACGCTACACTTGCGTTCACAAATCCTGTCTTCCCATCGAGGGTGTAGAGCCAGTATATTACCCGACATGGTCGGCGTTGCAGCATCACGCGCGCACCGCACACCCTCCAACATGCCCACATCCTTCGTGCAACGACAAAACGTTCTCGCAACAGAAGGGTCTTCGTGCACACCTCAAAATCCACGCCCAACGTGACCAAGAGGGCGACTTGGACGACGCCGTCGGAGGCTGCGAGTCCGAAGGCGAGGAACGTCCGCGTAAACGGCGGCGCGGCGGGGAAGTCGGGAGAGATTGGGTATGCGATGTCGATGGGTGTTCGAAGGACTTCAAATCCGTAAGAGGAATCACACTATTGATGTTGAGCGCGTGGTATCTGACCAGCATCCATGTAGAAAAAGGCGCTGACGACACACCACAACATCGCGCATCTCGGACGACGAGACTTTGTCTGCCCGCACGCGCAATGTGGACGCGCTTTTGGGTACAAGCACCTGCTGCAGCGACATCTCACTAAGCTCCACGCCCCTGATAGCTCCTCCGAGTCGGCGGAAGAGAGCGGCAACGGCTCAGGCTCAGGCTCGGAAAGCGAGTCCCACGTCGACGAACCCTCAAACTCTAGAGACGGCATGGAGATCGATTTCATCACAGGAAGCGCGTATGCTGCTCGTGCCCAGGAATCGATCAAGCAGGCTACCAAGCTGCAATGTCCGTTTCCGCACCTACCCTCGCTTTTGTCCCCGAAGGAAGCGACCGAGGAAGACGGACGCTTGGTTCCCATGGCATTGAGCAGCAAGAGACAGACTACCTGCCAGTACGTCTTCAGCCGTGCGTACGACCTGCGCCGGCATCTTCGCGCCGAGCATGACATCAGTAGCGAGAGGGAGAAGGTGGATGAGTGGGTACGTCTCCAGAAGGCTAGGGCTGCTGTCCACTGTGCTTTGTAATGGTCTTACAAGCTATCTGCTTTTTATTGGGTTATATCAATGTTGATTCTCCCATTCCTTGTTCTTCTAACTATTGTGACAACGGACGCTTGGAGTTGTATCCAGGACCGCCGTCTGGCCAAGGTTCTTACTCGAAGACACAGCCACCGTCCAGCAGCGCTAGCCATCCTTTAGCCACCACTGGCGCTTCGGGATCTCCCGCAGGACGCATATGTACTCTTAGCCACCGCCATTGTTTCCCTACCTCGAACCACCATCATCGCGTCTCCTAACCCTCCAGTACGCCATGCCCCCCAGGAAGAAAACGAAGACCACCCACGCTAAGGAAAATGCCAACGCCCTCGTCTCGAAGACCGCCTCCATGGCTTCAGGCTCCAGGGACGCCACTCAGGCGAAGGATGTTGCTAAACAGCCTCCGCGTCGTCAACTTCGTGGTAAGCGTGGCGGCCTCAAGGACATGCTCAGCATGCCACTCGACATCGTGATCGAGGTGAGGACTCATTAACACGCGTCCGATCATAATATCCCGGGACTGACCACCACGCTGTAGATCATGCAGCTGTTACACCCACGCGACCTGCTGAATCTCGCGCGGACGAACAAGAGCTGCCGAGAGCTCCTTATGAATCGCAGCAATGAGTTTCTCTGGAAAGCTGCCCGAGCCCAAGTCGAGGGGCTGCCGAAGATTCCCCCAGGGCTTTCCGAGCCAGCCTACGCCAACCTGGTGTTTTTCAACAACTGTCATGTAAGTTGTTTGTCCACAACTGGAGCGCTCATTGGACTCAACAAACCGTGTTTCAGATATGCCTTAAGCCCAATGTACAGACTATATACCACAAGTTCCACTTGCGTCTCTGCAAAGAGGACTGCGGTCTCCAAATGTGGGGTGTAGCTCAGGCTTTCTATGCGCGTTTACTCACTAACAATCATGCATTCCCGCTCCCAGTCTCAAAGCTCACGCTGTGAATACTCTCATTCAGGAAGTCAAGGACCAAGTAGGAGAGCACGCGGTGAGGGCGTTCCTCAGCACCGACCGCAGTCGCGCGACAGCGTTAGTTCTAAGTATTTTGGCGCTGAATGTGCAGCTGGCTTACTGAGCGACATTGCAGGCGTGATGTCATATATTTCAAGCCTCAAGTTGACGCCTTCCGCCTCAAGTGGGGCACGCTTACCGACCGGGGCGAACAGACCCAATTCGTGCAAGAGTGTGCGGGAGCCGCCGTGGCGCGAGAGCGTGTAAGCACGCTTCTCAGCCCTGGGCAGCGGCGTACTATCATACTGATGGTCTATATGTCAGGCCGCCAGCCATCTATACCGCTGGATGTCGGACCGGCTAGACAATCGAAAGAAGGAGTTAGGACACCTGAGGGATGCTAGATTCGAAGCGTACGTTGCGCGTGCCCTCGCTGCAATATAAGCTGACCATGGGCGGCATGTTCAGGATCAAGACACGCCTCCAAGACGAAGGTTGCGGCAAGGAGCTCGAGGCCTTGGACGTGTATTCTTTTGAGTGTCTGCGCAAGTTGCCTGCAGTGCACCGCCCGAACAAACTCACTGACAGAGGTACGCGTTTTCTTCCCCACATCACAGTTTCCTCGTTTCTGACACTCGGCCAGCGTGGAACAGTATCCGAGATGACGTGGTCAAATACGTGCAGCATTGCTATACCGAACAGCTGAGACGTGAACAGCTTCAACTGTTCTCGAAGAGGATGGGGCTACTACGTGCAGCTTTTGCGGACCATCGCAGAGAAACAGGTCGATTGGACCGGCTTCGGACCATGGCCGACGCCTGCGAACCCGAGGCTGGCGACCTGGCGTACTTGCCCGAGTTCCGCGAAGTGATCGAGGCCCCAGCAGAAGTCGATGTTTCCAAAGAAACATTCGCCCAGCTTATGACGCCATGGCCCCAGCTCGTCGCAAGATGGACCGGTGAGCGGAAGGCTGAGTTCGAGCGGCTGATGCTGCCCGCTCTGAAGGGCACACTCGCCGTCGCCGCCAAAGACATACTCGACCTTGCCGTTGCGACATTCTCATGCTACAAGTGCTGGGGAGTTCGTCTACGCTGGCCCGCCGTCCTCAACCATCCCTGCTTCCGGCCTCAATCTCAAGGACCTTCTGAAAATGCCGTCAGCACTGAGTTCGACAGGGCCGTGTACACCACAAGAAGTTACTGGGACGTGTTCAGTATCAAGCCGGCGTGCGTCGGCGTGCATTTCAGCCGCACGCGTAGCACTATACGTGTGTGTAGCCAAGACCCTGACACCGTGACCTGGGAAACCATGCAAGCGGATCCGGCGCGGTTGATGTGCAAGCTGTGTTCGACGGTGGATAGATGTCAAATCTTCGATTGGGTAGCCGCGGTAAGTGGCTTGACATACTTTCTGTTCAATCTGCAGGACTCAGACGATCCGTCTACTAGGCTATACACGAAGCTGAACATTGGGACGACATTCTTGATCCTGACCAAGTGGTATGGCTGCGCGTTCCCGACGATCAAGCCGTGCAAGCCGGCAAGCTCGCAGAAGCGCTTGATGCGTCGACCAGGGACGAGGTCGCGTACACCACTGACGGCCAACATTATCTTACCTGCGCCTTGTGCTCTCACTATCAAGTCAAGCATACGAAGTCTATGCAGGAGCACATCAAGAAGAGGTGAGTTCGTCCCGCTCTAAGTTCAATCCTCGTTTCAGTTTACGTTGTTCTGAATCCTTTTGCGATTGTAGGCACGGGAAGAAGAAGTTTGTCAACGGTGTGGACTTTTTCGCGTTCGAGGAATCTTACCCGCGCGCCCGCAACGGTTTGCCTCCAGTGTGGATGTACTCCGTCACGCTCGCCAAGAACGCGGAGGTCAAGAGTGTGGTCGAAGCGGGCCGTGGCTTCTTCGCTACTGGGTTCCCTTCGGAGATCCTCTCGTATACGACTCTGGCCGATGACCCTCTGGACTCATTCTGTGCGGGCTGGTTAGTTTAGACGTTATATTCGGTGTACCTTCTTGAGTTGTTCTTTTGCTCCTATGCACATATCTGTATCATATTCCTATGCACATACCTGTATTACGTTTCCATGCACATACCTGTACTACGTACTGCTTGGACTTGGTTTGCCAGTAGACTTAGAGCATATATGAGTACTTTGCGGCACTAGAGCGCGCACACGGAGTCGATGTTTCCCGCGAGTGTGGCTGATGATTGAGAAGCGCCGGCACAGCCACCGAAGGACCATCTGCTCCTCGACGTCTGATTGGTAGACGCTTCGGTGGCCGAGATAACGCCCAGCAGTTCGTCTGTCTCACTGCAGACGCCGACGCTCTCAGGCCGCCTCCACACTCAACTATACCGACCTTGAATATCGGAGACGGGCAAAGGTCTAGTATGACAGTCGAAGAGGGCAAGTTGCCCATGTACGGGATGCCGACCGGTGCGCCAGCGCAGGCGCATCCCGGGCCCCCCTTGCGCCGCCGTCTCCTGCGCTTCGTCCTGGCTGCTGTGCTGTCCGTGACTGTGGTACAGTACCTCGGCCTGGTCGCACAGCTGTCTGGAAACGACAGAGGCGAGGTGGTGAATGTGCCATTGCGCGCGCAGGAGTACCTTGACAAGTGCCAGCTGCTTGCCGTCAAGCCCGGCCCTCCTGCCGACTTCCATACTCGGACGCACTCGGACCGATTCGTGCCAGGGACTCAGCCTACGCTGATCCTGGTACGCCTCTCTTCTGGAATGGCTCCGAGTTAATACGCTAATGTCTGGCTGGCCTATCAGAACGCGACTATTTGGACGGGGCGCGACAACGGCCACGAAGTTATTCGCGGCGACGTTCTCCTCCACGGCGGGATCATCAGACGTGTCGGACATTTGCAACAATCTACGTTGGAGGAATACGCGGATTTGACTCGTATCGACGCGAAGGGACGTTGGCTGTCCTCTGGGTAGGTGCTCTCCGGGCTCGAGTACATCCGGCCCCTCGTTTCTTTCGCATACTTACACTTACTGACAATGTTTTAGAATTGTGGATTTGCATAGTCATCTGTGAGCTATACCTATGCTCGTCCTGCTAACAGAATGCGGATTGACATATCGCCTGACTCAATCAGAGGTGTAGGCTCAAGCCCGGAGTTAGACGGCGCTGACGATACCAACTCGCTGAAAGCCCCAGTACAACCTGTACGTCCGAGTCGCTTTCCTCTACGCGAACGACAGCTAAACAGCTTGACAGTGGCTCCGAGCGCTCGATGGGCTGAACACTCACGATGATTCCTACGCGACCAGCATTGCTGGTGGCGTAACGGTAAGCATCTTCAATCCATGGTTCACTGCGACTACCTAAGGCTTACCTCAAACTTTTTCTAGACTTCGCTTATTCTGCCGGGTTCCGCCAACGCCATCGGTGGTCAGGGCGTCATCATCAAGTTGCGTCCGCCTACAGACCGCTCGCCCACCGGCATGCTTCTAGAGAACCCGTATGAGACAAACAGGACCGTGTACGATCCCGCCGTGTCGTTCCGTTACCGACAAATGAAGTGCGGCGTTGATAATATCTCTGCATCAAATCAACACTTCTAACGTAGCTGCATACAGGCATGCGTGTGGAGAGAACCCTCGTAAGCGCGGGCAGGTCCATCTTACAACATGTTGCTCACTGCTCTCATTGTGACTTAGATGGTGTCTACGGCCCCGGGTTCACTCGCATGGACACCACATGGGCGTTCCGTGAGGCGTACGAGAAGGCACGACTGATCAAGCACTCTCAGGACGAGTTCTGCTCGAAGGCCGTCCATGGTGAATGGGCAGGCCTTGGCGAGTTCCCGGAGGACCTTCAGTGGGAGGCTCTGGTAGACGTCCTCAGGGGACGTGTCAAGGTGCGCCCGTGATCATTTGGATCAAGAGCGCCTGAGCGAACGTATCCAGGTTCAAAACCATTGCTACGAAACCGTGGACCTGGATGACATGGTCCGGGTAAGTCAAACGAATTGTCTTGTCCGGAATATGTACTTAACTCAGCCCTACAGCTTACGAACGAGTTCAAGTTCTCTATTGCTGCATTCCATCATGCACACGAGACCTACCTTGTGCCAGACACGCTGAAAGCCGCATATGGTGAGTAAATGCGTTAAGCCACAGTACTGAGCACATCATGATCTTTCATATTAGGTCACCCACCTGCGATTGCACTCTTCGCGACCAACGCGAGGTACAAGCGCGAAGCTTATCGTGGCTCGGAGTTCGCGCCGAAGATTCTCGCCGACAATGGTTTGCAAGTCGTTATGAAGGTCCGTACCCGACTCTGATGCATGACGTCCCATGAGAACACTAACAGATCGATGCCTATAGTCTGATCACAACGTCCTTGACTCTCGCTTCTTGTTATATGAGGCGCAACAAGCACACTACTACGGACTTCCGGCTAACTTGGCTTTCGCGGCTGTCACCTCGACGCCTGCACGGGTTATGGGTCAAGACCACCGCATTGGTTATGTTTCGGAGGGTATGTTGCACAGTCGTCCTTTTATGCCTTATTGCTCACAATTACTCTAGGCTACGATGCCGGTACGGCACTCACAGTAGACCGTCACTAACAAGTACAGCATAACTAACATTCGCCCCAGATGTTGTACTATGGGATAGCAATCCCTTGGCCCTTGGTGCAACACCGGAGCAAGTGTGGATCGACGGGATCCCCCAAATCGCGAAGCCTTACGCGCACACGAAGCCTGCTGCATTCCAGACGCTGCCCAAGACGCCAGACTTTGAAGAGGAGGCGAAAGAGGCACTCAAATACGAAGGCCTGCCCCCGCTCGAGCCAAAGCGGTCGAGCGCCAATGTCGTCGTCTTCACCAACGTCAGCAGCGTCCACCTCCGCGAGGGGCAAGACATCCGCGAGGCGTACGTCGCCGACGCTGCAGACGCGCTTTCTGCTGGGGTGGTAGTTGTGCGCAATGGTCAGGTCGCGTGTGTCAGCGCTGCTACGGGAACCTGTGTGTCCTCTGTGCGTGCCGAGGACAACGCGGAATTCGTCGACCTGGAGGGCGGTGCGGTCTCCCCAGGGCTCGTCACTGTAGGCTCGCCTCTTGGGCTGGAAGAGATGACGTCCGAGGAATCCACCATTGACGGCTACGTCCTCGACCCTCTCACACACGCCGTGCCAGAGATCGCCGGGGGCAGTGGGATGCTCGTCCGCGCTGCTGACGGCCTTCAGTTTGGGACTCGCGATGCTCTGTACGTATTTCACGCATCGCCCGCTCGTTCGTCCTACGCTCATACGTCCGTCGCAGGCTGGCATACCACTCTGGCGTGACGACGGGCATTGTTGCGCCGCAGAGCACGGGATTCCTCGCCGGTCTGAGCACGGCATTCTCGACTGTCGCGCACCACAAACTCGAGACGGGCGCGATCGTTCAAGAAATAGGTGCCTTGCATGTGTCCATCCACCCCGTTGGCATCCCCAGCGTGAGCACGCAGATCGCCGCGCTGCGCCGCCTCCTGCTCGGGGAGACGACAGGCGAACTCAAGCATTGGCTGCGCAAGGTCAAGCAGGTGCGTCTCCTTCAGAACCTGTCTGTATCGAACTGTCGTTTTATGATGCTTGTAAACAGGGTGATGTTCCTCTCGTGGTGGATGTTGAAAGCGCAGACGCGATTGCATCCATTATTTCGCTCAAGACGGAAGTCGAAGCGCACGTCCACCACGCGATCCAAGTCACGCTCATCGGCGCCACCGAGGCTCATCTCCTCGCCAAAGAACTCGGACAAGCCAATGTCGGCGTCGTTATCCAGCGCACGCGGCCGTTCCCCAACGTGTGGGAGAAGCGGAGAATGTAAGCGCCCTACGTATCGCGGTTCTTCGAGATTCCGTTGTGGTGTGCTCACCCGTTCGCTAGATTGCCTGGCCCGCCGCTCTCTGAGACGAACGCGATAGCTGTTCTGCTTGCACACAACGTTACAGTCGGTGTGGGCGTCGAGGAGGCATGGATGGCGCGGAACACGCGCCTCGATATCGCCTGGGTAAGCCTGCTCCGTTGAGGATGCACCCGTTCCGTCTTGAGATGCTCACATTGCGTTTCTCAGGCTGCACTGGAGTCGGGCGGTGAGATCAGAAAGGCAGACGCACTCGCGCTAGCCTCCGTCAACGTCGAGAAGTTGCTCGGCGTTAAGACGGACGGCCTCCAGGCAGACCTTGTTGCTACCCGGGGCAGCGATCTGCTGGAGTTTAGCAAGGTGGTGGGCGTTATGTCTCCCCGACGCGGGGTAGTCGATCTCTTTTAGGCCAGTAGCTTATACCCCTATCTTGAGTCAGCAATGTATCTACACCTACCTCGGGCGTGAAGCTATATACCACATGTCTATGTTTGGTCGCCTCACACGAAAACATTCGTCTCGCCGACGGTAGTTGGAGGACTGCCAAAGAACTTGGAATCTTGACGTTTTGCCGGTTCGTTACCGTACTAAGGAACGGAACCTCCATCTCAGTGTTCCGTGGACACGCAGACGCTGCGAAAAGACTAGTCGTCACGAAGATGATTGCTTGATATAGCCATACAGTGGGGGAGGCCATTACGAAAGTATCCTTTGATTGTGCGATACGCCGTGCATGCGATGAGTGACGACGACCAACGTGTTCACAGCGTGCGCTAGAAAATACAGCAGGTATCATATGCGGGGGGCGGCGTCCGTCGTCTAGAGCTAGAGAGGAGGGAAAGAGAGCGTGATCATGAAAGCAGGAGGGCGGTGCCAATGCTATGACGCCCCCTCGCTCGGGGACAGCTTGAGTATCCGGAACGAGCTCGCGGACTTCTCGCACAGGTACATCTCGTTGTCCCGCCGGCCGAGGAAGATGAGCTCGTCGTGCAGGTGCTCTGGGTCGCCGTCGCCGGACATCATGAACTCTGGACGTCCCGGCGACTTCGACGGCCCCGTGCTGAGCTTCTTCCGCGGTACTGACTTCGAGGTGACAGCCGCTGTGGGCGGTGGAGTGGGCAGGGAGGATATTGGCGAGCGCTGCGCCTCGATCGGGGTGCCGATCTTCCACACGAAGGGTTCCCGGCGGTTGACAGTAGATGATGAGGGATGGAAGTGGGGCAAGATGGTGCGGGAATGGTCTGCAGGTCGCAAGAGCGCATCGCCAAAGTCCACTGCTTCGATGCCTCCTTGACGCATCGCAACGAGGACTGCGCGATCCCTCACGTCGAACGCCTCCAGGCGCTTCACGTCTCCCAGTCGACTGGTTGACCCGACAAACTGCGCGTCGTCGTCGTCTGCGCTCCAGACGAAGCGCCCCTTGAGCACCGATCTGCCACGGGAGTCGACGATCGTAGTACTGTGGCCGCCACGCGACGAAAAGAAAAGCGCAGGAGGGCCAAAGTGTTTAGGCTGCGTCAGAAGAGACTGCGGGAGGAGAAGGGGTTTCGTTGAGTCAGGGATGATAGGGGTGGCGGAGAGGGCAGGAGGTGGAGGTGATGAGCGGAATGGATGGGAGGGGTCGACGCATTGCAGCCGCAGGTCTTTCAGCAGGGTATACTCTGTATCCTCTTCCCTCCGGACGGGGAGATCGGGAGGTAGCAGGCCGTCGCGGTACCATGCCTGCATGAGTGACGCCTTCCATGGACCTGTGGCACCATGAGAACGTGCACACTAATTAAACAGCTGTGAACATACCATGGATTACACCCTTGGGGTCGCGGTAGAACCATTTCGATGGAGGTGCGGGGGTAGGAACAGGCAATCCTGGAGGAGAGAACTGGACCTGTGACAGGTCCACATTCGTGCCGCCATTGGCCTCGGGCTCGAACTGATTCCTGTACTCCAAGAAAGACCGATACGTCGGTGGGATGATGTACTCGTCTGCAATCGTGGCCAGAGGGAAGTTCGGTGCGAACGATAGCTGCTGGAATGTACTATACGGGCTGGCTTGTGCAGCCGCAACGGCCACAAGCTCGTCCGCAGAGGCTGCAGTCGTGCTTGCGGTGTCCAGCTGGACCTGGGATGTAGTTTCCGACGGCGGCGAGGCAAGCCCAGGACCAGGGGTCGGTGGGTCGTCCGCGGCGGGAGGAGTGACCGCGACACCTATCGTGACGCTTACCGAAGTCTCCTCTTCACCGTTGGCAGCTCCGCCATCCGTGTCGGCGTCACCTGTCCGCCCAGACATATTCTCGCGAGCTCGCCGCCGTGCCGCTCTTCGCTCTGCACGCCCGATCCTGACTTCTCGAACCCGCACGGTCGCAGGCTCCAAACCGAAGACATTCTGGGAGAACACCAAGAAGACCTCCACTAGGTCATCGCCCTGGAGCTGTAGCTCAAGAGAGCGTGGCGAATCAGGCAGAATGAACGTGCGCGAAAGCCCGAGAGCGGTCCGATAAGTGCCAGCGAACAGCTCCACTTTCTCGCCGTTATCCCCGCAAAGAATGGCCAGGAAGCTGGGAAGAGCGTAAGGTGACGCACCGGCGGCCTTGACAAAATGGAAGATGCTCACCTCTTCTTCGCGGTTTCCACGGCCTTGACTGCTACGGCGCCCTTGGTACCTGGAAGCTTCACGTACTCCAACTTGGGCGCAGGGGCGTGAGCCGGGGCGGGCAAGTTGGTAGACTTATCAGAAGCGTTCCCAGCCATACGTGGAAGGGGAGCATCGTCCGATCGCCGTGCCAGGGCCTGTGAAAGTATACGGGGCAAGAATCGCGAATGCGAATTGCCCCCGGATACAGGCGGCATAGGGAGAGGAGGAGGCAGCGGCGGAGGAGGCTGATCAGCAGCAGGTTGGTTGGCAGATGAACGAACCGGGCCAGGCGACGTCGATGGTCTCCTCAGCGTCATTGACCGAGAAGGGGTGACGGTGGCGGTGGAAGCAGAGGGCTGGATTCGACCAGATTGTGAGCGGGAAAGCACGTTCGGTCTCCTTTCGCGCATCTCTGGGACGCTGGTAGGCTCGATCATGGCCTGGCTGAGCTCCGGAAGCGACGGGATGGATGACTGCGACTGGCCCGACGTAGCCGAAAAAACGCCACCAAGGACAGACCATCTCCGCCGCCGCCTGTTAGCCTCGCCGGTGCTCCGCCGTGTATGCGTCGAATGTGACTCCGAGGTCCTAGGACTTGAGGGCGCACCACCTTCGACATAGCTGGAGGAGTCAATAAGAATCGGCTCCTGCGGTTGCTCAGCACCAGGGGGGCCGATATCCGGAAGACGGCTCTCGAACAAAGCCTCCGCTAGCGTGATACGTTCGCGAGTCGGCGTAGTTGGGGAGGACGGTGCAGGCTCCCCGTCTTCGTCCTCTTCAGCGTCGGCGTCGGCATCAGCATCCGCGTCGGCATCGCCGCCGGGAGACATGGTTCCACCTCCAGTCAGAGGGCTGCTATGAGTGCTTAGGGCCTGACGAAGCGTCAGAAGAGTAGGCGTAGGAGAAGGAGGCGGAACGGGAATCACAGTGGCCGTGGTGTTCGAGCGAGTCAACGTGAGATCTAGGTTGGCAGGTCTACTTCGACGATTGGAGGATCGGGCGTTGATCGACGGGGCCGTTTGTGATCGCGCCATGTCTAGGCGAGTAGTTGGACTGGATGGTGGGCCAGATGCAGACCCACCCATTGCGCTCGTCCGTTCGTCCAGAGCCTGACTCCCGCTGGGGGCAGTCATGACATTGATAGCTTCATCGTCACTCGAGGCCCAATCACCTTTCGTGTCGTCCTGGTGCTCGGTTTCACCGTTGATATTAGTCAACGTATGGCGTCGCGAGACGGTCCCGGCAAGGACCTCGCTAACCGAGGTAGCCCGCGAGCGTGTACGAGAGGTGGGAAGAGCAATAGCCTCGCGCTCGCGCGGAGGTGAGTGCGTGTAAGCAGGCGGCGGTCCAGCGGGTTCGGGCTGCGGAGGCTGCCGAGTAGGAGTCTTTGGCTTCGGCGTCCTAATGACGGGCGGGCGAGGTTGCCCAGGCGGCATGACAGACACGGAGCTTCGCCGATTGGTAGCTTTCTTGTCGTTCACCGTGGTCGGCGGCATGATTGCCGTCGTAGGACGTTTGTCCGTGGATCCCCTCTGCTCCGGCTCGTCGTGGTTGAAGAACGTGATGGCCGCCATCGGTCGCTTCGTCTCCTCCCGGCGTGCCCGTTCCCGCTCGCGCCTGATCTCGACGTCCATCCGCCACTCTACCATTCTTCGGATCTCTTCCAAAGCATATACCCGGACACCATCTCTGCGACCCGCGATGGCAACAAGCACGCCACGATGCTCCATCACCACGACGCTCTTGAAGGGCGCTCTTCGTACCAAGGCATATGGTTGAAGTGTTGGGGGCGATACGAGCGGGAGAACATCCAAGCCCTGTGAATGGCACAGCAGGAGATAATGGGGCGCGAGGAAGGCTCCGCTCGTTGGAGGCGTGCTGAAGTGGGCCGGCGAGAGATGGGCCGTCAGAGAAGCGATGCTGAGACCAAGGTCGTCCAATGACGGTGGTGGAAGCTGCGGTGGTGGTGTCGATGGTCGTGCAGGTGCTGGTGAAGACGCCCGAGACGACTGATTTGCAGGCGAGGGAGAGGGAGGAGCAGGCTCAGGTGCGGGGTTTGGCGGATGGTCTCTACGGTGAATGAGATTTGACAAGAAGCCAGAGAAGCGGTTCGATGCGCGATTCTGCTCGAATTAGATCGCTGCGCTCGGCAACATACAGATTAATTACGAGGTACTCACATCGAGAGTGGCTCGGTTGCGACGCCGTCTATCGGCGGCAGAGAGAGGTGCCAGGTTGGCGCTATTAGGCACTGTAGAGTGTGCTGAGGATACGCTGCGAGGAGTAGCCGGTAACGTTGGACTGGTGGGCTCCGTGACCTGCACGACAGGCATACTATGTACACTCGTGGCGTCCGCGTCAGAAGCACGTTCCTGGGGGGTGGGAGGGTCGAGGACGGTAGGAGAGGGCGTCGCGATGTCATGAGTTTGGGTTTTATCCGAGGAGACCACCTTGGGTCCTTGGACGGTCAGATCCTCGGGATGCTCATCGACTTCCTCTATCGCATCTCGTTCGTAGTCGGTCTCCATGGTGTCCGGAGCGTCACTCCATTGGTCGTCCTGGAGAGGTGGTGGGGAACTGGACGAGGCAGGGTTGAGCTCGAGGCTGTCGACCGAGAGGCCTGCGGGGTATGAAGCCATGGTCTACTGAGACGGAGCGGGGCCGAGAAAGACGAAGCAGGCGACGATGGACGCGAAGCAGGCGGGGACGGACGGCCGCCGAGCCTGCGTGCGTAGTTGTATTCCAGGGAGACGGTTCGGGCGAGGGCGGTGAAGGGGGTAGGAGGAAGAGCAGGACGGAGTGTCTCGCAGACGGTGACGGGGAGAGCGCGCCGACAAATCGTGCCGGCGCCGTTCTCTGGCGTCCTCCGCCGTTGTCTCACGCCTGCCGCTGCATCACGCTCGCACGCCCCACGCTCAACCGCCCTGCCATCCTCGAACCTCCTCCGATCCGTCCTCGGTCTTTCCCAATGCCCCATGCTCCCGTCGCAGCCGCAGGTCCTTGTGCACCCTGAGGCCTGATCACTTCTGCGCGACAGCCTCAGCATGATCCGTCCACCCGCGCTGTTTCATACCCATCACCCACGAGCTGTTGCCGCTGCTTGAGCGCGCAGTAGAATTCAGTTCCTACATGTCGCGCTCCATATGGTCACCACAATACTAGCACCGTCTTACATCGCCCACAGCATGCCGCGCCGTGTGGTCTTATGAGATGACACGCACACCAGCGTGCTTCCGGCCGTTCATAAGGGTTACCTACCGGCGTTGGTCCGACTCGCAAGTTTGGACAGCCTGCGCAATACGTACGGCACAGCGAGTACAACGAATATCCGAAAATTGCAACGCCCGGACGCCACGCCGCGTCAATCATCGTCGTCGTCGTCATCCAAATCCGCCGCTGCTGCTTTCTTAGCCAGCTCGTTCCCAAACGGGTCTCCGTCCTCCATGGCAATCCTCACGGCCTCCGCCTTACGTCTCCGCTTCTCGTCAGCCTTCCGTTCCTTCTCCTGCTGTTTCTTGATGAATGCATTACTCCCTGGGATCTTCTCCGGATTTTTGCACAACCTGAGCCGCCGGTCCACTTCCCGTACAGCTTCGACGTCCGGCGGTGATCCATCCCGTAAAATGAGCGTCTTGATCGGGTCCAGTACCTCCAACACCGGCGGCCGGGGTGAAGCAGGGAATTTGGCATGCGCCCATGCTGACGCCAGCGTGGGCGAGGCGATGGAGAAGCACGCGAGGGCGATCTGCGACGGTGTGTAGATGAACTCCGCGTCCGTCAAGCGCGCAGCCCGCACATAGCCTACAGCGGCTTCGTACGCCTTACTTAGCTCTTCAATGGAAGCGTCGGGGATGTTCTGAGCGACGTGGAACTTCAGCGCGTAACCCAAACGGACAGGTGTACGTGGCTCCCACCTGTACGTCTAGCCACATCCCCCATAACGCTCTATGTGGATGCCACACCGCGAAGTCGAACCCTAGACTCTGCGCCACGAGGAACTCCAGGTCAAGAACATCAGACGGGACCGTTCGCGGGATGTGGGCTGCATATGATTCAAGCGAGATGGGGTGATTGGTCGTCTTCGTAGCGAGAAACAGCGCCGTCAACCTATGGGCGCGTTCGTGAGCGCGCGCGCACTACCAGATAGAGAACAAGAACGTACATGACGTTCTTTGGATGCCAGTCCATGACAGTGTTCTTGAGGTAGAATCGTTTCATGTATGAAACGGCGGTGGCTTCCACTTCCTCCGGGAATCGGAAGTGCCCGCATAGTTGGGATATCTTCCCGACGTAGAGCTTCACGAGCAGGTGCTCCTCATCAGCGTTCAAAAAGGATACGCTTGTGGACGATCCTGGCTAAGCATCGCGCGTATGAGATCCTAAGCGTACTGCAATCGTCACGGGGCTTACAGAGTCCGACTCAAACGCGTTCCTGATGGCAGAGACAGCGTCCTCGTTCAGTGTGTGTCGCATTCGCCCAAGCTGCTCCGGCGAGAATCGCCAGTGAAGGTACTGCGTGCTCCCCTCATACAGCGAATGTTGTGTTGATGAGGACGCCTGCGGGGGTCCTGATGCTGATGTCATAGTCATTTTGACGGTAAGTACGGTAACTCGAGCAGATCACTGTGCAGCTGAGTGGGGCCCCGGTCGCTCAGGCTTGTGGTGGTCGTGGTCGAGGAGTGCCGGGCCGGCGACGGCTGCGGGGTGAAAGATCTTAGATCAATGCCGTGATCGAGAAGTGCGAACCCCAGAAAGGCAGTTCAAGATGGCAACCGTGCACCGCGTTGGCCCGTTCCTGAGAGCTGTCCTTCGCGACAACGCGTCAAACACGCGCTGTAGCTCGTTCTCGCACCGTCACAGGCAGGATCCTGTTCTTGCATCACCCCACGGTCAGTCGTAACGGGATACGGCATATCAGTGCAACGCCCGCGCTGTGCGCGGTGGACCTCTCGCAGTCTTTGAAGTCTGAGCTCGTTGCAGCTCTCGCTTTCCATCCTCTGCTTCTCAGGCTGGGCCCGCCGGTTTCATTTCTCGCCCCCTCATGTAAAGCGATGCTCAAGGTGCTGGATCACCCTCTGGGCGCCCGTTCTCGGACCTTCCAAGCGCATGCTCATCTAATCTCGCGGCTCTTGCTGTCATTCGTTCTCTATCTATTCGCTTCCTCGCACATTCTCGCTGTCGTCGCCCAAGATGTTGTGAATGGTCAAGATGTCTGCCAAGGCTTCGCGACAGTAGACAATCCAGAAGCCAACTCGTGAGTCAAATGGACACGTACAACATGTCAAATGTTTCACATTCCATCTAGGACCCTTCATGCTGGAAGCGAGACGGACGTCTCCATTGACGTACGTCATGTCTCAGTTTTCCATGTACAGAGCCTTATACTGCAGTCCTAGGTTTCTGCGCTCAAGAACACTACCCTCGGTATCGACTTGCTCGAAGTATACCTCGTGTCTTCTGAGGCACAGAAGAACATCACCGTGTCCTCCGGGACACAACTACTATCTCAAGATCCTTCCAGTACTGTCAAGCATATACACTGGACTATTCCGACTTGTTTACAGACCGGATCGTATAACGTACGTACTGCAGCTCACTAGAAAAGGCTCATCACTAACCCTCCTGTATAACATTGCAGTTGACACTGTACGAAACGTCCCACCTTAACGACCTCAGCTTTTTTGCTATTACCCCCATCCCCGTGCAAATCGAGAACACGGGGAATGCCACCGACACCTGCGATTCTCCGGAGAACGCCCTCCAAGCGCAACCCCAACTGTCAAACCCTCCTCCAGCCGACGTCGTCTCAGATACCAAGTCCCAGAGCGGCGCCTCTCCCAGCGATGTCGCAAGCAGCTCCTCGGCCGCCTCTCAGACCGGCGCGGACTCCGTAGCTGCGACAGCCACTTCCTCCGGGAATGCGACCGCCTCTGCCACGTCCGCGGAGGTGACTGGAACCGCGATCGCCTCCGGGAACGTGACTGCCTCCGCCACTTCTTCAGACGCAACCACAGCCACCCCACCCTCGTCCTCTTCCACCGACGGAGGGAGTATCATTACTATCACTGCTGGAGACGGCGACATCACCGTGAGCGTGACAGGCCTCCCAGGCACCATCGTTATCGAGCCGTCAGGAGGTGGCCCCTCGCAGACGATGGTCGCCTCCTCCACAGGCTTCGTCACCATCTTCAAGACCGTCGCCCCGACTGCGACCGCGACGTTGACGGAGATCATCTCTGCGCCGGTGACGATCACGCTCGAGGAGACGTATGTGAGCACGGTGACGGCTTCGGGAACGACGGAGGAGTTCACTGTGACGTATGTCTTCTTCGTTTTGAGCTTATAGTGTGCTCCCACTGACCAATTTGCGACAGCCAAACCGTCCTTTCCACCACGGAGCTGGTCGCAACGCAAATATCGAGCCCTCAGCAAGCGGGGCTACTCCCGATCAACTCAGGCTCGATTACCTTGCTTCCTTCTGCTCTCCTCTTCCAAACGTCGTTGCTGGCATGTGCTTTCTTGTACGTGTTGAGGCCGTTGCTTTGATTGTAGATAGGTCAGACACTATGGACTACGTATTTGGAGTGCTTGTGAATCAGTAGTCGCGAGGGTGCGAGGACGTAACCTATTCCTATCTATGCGTGTCTTGTTTCTGGACGGTGTGCGCAAATAGGTCGCGACTTATCAGTGCAAGCCTCTGACTCCCAAGCTTGAAACATTGCAATGCCATGATACTACAAAATACAACAAGGTAAAGCAATAATCAACAATCGCCCTAAACGATACGACTCCGAGCATACATCATGAAGCAGCCCAATACGGCGGCGGCATGCGGCGCGACAAACTCTAGACCGTCTGAGCCTCTAGCACCTTCAAATGGCTCATACCACACGCGCCCTTGTGGAAGTCGCGCACAAGACGATACTTCCTAAACTCTGAGCACCCCTGTACGTCACAATGTGGCGGGCTAGATGGCGGTAGTCTGGGCGGCGGGTTGTCCACTTGCATTGCGTTGTCCCCGGCTGCATCGGTCGGAGGCAGCGCCGCTACCGGGATCGAAAATGAGATCACCGAGGTCCTCTCGGTAGGCGGAACCGAGCCTTCTCCCTCCTCTCCCGCTTTCGGAAGAGGTTGCGCTCGCGATACCCATCGATACATTGTCGGCACGAGGGCTGGGGTGTCCACAATGTCTTCTTCTTCTCCTTCGCCTAGGGCGTTGTCCCCAGGTGCGGGCTTGTCCTCTGCCGTCGCGAGTGCATTCCGTTTGCCACGCGCACGGGATTGCTTCTTAAGGAGACGGTTGATGGTCTCAGCCTAATATCGCCCGTGTCAACGATTGCTACAGCAGCCTGAGGGAAGTACAAGCGCCAACCTTTTCGTCCTCCAATTTCTTCTCAGTCAGATTTCGACGTTTCCTCGCGGTCTCTTCGCGTTTGAGTGCAATTTCGATCTCCGTCAGTGGTTTCTTCTTCCGTGGGTTAGGGGCCTCGGCTTCATGTAAGGCGTTAGAGCGCAAGTTGACGCGTTCACAGCCGAATGAACGTACCCAAAGAGACGTGCGAGGAGTCCACGACATTTCTCAAGACCGCTTGACGTGCCGTCAAAGCCCGACTGCCCGCGCCTGTGGTAGCTTCCGAGGCGGAACGTGTAGACCCCTCATCATCGTCCTCATCGTCATCATCTTCGGACTCAATATCGCTCCCTAGACGCGTTCCTGTGTCAGTATGCGAGGCGAGACCCGGACTGTGCGCCTAACCTCGTGGTACATTTCGACGCGAGGCACGAGATGGGGTGTTGTGCGCGGACGACCTTGTGGCAGCAGAGCTTGGGCCCGCGTTCTGTGGGAGCTTCAGCTTGATCTTGAGTCTCGTCGGGGCCGCGACTTCGGGTTCTGTCTCAGAGACATCCTGCTGGGGCGTTAGCAGCGACCAAAAGCAGAGCAGGTGGAGGCCACGTACGTCTGCCAGCTCATCCTCGATGTCCTCCTCCACTACATCATTGTCATCCACCACTGCCTCGTCGTCGTGCTCGATGTCTCCCACCACGTCTACGTCGTCGGCTTCGCCCTGTTCATCGTCATCCACATCCATATCAAGCTCGTCCTCCATGACCTCTGACTGCGCCTCTGCCGTCACAGAAGATCAAAGGCCTGCATGAACGTTGACTGTATTCGTGGAACTTACCACTGGCTACCTCCTCGTCCTCCGATTCCTCCTCGTATATTTTTCGCCTTGGCGGCATGCTAAGTTATGTATAACGGAAGCGTTGTGAGGCACTTTGACTAGACAAGCAGGTATCAAGCAGAGAATACGGCCGTCTTGGAGAATCTGAGTACGTGCGGGTGGGTACAAGTGAATTGACGCGCACGGTACGCGCCGGCGATCATACAAGTTCATTCTGTTTACCGCCGGCGCTTCCCGCAGGATGTCTTTGAGTCCTTTTGTCCCCATATCTGTTGCACCTATCTTCTGTTTGCTCCAGCCGTTGCTTAGGTGAGGAAATATCTAGACAAAGTGAGTCATTGTAGCACAAGCTGTTTTGTCCTGAACTCGTTAAGATGTTTCTCAATGTCTTGCATCTTTCCTGCAAATCACCCCTCCGCGGCGTATGAGTTTTGTGGGTTGCGAGTCGGAGCCCTTTGCTCATTGTATAACCGTGTAAGTTCTGAGAGCTACAACTATATGCTGGAGCTATTAGTCCAATATTGACTGTGGCATGCATTGGAGTTACTTGATATCAAGAAATGTATACACGGCCCGGATAAGGTGGATTATAGCAGATCTCGATCACCGGCCAAGAGATCTCAGAAATCGAAGGAGATCGCGTGCGTCGACCGCCTCGCGGGACTTGGTTCTGAACCTCGTCAACGTTCCACATGATGTCGCCCGCTACGGCCCGCTTATCTATGCTGCAGTGGTCGAGAAGGTTGATCTCAGACTCCAACGTGCAGCGCTGTCGACAAGACCAGCTTTCCCCAAGAAAGGTTGTGGACAAGGACAGCTGCTAGCGGTGCTCCATCAAGTATGCGCTGGATAAGTGCTCTTCTGGCTACGTTGCTGGGCGGTCTCCCGCTAGCTCACAGCCAGCCAAGCCCAGAGGAGATAGCTCCATTGTACCGAGCCCTCTCTGACAGTGCCCCGAATTTTCAAGCCATAGCGCCGCGCGTACCTCTCTCGACCAACGACAATACGGTAGCGCCTCTCATCGACCTGCAAGTTTATGCTCCGCCTGTTGTTCCCACCGGTGGATCAAAATGCACAGTAGAACTCCTCACACACGACTTTGGAGACGGCAGCTACGGGGTCCCGGCGGTCGTACCCTACACTCCCCCGTCGTGCGGGTTACCTGGCAGCTGGGCGGCAATTACGCTCAATCTAACGGTGTTCTCGTGAGTTGTCCGGTTCCCCTCTTTTACGCGACGTTACCCTTCCTGAACAGTGGACTGCGCGCGCAACAGAAATGGAACTCAATACGATCGATTGAGTGTACATCTCCTTACCATCGGTGCATGAGTTCCTATTGAGCCAAAATTGCAGTCTCTGTACCTATCTCACGTCGAAAGTGAGTGCCGGCATATAGCAACGAGAACCTGCCGCTAATTAGCTTTAGTCTGGCGGCACTCTGGCGCGGAACCGACTAAGACCGGCACGGTGTGGACGTGGGTCGCCCTCACATCAATTCAGAGTCCCAATATTCATAACGACTCTTTCTTTTTATTTTTCAGGATGTTGGTGCCCTCAGCCAGTCCTTCAGGCTACTGCTGACAGGTGAACAGCGTCAAGGATGTCACTCACTACAGTGCCCTCTTTTCTGCCCCTGGGGACCTTCTCATGGACTTCAGCAATATCATATCTGCCGACCTGTGAGAGCCGCCGTCCATATATCCGTTTCGGCATAAGCTGACAACAGACTGATCCGCCCAACGAAGCGGCCTGGATGGCGCTTTCCATGGTCTGTCGAATCCTGGCATGCGCAGGCCGCTATCCCTGCTCATCGAAATGATTAATCACCAGTGACGTTGACGGGTACCTTCTATGCGCCCACTCGCGAATTTCCCAAGCCAGCCACATCCGACCTGATCCTGCCAATAACCAATCTGTCCCCCAACCAGCTGAATTTCTTCGCCATCGCCGACGACCTGGGTGGGACCGCCAACGTCACCGTCCCGCGCAACGCCCAACGGGCGGTGATCGAAATATACGCGTCCGGCAACTCAGAGGAAGAGTTTTGGTATCTCAACACCCCCGATGCGTTCCTGCCCTACTTCCCGGCGTCGTCTGGGCTCATCGGAAAAGGCCCCTTCCGCGAGGTCCAGGCGCTCGTCGACGGCCGGCTCGCGGGCGTGGCGTGGCCGCACGCTGTCATCTACACGGGCGGGATCACGCCGACGAACTGGCGGCCGCTCACCGCGTACGGGACGTACGACCAGCCGACGTATTTCGTGGACATCACGCCGTTCCTGCCCCTCCTCGCGGATGGGAAGGAGCATGCGATCACGCTCCGTGTCTTGGGCCAGGGGCAGTCGCCGACTATCAACTCGGACTGGTTTGTCTCGGGCTCCCTTCACGTGTGGCTGGGGAAGACCGCTATCACGGGGAAGATGACGAGGTACGAGGTGTCGGAGGAGCCCGACATCAAGACTACAGGGAGAGCCTCTTCGGATAATGCGACTGTGTGGACGTCCGTGACCGCTAGCAGGACGATCCTCGTCGAGTCGATGGTTCATAGCGACCGAGGACAGGAAGTTGTCCGATTCGAACAGCATCTGGGATACACCAACGAGCAGAAATACGCGACCGAGGGCCTTGTACAGGTGCGGTTTCGTAGCTCAAGGCTATATTCAATACCGTCTCATCTCGCTACGCACTCAATCCACTCATTAGTGGGGAGTGCAACTTACAGAGGGAACAACACAATCCACTGTTAGCGGGAAGACCGCTCTGAGGGATGCGTTTTCTTTCCCCCTCTCGGTCTTCTCCAATTACACGCTCTACGACCTTCAATTCGGTGCGTACCGTCTATGCCCCGCATACGTATCTGAATATCAACATCTGCACAGGTGCCTATGGCTCCGCAATCAACCAGACCTACACCCGCGTCCTGCAGTCCCCCGTCCTCGCGCACGGCACGCACTCCACCCTCTCCATCCAGCACGCGCAGGGCACCGTCGGCATGGACGACGCGCCTGGGCTCCGGCACGCCATCAACGGCACGGGCGCGACCGACCAGCAGTTCGCGTTCACGACCGACGGCGGCGCGACCTACTTCCGCCGCATCGCTGCGCAGAACGACGCGTGGGTGCGGGACGAGGTTTGGGGCACCCTGCGCGACGCAGAGCCGCCCCTGCCGCGGGAGCAGATCTTCCCCGAGGGAGGCCCGGGCTTCAGAAGGGAACTCGCTCGGGGGCGACGGGCAGAGTGAGAGGTCCGGGGAGTTGCGAGTTGCTGGATGGGGATGGGGTTGTGGCACTTCTCCCGGGGTGCTCGGGCGACCTCTCGGTGCCGAGGCTGGTTGTACACGACCTCTTCCTCTGCGCAGTCAAGCTCGGGGATGGTGTAAGCTGCCGTTGTGGTGGGTAGCTTCCATATAATTCAATCGTCGTAACTTCTTCACACCCGCCGTGCGAGTGATGACGGCCTTGAAAGGCATCTGGCCTCCTAGACCTTGCGCACAATTTCGAACATCTTGAGTACAGATTTTTGTCATGTTTATGCCCGGCAGGCAGCTCCGATCGTTGCCTTGGATGTGTTGGAGAGCAGCAACGGTCGTTCACCGATATTTCGCGCGGACGTTCTTGTCACCACACGCGTGACGTAACGCGTCCGACGCGGTCACTTGACCGACCGCGGGCGCTCAATTTCGGTCGCGACCCTGCACGCTTATCCCATTGGAGCTTGGTGCGATTCGCGAGCAGCCGGGGCGCCAGCATTGCAGCCATTTTCGCCCTTTCTCCTTCTCGACCGTACCACACATCACACTACCTCCTTTGAATTACTGAAATGCCCCCCAAGCGCAAGTCTGAAGTGCTCGAGCCCGTCGACGTCACCGTCGACGCGCCCGAGGTCGAGTCCGAGGATGACTACGCGCCTGCTGTCGCCAAGCCGGCCGCGAAGAAGGCGCGGAAGTCGGACGTCGGGGAGGGCTCCTCGTCCGGAGCGAAGAAGGGCAAGGCGGCCGACGAGCCCAAGAAGAAGTGGTTTGAGATCAAGCTGGAGGGAGAGGAGGAGGTGAGCGGCAGCCTCTTGTAGCCTCGCGTGTCATGGTGTGACTGAACGCGTCTGCGTTGATAGGGAGAGCTCCCGATCTAGTGAGTCCTTGACCTTTGCGATTTGTCGCGCGCGTTTTCAAAGGGTATTGACTGTCATTTTAGCGATGACTGCAATGACATTCGTCGGAAGATCAAGGCTCTGCAGAAGGAGTCTGGTTTCAAGGTACGGTGTCGTGCCAACGCGAACGCGTCTCTCCGCTTTATATCTTGCTAATTTTGCTGCATAGGTCACGCACTGGCTCGAGGCGATTGGGAAGATCAACAATAACTCGTACCAACGTTTCAGTAAGCAATGCCTGCACGTTTGCTTGTGCCATGCTGACGACTCGTCCAGTGAAAGCCAGCGGACCCACTGGCGGCGCGTCCAACGGTACCTACTACGCGGCGTAAGCCCCTTGCTGTTAGCTGACCTGCGATGACTTGGACTGATACTTGGCCCACAGCTACGTCTACTTCGAAAAGGTCAGGATCGCGGAGGGCAAGAAGAAGACGCCGAAGCGCATCCGTAACGAGCAAGAATATCTGTCTGGTATGCCCACGGAGGAGCGTAGGGGCATGTGGGTGAGGGCATAAACCAATGCTTCTCGACGAGGTCGAGCTTTTTGTGCGTTATCTGCTGTCTGGTCCTACATCACAAGTATATGATACATACCCTAATCGCTCTGCTAAGCTGTGCATGTTACGCGTCTGCGTTCCCATGATCCTTCTTCCACGCTTCGATCCATTGCACTATCCGTGCGACGTTCGACTCGAGGTCTTCTGTGCCTTCGCTCTGGAGTTCCACGACGATCTCCGGGGCGTATGATGACCGCGCCTCCTCGATGACGACCTCCATGATCTCCGCCTCGTTGTTTTCCTGGATCTTTTTGAGAGGATAGCCTCTACATAATTCACTGCGGATGAGCTGCGCTCCACACTTCCGGGGCGGCCGTTTCTCACCTCTTTTCCAGACGGTCCCACAGGGCTGTGTGATTGCAGCGCAGGACGACTACGAGATCCGCCCATCGCTCTGGGAAGATATCGCAGGTGTGCCAGTCGAGAATGATGCCACCGGCGGCAGCGAGCGGCTCGAGCTCATCGAGGAGCTACGATAACGAGCTGTGTTGATCAGCGCGGTGCGCGTGTGAGCAGCGGGGGTGGGGCGGCGCACCTTGTCCTCGTCGACGGTATAGCTCTGCCAGTCCTCGTCATACGACTCGTGGAAGCCCTTTTCTTTCACCAAGTCGCCCACGTTGATGTGTTTCAGGGGAATGGGGGACTCCTGCGCAAGAAGTTCGGCATGGGTAGTCTTTCCCGTGCCGGGCGTGCCAGTGATGACGATGACAGGGCTCTGTCGTGATGTGGACATTGAGGGGATCTGCAAGACCGAGGGGAGCGCGAGAGCGGGGAGCGAGGCGAGATGGTTCGGCGACGGGCGCGGATGTGAGCAATGTACGCGAGGGACTTGCGTAGGAAAAGTTGACAACCCAAGTGATCGCGCAAAAGATGAGGGGACGCGGGGAATGCCGTGCCCGATGCAATCGACGCCGATCGGCTGGATATGTGCTCATTCTCGCCGCGGCCCGCTGAGCCGCCTTCCCCACACTCACCGTCGACTCCTCTTTGCTCTCGGTTCGACAAGTTCGATCGTTCGCGGTCGTGTCGCCGGGACAGAATTCATCGCTGGACGCTTGCACGCTTGTCTGACTCGCGACACATGGCCTGGGACGGATGCAGAGGGTCGGCTATGCGGGTGTCAGAGGCAATCAGGGCCGAAGACAGGCTTAATTATGCCAGGAAGGGGCAAGTCGCGTGGGTGTGGTTGGTAGGTCCATCGCCAAGCAGCGATGGGCCCGTAGACGTTTGACGCCAGCCCCGCCCTCTCCGGCTTTCGTCGTCTGGTGCTCGGCATTCCCAACCAAGGCCACATCGGCCCAACCACTCCTCCCTCTTCCCCACTCCCGTTCCCGACGCAGCTCGCCCTCGCCGCCCCCGGCGCATCTTGCCTTCTCCCCCCGTCACCTCGCCTGCACTTGCCTCTTACACTCGTCAGATGCGCTCCTCCTGGTGAGGCTTGTCTCATTCTCCTTCGACGGCCATGAGTGTGGGTCCAGGCCCGAACTCGATCTTCACGGGTCGTGTCTCCGGAACAGAGTCCTTGGCATCCCTCAGCCCTGCACCTACGACGCCTCATGAACCCTCTGCTACCGCCACGACCACCGGACCCGGCACGACTGCCAATGCCGCATCCGACCACACCACATCTTGTCCAACTCCCTCTCCCAGCGGTCCGCCCAACGTGCTTCAAGTCGTAATCCATACAACAGTGACGATCCGGGACTTTAACCACTACTACACCGTCCCCATATCCAATTTTACGCCCTCCTACGTCGCCCTCTCCGATGGCTCCCTCGTCAGTCCAGTGTTCATGCCCAACCTCATCATCTCCGAGTTCTGGCTTGTCATGGGCGGCGCGCTCTGCATGTTCTTCTTCATCAACACCTACAAGTCCTTCACGTATTGCAGGGTCGTGAAAGTGAAGAACAAGTCGCTCTTTTACATGCTCCTCGCAAGCCAGGCAATAGGTCTATTCTCCTCGCTGTTTTTCATCGTGGCAGACTTCGACAGCGACCTGGACTGCACTCTGTGAGTAGACTGTTGCTCTTGATGTTATTGTGCGCATATTTAGTCCGCAATTCAGGACTGGGATCGTGAAGAAGAGCGGAGTGCTCGTGTCCACTACTCTGCTGGTATGTTCGGTGTATACACGGCCCGGAATTACCTCTCAGATTACCGTTTAGATCCCCGGCATCCTGGGTACGAAAGCGTACAAGTGTCTGAGTAACGCGGGGTTCGTTATCGTGGTTCTGGGCCTAATCCGTGCTGCGATTGTCGCTGTCACGGGGGTCGTACTAGCCGAGTACAAGGGTGGCAGGCGATTCACAGGTGAGCATACATATACTCGAGTCCCCCCTTTGCGGCTATGCTGAAGGAACCTAGGAACGTGCGAGACCGTCTATGAGTCTACGCTGTTACCTGTCTCCGTCGCGCTTCAGTTCGTCGAGTCCGCCTTCGTATGCGTCTGCTGTGAGTGCCTTTTGGCGTTTCACGATATCCTTTGCTCAATTTGTTGCAGTTTTGTACGCGGTATATAGGTCATACCGGAGCCCCGCAGACCACGCCCGGCTCTCGCTGACCGTGCAAGATGACGAGTCGAGCACGCTCGACCTGGAGGACAAGGATGACCATTCTCCTACGAGTGAACCCCGCCGGGGCTGGTGGGACTACGTGCCCGGCTCCGAAGGGAACAAATCGAGGGAGCTCGGACCACCGAGCCCCGCCCTTCCATCCCCGAAGGATCTTGCCAACCGGTTTCGGCAGTGGTGGACGGGAGAGCCCGTGCTGCCCAGCACGGTCTTCCAGCGGAAGCCTTCCACTCCGGGCGACTTGCCGATACCTCAGCCGCGGATGCCTCAGCCGCGGATCTCCTCCGCATCCGGTGCGAACGCGCTGTCGCTCCGTCTCGCAACGACGCGGGATACCGATCGACCGAGCTCCCCGCCGCCGCCGTCTGTTATGGACCGTATCATTCGATACGTGCCCCGTGCGGAGCTCTTCCGTGCCATGCTCAGAAACGAGGTGAGTACACCGACGAAGGAACACCGATTGAGCAGTACTGACGTTCGGCATCGCCGCAGTTGCTCTATACAACATTCCTCACCGCGGTTCTCTTGGTGATCACCATCGTCATGTGGTTCGGCATCACCCAGCACCTCCTCCTCGGGGCTAACAGCTGGCTCATGGTGGACTGTGAGTCGCTGATACTACCGCCGGATGCGGCCCTGTCGATACTGACCGCGTCGCGCAGGGGTGATCATCTCGATATGCTCCATGCACAGCTTCAGCCGGGTCGCGCGGCGCCACGAGCGCGACGCATGGCTCCAGAACCCCGAGAACTGGCGGTCCATCCACCGCGCAGAGGTCGAAGACAGGACCACGCTCCGCCCGAAGAACTCGCGCCGCGCGTGGTCCCCCGTCAGCGTGTCCTCGAACTGGCGGCACCGGCACCGCGCGCACGGCGACTCGGACGGTCCCTACAGCAACAGCATCTCGCGCTACGCCTCGACCGAGCCGCCCGACCCGCACACCCTCGCGGGCCCGTCGCGCGTGCGCACCGCGTCGTCCGCGCGCTCGCGCGACGTCTCGCGCTCGACGTCCGTCGTGTCCTCGCCCGTGCAGTCCATGGACTCCGTGTACCGCCCCGCGCAGCACGTGCAGTACGGCTCGCCGCGCATCCTGCCCTCGCCCGAGTACCCGTCGTCGAACGCGAGCACGCCGCACTCGTCCGACAGGCACGCGATGCTGTCGCGCGCGTCGTCTGTGGTCGCGGTTGCGGGCGGGGCGTCGCCGACGTCGCCGCAGCGCCGCTCGTGCTCGGCGCCGCGCATGCGCACATGTGAGGGCATGCCCGCGCCCCCAACGTGGAATCCGGAGAACCCGGAGCCGCCAGACCCTGGCCCCGGCCCTAGGGAGACGTGATAGATTCAGACCCTGAGACTCTGGGCGCGTGTGGAGGACCCGCTGTGTGGCCACGCTTGTACGGCTGTTGTAAGAGTACCTACCGCTAGCTGCTTGCTACTTGCTACTTGACTGCGGACGTTCGTGGACGGACTGCATTAATCGCTTTCCCCTTTTCCAGACTCGTACCTTATTCCGTATCGCACGCACGTCGTATTGCTCTCGTATGTGTCGGGTCTCGTCGTTGAATGAGACTCGAGCTGTTTTGCCGTTGCGCGAGTTGTGTGTTCGGCGCTTGCGATGTCATTGCCACCTTCCACCCAGTGCTGAGCTACAGTGCAATACCATGACCGGATACTTTGCATTACTGCTGTGGACAGTTGTGGAGCGCCGCCTGTATATATCCAGACGAAGGAGAAAATGGATCGGCAAACAGATGTCGCGAGTAGGGAGACTCTACTCCAACCTCCCATGAGCAATAATGATGGAAATAACGAGCTCTGGTTCGCCCTTCGTGTAGACGACCCGCATACATATGGCGTGTATGCTATATACTTATATGGAGTTGAAATAATAAGGAGTCTTCACTAGGCGGACACTCTTCCTACTCCCCGGCTGAGAATCGTGTTGTGTGTAATATTCGATCGTGCTGACTCCCGAGAGGTAGGATGGCTGACCTCACGAGAGTTGCTGCTTTGTTGCCGGTCCGGAACCATCGACCAGATTGCCCGTTTCCTGTGCACATTTATCCTTGTTGTCGCCCTGGGACTTTTTGCTCGGTGTGCTTATGGTGGCGTGCGTTTAGGGATTGGCAGAAATGACTGCTTGCTTCGATGAGAGCAGGAGATCATAGAGTTCTTGATGGAACCCAACGCGCTCGAGGCCCAGACATCGTAGGGAGTGCAGGGGACCGTCCTTGGCGTGCAGTGAATTCGCAAACCGGCGAATCGCCCGTGGGGCGTGGGTCTTGAGGATGTCCATCGCGCCTATCGCCTTCTTGACTGCCTGGTGGGTTTCGTTCAGTGGACATAGTTTTAAGGCGGAGACCAATTCGAGCGATACGTACTCTCTTCCACTCCTCTATATTCTCCCAATTTTCTAGCGGGGCATCGCCGACGCATTGGTAGGTCCCATAATAAAACCATGTATCTTGCCGTCGGACGAACACCTCCCGATCGTAGCTTATACGGCCGATGTCGTCCGCGAAGCTGTCGCTCTCCCACTGTCCATCAACTGCACCGGCAGACGATGTGTATCGGTAGGAGTATGTGATATAAAGGGCCCGGCTGATGTCATCCTTTGACCAGACGAGCCCTTTCATGTTGGGAAGTATGAGGATGTTGATGGGTTTACTGGGTCAGCAAAATGGTGAGAAGCGTGTTTCATGAGGATATGGATTCTACACCCGGCCTCACATTTGGTCCAAAATTTCCTGTAGCTTCAATCAGCAACTTGGGAGTCGGCGAAAGTCCACTTGAGAAGGATTGCATACCACGGGCACTACGGTGAATGGCCGAGATTTAAGGAAACATGCGAGTGCGCTGATCTTTGGGAGGTCTGGCCTCTGCGGAGCACCCGAAAGAAAGGACGTCGGCTTGAACATACGTGCTGTGGCGTCTTCGACGCGATCTGGGTGCTCTCTCTAACTCACAATAATCAACGAGCGCGAAACGAAACGTACACTTCGAACTCACCGCGCTTTCTCTAAAAGCGATGATATGCGCCCGCGATTCTTGAAGTGCTTCCTCCTCTTGTTTAAGATCCATCTTCAGAGTAGACAAGATCTTGCGTGTGTGCGTCAGCGTTACGGTGGCCCTTGTGATGTAAATATCATCTACTACCTCCTGCAACTCGGCAATTTCTGCCTTGAGTCCCTCTGACTTCTCGTTGTATTTATCCAGCTTCGACTGAAGTCCGATCGAGTGTGCATTCTGAAGGCATTCCAGGCGTCAGCACAGAATACTCGGAAAAGTAGAAGCTCGGCTTGCGCGATCGGATTGTTTCTGGTCCGCGGAAGCCCAACGTTCTTTCGTAGCCTGCAAGTAGATACCAGTGACATCTATATAATTAAATCAGGTGATATCAAACACACCAAGGTACGGGGGCCCTTCGTGTCTTCGTTGTCAACGGCTGCCGAGATCCGTAGGCGTAGTGAGACGAGCTCGTCCCTCAACTTCTCGTTCTCAGCACGTATCGCTGAGCTATCGACGAGAGGGACTCCGGAGGTCGACTGGATATCAAAAGTGGTGCCGAGTACTAGGTCAGCTCGAAGGCGTATGGTAGCGAGTCGTTCGAACCGACTCGAGTTGGGCTCGACTCTCGCATCGATCGACAGCGCTTACTCGAATTTTGAGGAGCCTCTGGTGTTCTTGACGCTCTTGCTGTAGCCTTTGATGCAATAGTTGTAAGACATCTTGCGCAAGTTCGGGGTTGTCAGAAAGCCTCTCCATATTGAGAGTAAGTCCGCAGAGATTATTCGGCGTATCAGTCAATGTAGATGATGGATGCGGGGAGACTGCAACCAGACTGCACCGATCGTCTGGATAGCGCTGCCGATGTGGCTGTGCAGCCGTAGTGGCGCCAAAATACGCATTGGTGTCGATCTGAAGCTAGCGTAACCACCATCGTGCGCATCCGACCTATCCGAGCCCTGTACCGTTACACGTTGACCATAGCTCTTCAATATGGCACATCACCATCGTTTTCAGTCTACACTATGGTCTTGATCAATCTGGATTCTACACACGGGTCGGTGTGCGCTACGCCCTTCCGTAAGGCTAAGAATTGCAGAATTGCTGCTGCTCAAGGTACATCTTGGAGAACAAGTGCCAGCGCAACATGCTGAGCACTGGCATAAGTATCGGTACGTCTACTGTTGCTCACGAACGCCCTTTATATTGACCCTAAACCTCCAGGATGCACCTTGGTTTGCTAAAAGGGGTCCCGAGCGTAGAACTACGCGCCGCGGCCGGTTGTATTTTGAATGCTCCTACAGACATTCAAGCGGCAGTCGTAGCCGTACTAGCCGTTCGCTGTTAGCCCGAGTTTGGCTGACGGTTGGCTCCTCGTCAGCCTCGCCGCATACACCTAGATACCTCTCTCATTTTGTGCGGGCATCACCCTTCTCTTCCTCCCGTCCTCCCCCCTCCCCTCATTTTCTCCTAAAGCCGGGCTTTACTTCTGCTGCTGTGCTAGTCTTTTTCTTAGAACGCTGCCTCACTTCTATTTGCCGTTCCTATTCTAACATGCAACAGTCTTGCGTGGCGCAAAGTACGCTTCTCGTCTTGGTCCTGTCGGCAACAGCTGGTCTAGTTGCCGGTGAGTAGCCATATACTTGAGCTCACGGGTTTAATAAGCTGTATGCTGACGACCCTCTATTACAGCGGACCCTAACGACTGGGTCAGCGTAAACTACGTACTTCAGCAGGCTAGTGCAGGGAACACCGGTGCAGCCAAGCAGAGTATCATCAACAAGGCCGGGTCTACGGCGAAAAGTGGACCATGGAGTAAGCTACCTCCCCCGCTCGTGTTGCATGGCCCAGCTCACCGTGAAACTTTTAGACATCGTGACCAACAACAGCATTGTGCCGCCGAGCGGGAATATACACGATTACCTCAGTTGGGCGCCGTAGTGAGTGTCCTGTTTGCGGAGGTGGAATGCGGCTGACATCCAGCAGCCACTGGCCGAACTGCAACTGGTGCTCAAAGGGGACCAACCACCTCGGGGGTCCGAACCAGGGCGGCAATAGCACTACTTCAGGCGGTGACGACGACGACCCTGGGGATGTCAGTAATGACCCTTACGAGAACGGCGGCGACGACTCGGCCTTGGACATATCTGCCTTGAACAACATCGCGCTGCTACGTCGGCAGTCATCTGGTCACAGCTTCTCGCATCGACCTGCGCATCGCCGGATGATGCGCCGGAAACGCGATGACTCGCCCCGCGAGCCCCCACAAAGTGCGCCGGTTCGTCGGCAGGACAGCGAGAGCCCTTCGGCCACCATCAACGGTCTTGGGGATCTGCCCCTGCCAACGGACGGCCTGCCTCCGGTCCCGACAATCCCTCCTAATCCTAATGGCCTCCCAACGGGTACGGCTACGAAGTCTTCTGTAAAGACCCTCAACGGTACCCCCGCGCCCGCTCAAGCCGCTGCGAAGACTACGCAAGCCAAGTGCACACCGTCCCCGACGAAGTCCCTGGCGCCTTCAGCGAGTGCGTACTACTCCTTCACCAATTCTGTATAGCTGAACTGACGCTGTGCAGCCTGGACGACATGTCCGTACGTAGTTCGTGACGGCCAGGTAAACCCAGACGTCCGAACGATCCCCGACTCCCCAGCGGTCGTCGCGATGACCCAGTCGGTGCTGTATAACGGTGTTGCGTACGGCATACAGAAGACGCGGGTATACTCGCAGAACGTCGCCAAGTTCATCGACGCGTGGTTTCTCACTCCCGCGACGGCGATGAACCCGAACATGAACTACGGCCAGCAAGTGCGCGGCCCCGGGAAGGACCAGCAAATTGGAACGTTCACGGGCGTCCTCGATCTGCGCGGCCTCGTGAAGGTGGTGAACGCCATCCAGATCTTGAAGGTCGCTGCGAGCCCTGACTGGACCGCTGCGAGGGACAAGGCGATGACTGCTTGGATGAAGAGCTACGTCTCGTGGCTCGAGAACAGCTCGCTCGGACAGCAGGTAGCGTCTAAGGGGAAGTGAGTGACATTCACGACACGCTCATCGTGTGTCTGCTAACATATGATTATACAGTAACCACTACACCTTCTATGTGAACCAGCTGGCGGCAGCCAAGATGTACGTTGGCGACACGCAAGGCGCTCAAGGGGCACTCAAGAGCTACTTCACCGACCAGTTCTTGGACCAGATAGCTGCGTCCGGCGAGCAGCCGTTCGAGGCGGTGCGTACTCGGCCGTACCACTACCGCTGCTTCAACCTGGAAGCCATGATCGTAAGCCGTCTTAGCCGTTGTCATCTCTTAGCCATGCTCATACCGTGTTACAGACCAATGCGAAACTGGGTGACCAACTGGGCATGAACTTCTGGACAGCCAAGTCCAAGTACGGGGCGACGATCCAGACCGCACTTGACTATGTCATGGGTCTCGACCCGGACGACGAGGACATCTCTGACGTCTTTCCGCACGTCGCGGCGGTCGCAGCTGCATACGGCGACCCGAAGGGCAAGTACGCGGCCTTTCTCCAGAAGCAGGAGAGTGACTTTGCGAGCCAACCGTTCTGGTTCTACGACCAGAGCAGCGCGCTGTCCAACTCACCCGCCAGTGCGAAGGCGGCGAAGGTGAAGAAGCACCGCAGCGCCGCAAGAGACTTGCTCGCAGGAGGTGCTGCGAACGCTACACAAGCGCTGGCTGCGGACTTTGCTGGAGTCGCTCAGGGAGCGATGGGACACGTCTTGGATGAGGTTAGCTCGGAGCCTATCCCATTCGAGTGCCCGGGGGTGTTCCAGTTCGCGAAGGAGACGGAGCTCGAGGACGATTTGTTCGTGACCTGCGATGTGTTGGAGCCGTTTTACGAGATACTGCTGTATGGTCCAAGCCGGAAGTAGAACAGTCATTTCCGCGAGCGACAGTGAAAATGCGGGCGGAGTGCGCAGCCAGGGGACAAGTGGCCGGGACCGCCGGGCAGGTGATGAGAGGCGCCGGAATACGGACAAACAAGGGCCGTGAGCGTTGTGCGGCGGCGGTGTGCGCTGTTCCTCGTTACGCCATCATCCACTCCCTGACCTCCGTGTATTGTATTTTCCACTCGACATAGACATGGCCGACGCTGCTTCAGGTTCGACCGAAAGGTCTGTCCAGGTCAAGCTGGTGCTGCTAGGTGAGCCCCTCTGCCCTTTCTGCGGCGTCTGGCGTCCCCACAGCTCTTCCCGCATCTCTCTGGTCTCTCGTCGACACGCCGCTCGCTGGATTTCTGTCGAGCCTGTCTCAGTCGAAAATTTGTGTCTGTTTGTCCGTCATACTAACCAGTATGCACATCTATAGGTGAGGCAGCTGTCGGGAAGTCCTCAATCGTGCTGCGATTCGTGCGTAATCTCCACACATCTTTCGTGGCTCTTCCGTGACGTTTTGCCGCAGGTCTCGAACGAGTTCCAGCCCAACAAGGAACCCACCATTGGAGCTGCCTTCTTGACGCAGAAGTGCCGTCTCGAGGACCGCGTTCTGCGATATGAAATCTGGGATACGGCCGGCCAGGAGCGATTCCACTCCCTCGCGGTACGTGCCACCATGCCCTATCGGGTGGCTCCCATTACTTATCGGTGCCTACACTATGCAGCCCATGTACTACCGCAACGCTCAAGCAGCAGTGGTGGTCTACGACGTAACGAAGGCGTCCAGTCTCGAGAAGGCGAAGACGTGGGTAAAGGAGCTCCAGCGGCAAGCGAACCCCAACATCGTCATCGCCCTCGCTGGGAACAAGATTGATCTCGTTACCCCCTCTGCCTCATCCTCCTCATCTACCACGGCGGAGTCCGAAGACGAGGCTGACGATGCGACGGCCACCCCCGGCGAGACCGCTACTTCCGGCGAGCCTGAGAGCCTCAGGCAGGTGCCCAGGGACGAGGCCGAGGCGTACGCACAGGAGGCTGGCCTGCTCTTCTTCGAGACGTCGGCGAAGACTGGCGACGGTGTTGTAGAGATTTTCACCGAAATTGGTGAGTAGTGCCGCAGCAGCCGTCTCGAAGTGCTGCGCTAACCAAGGATGCTCCTCATTCAGCCAAGAAGATCCCCATTGACCAGATCCTGGCCTCAACCCGCGGCGGCGCCGGCCGCCCCGGTGCGGCATCTGGTCGTGCGGCTCAGGAGGGCGGGGTCAACCTCGAGGAGAACAGCGCGAAGGGCAAGGATGCGTGCAATTGCTGAACATGCTGCGTCCTTCCATACACGATTCCCTCACCCGTCACGAGCTTAATGTCTTCTTATCGTACTTACCTCTTTCCCCTTCGCGCTTTGTTTCATCTATATGCCCCTTTCTCGTACATGTATTTGCTGTCGTATTGGAGTGGTATTGGACTGACATATCATATATTGATGTTGTCTACACATCTGGAACACCCCGGCAACCTCTGCTACCAAGAATTCGATCGTGCGGAAAACTTGCTGCCCTCGATGTACACTGCCGAGCATTCGTTTCTCACAACAATAAGTGCGTGAAATTCAGGATTGTTATCTCTGTACAGATGCATGTATACATATTTGCTCGAGTCGATACAAGTACGGGAAGCTCATGTTTGTCTTAATGCTAGCGAGACAAAGACAGGATCGTGGTGGCTATGGTGGCTCTATGAAGACAGTCGTGGTGCGCGGCGCAACACACCAACGCGAGGCGAAAGCAAAGCGGGAAGATCATCTAGCAGGTCCGTGGACGAGGTCCATGTACGGCGGCGGGTGCGCGACGCGCTCGTGCTCGCTCTCGAGGTCCGGCACGCGGTACGGCGGCGGCGCGTGCCCGTGCGCCTCGCCCTCCTCGTCGTGGTGCGCGGACAGCACACCGTGCACGGGCGCATCCGTGAGCTGCCCGAAGCTCGTGTGCGGGCTCTGCGCGCGCGCGGGGAGCGTCGGCGGGCTGTCGTGCGCCGCCCCTGGTGCGCGGAACTCGGACGAGTCGATCGAGGGCGGAGGGTCTGACGGATCATCCATGGGGGGCGGGGTGGGGGCAAGAGTTCGTCTGCGTCGTCGCCGGCCCTGGTGGGGGCGTCCGCGGCGCCCACGAGGGTGTGCTGCTCTAAGGCGCGCCCGAGCGCCTCCATCGCGCTGTCGTCCAGGTTCGCGAGCACGGTTACGTCTGTGTCGCGCGTGGCCATCTCGAGCGTCGGCGGTGGCGTGAACGCGCGCGGCTGAAGCACATCTCCGTATCCGTCGAACTGCTCCGCGGGCGCGAAGCCGAAGAGGGTGCCCTCACCGTCGAACTGCGCCGCGCCATCTGCTGGCGGCGGAGGCGCGAGCTCGGGGTCGTCCGTGGGCGGCACGTAGATCTCGTGCTCGGACTCGAGGAACGTTGGTAGGCGCGTGGAGGTCGATGCCTCGGCCTCAGCCTCGGTGGACCAGAACGGTGGTGGCGCCTCGCGCTCTTCGAACGGTGGTGGCGCGCCAGCGATCGCGCTAGGCCCAGCCTCGTACTGGGGGACCTCCGCATCGTCCTGGCGCACGGTCCGGGTGGGTGGCCGGTCGTGTTTCTTGTGATAAGCCTCGTCGATGGACGACTCAACTTCCGGGAGCGGGGCGTTGGGCGCGAGGATGTGCAGCGGGAAGGAAAGGGTGGACACGCGCTCAGTGTGGCTGGACATCTTCATGAAGGTGGCGTGGACGAGGAGGCGGAACGAGACCGAGTGCAGCAGGGTGGATTGCGTGATTGTGGCGCAGTCTGCATCAGGGTTGAACGAGAGGAGGTCTTCCGATGAGACCTCGTCCAAGGAATCGGGGAAGGGCGTTTGTGCAGGTGGGTGAAGGACGAGGCGGACGCGGATGGGTTGGGACGGGTGTAGTCGACATGATGCACCTGAGTGGGCCACGACCTTGCGCTCGCCGTGCTCTCCTACCCTTGAAATGAAGTCTACGCCCTCTCGGGAACTTGAGGGCACTGCTGCCATCTTCTGGGGTGAGAGCGGAGGGTCCTCGCCTTCAGACTCTGAGGATATCTCCCAGTCGCTGTGTTCCTCGTCATCTGTCTCCGGCTTCTTGATGTCGATGTTCCGCACCAACTCAGCCCTGAGATTCCGCAGGCGCAGGCCCTGCTCTAGGACAAGGTCCGGCGATGGCGTCGGCACGGTGACATAGATAGGAATAGCCTCTCCCGCCTTGAACGTTGTGCGCGGGATCTGCACCTCCACTCTACTCGGCTCCGCGAGCACTCGCGTCTCCGGCACGGGGTATAGCACATGCGTGTGCGAGGTGTACCTGCGCGTGTGCACGACGAACGCCCGGGACAGGGGGAGCGCGTCCTCGTCGAGCGGCCAGATCGTCGCGGAGAGCGTGTGCGTGAGCGAGGACCGCAGCGTGTGCACGCACTGCGGCGTGTCCGACGGGAGGGGTATTGAGAACGGGAAGCTCGAGCGTTGCGGACCTTCAGGACCTGGAGAGCTAACAAGCTCGACGTCCGTGTGTGCGAGCTCGATCTCGCGGCCGTGCGCCTGCTCAAGCGTTCGCAACGAGACTGTCCTGATTATTCACCGGCACATTCGATAATTAGTCACGCTCACACACGGCGCTCTAGGAAGGGGACGTGGAGAGGATAGGGAGGTAGACTCACACTTTGCGGCACCTGAAGGACGCGTCCGCGCTCTTGATCTGGAGCTCACCCTCTATCGCAGCGCGCTCGCCGTCCGCGCCGAGGAAGCCCTTCTGGAAGTGCACGCCGTTCGCGGTGGGCACGATGAGGATTTGCGGACCACCGTCTACCCCCGTGCCCGCGACGGGGCCGCTGGGCGCGTCGGGCGCGGAGACGAAGCTGATGTCGGAGCTGTCAGAGGACAGCGGCGCGTCGGACTCGGACGGCTGCTGGGTGTACGTCGGGGGGAGGTCTGGCCCGGACATTGCGTTCACGTTCGCGCTCGTGGTCGGAATTCGGGTCTTGCGAGGGCCCAAGCGGATATGCCGGGGTCGGTGAATCGGGGACGATGCGGAGATGCAGAGAAGGCACGGGCGGCGGGTTACTGAGAGGAGCGCAGGCTGGTGTTAAGAGGAGGGAGTGGTGCGGGGCGCATGGTTGGGCGCGGAGTGGCAAGCGCAGTGGATGGATCCATCGCATCGCCCGCTGCGCCTGCCTGACGGAAGATCGAACGGTAGCCGCGCGCGAGATGAGCACAGCGCTGGCCGTGGCCGCATCGACGCCGTCCATTCCTCTCTACATCGAACACACCGGTGCAGATCGGTTGTTTCGTAGAGATGCTCGCTGCGCGTCCGTTTGCCATCCAGATCCTGTCATATCGAGGGAAGCGTCTGATTCTTGACGCCACGCTGCGGAGTTCGTCGACAGGCTTGCGCCATGCAATCAGGCAGCTCATCATGCATCGTGCACGCTGCCAGGCATAGCATTACTACGAGAAACGGTAGGGGATAACATGACAGGAAGGTGAAATCTACCCTAGGATGCCAAGGATGTGCCTACAAGGTGATAAACGGCGCAGACACCTCTTTGAATCCCAGGACCGTCAACAAGACGATGATGTTAGCTGCTATTTGACCTCGCGCAGTCGTAGCAAGAGTGACGGCGGAGGATACCTTGGCAGCCAGCAGGACTGTTAGAAGCTCAATGGGCTCGAACTGGACGCAGGAAGCACAACAATGATATCGATATGCAAGTTACAAGACTTCTAAAAGATCTGGAGTCAGCCACTGCAAGTTCCCGAGTCGACATGACACTCACCGTCAGTGACATGCTCGTTGTCCTCCAATTTGACCTCCACAACCTCCACAAGTCTTCCCTTGCCATCTCGTAGATCTTGAATCGATTTGGCGTGAGAGGAAAGACCAGCATGGAAGAACCAGTACAACGAGTCCACCAAGTCATCTATCTCCTCAGGCTGAGGTGCCGATGAAGGGGATAGAGAGGCGGATTGTAATACCATTCGGTGAGCACACCAGGCTACAAGCAGTGGGCGGCCCGATAGCGTACTGTTGCCATTGGGCAATGCTTTGACCCAGTCCAGGGTGCAGGACCAGTGGTCGGTAACGAATCTGCGTCGGGGCATGTCACCTTCGAAGAGTGCTCGGGTTTTCCAGAAGCGTGTGCGGTCGAAGTGGCCCGCCGGGTCCTTCGATGGTAGTAACGGTCTCTTCAGGATCCGCTTTCCAAAGACCGTCGACGCGATACGACAAGGCATAAAGGAAAAGCCAAAGAAATGATTCAATGTCGTGGTGGAATACGTGTTTCATGGTAGGCTCAGGCTGTCGATGTATGATGACGGAAGGCCAGGCGGGGCATTTCATCTGAATGTCCGCAGCCATAAACAGCAAAGTCCCCTGAGATTTGCAAACCGTAAGCTGCCTCAAAGATGGGTTCCAAGGAAGCAGTAGTACATACCGGCATATGGTCAGAACAATTGGTGTCACGCGCCCGCGGAAACGGATATTGGGGTACCAGCAGCGCGACGCGCTTTCGGATGGGGGCAAGGAGGAGAGACATAGTATAAAATGAGATGACAGATTATGTCAGTGGCAGCGTACCACCTAACCCGTGTCATGCTCTGCTCCGACGTCGCGATCGCGTCCCCCGGCGTCGCGGACGTAGTTTGCGTTTATGACGCTTACCGCCAACGATGCTTGTCGGTGATATACACTAACTTGGAAACTTGCGGAAATGTCTACCGCATGCGCTTGAGCGCATCAACACATCCACGAGTAGGTGACTCGATGAATAGAAGCTGAGCGGAAAAGGTCGATCTTGGCTACAAATTGACCCCGCACAACCACGAAGATAGGTAGGCGAGGCTTCGAAAGAGCCTGACGATACACAAGAACGTCGGAAAGCCGCCAACAGTCTTCATTGACACCAGAGCATATGTACATAGATCTAGGACAGGTATGAGTAACGCCTTCAGCAACGATCACGAATGACATACCTGTGCTACGAAGGAAGCATTGGTGAGGATTGTTCTTCCCTGAGTGTAGCACGTCGTCAATTGGATGTTGCAACGACGCGACTTCATTAGCGGGAAGCAATATGAGATCGCTCTGGGCTACATATTGACCTCGCACAACCATTGCCGAAGCGGTAGACGAGGCTTCGAAAGAGCCGAATATGAGTCAGGAGAGCAAACAACGGACGGAGCGGGGTATCTTCCATATGCTACAGCAGGGTGAGATATCGATACATGTCAGAAAGTCAGAAACCTAAGCACAGACGCATCAGAACAGGTTCAAATCGTAGCAGACACAGCACTTACAACATTGGCAGTCGAAAGGGCAGAGCGGTGTGTCTGTGGAAAATATTAGAAAGAGACTGCACATCAATTGCCCCGATATTTACCGCCGCCTTGATCTGTGATACCAAGCTCGTCTTCCTTGAAAATAGAAAAACCCTCCTCAGTTTTTCGACCTGTGTCCCGAGTGAGATCGTGTCCGACAGGTGAAGAGATGTGTACTTACGAGGACCTGTGCCCCGGGAGTCCTTGAACCGACCGTCCTCCTCCCGGTCCTTCTTAGGCTTCTGCGCCTTTACTACTGTCGCGGTAGTCTTGCGCGGCCTTCCCTCCTTGGCGGCAGGAGCACCAATAGCGGCCGAAGGGTCGAAGACTGTCTCTGGGATCTTGCGCTTCGGGGGTTTGGACGGAGCAGCCTCCTCCACGTCCGGATCTACGTCGCGTTTGCGCTTGGCGGACTTGTCCTTGTCCTTTTTCTTTTTCTTCTTCTCAGGAGCCTGAGAAGACGAGGAGGATGCTGCGGGTGCTGCGGCCGAGGATCTGCCCTTGGAAGCAAAAATGTCGTCTATTTCCGAGGCGGGCATGGCATGGGAGAGGGAGGAAAAAACGCGAGAGAGCAGGAGGTGCGCGCGCCTATAAGCGATCTGGAGGACGGGCGCTTGGAAGATGGGTGGGTCCGATCAGGCCCAATTGGGGGGCGTGACAGGGTGTGACAGTCGGGGGGCGGTGACGGTGGGTTGGAGGCTGTTGGAGGCCGTCGAGCGAATCGCGAGCAGCGTCAAGAACCCGGTGAGCTCTCGGACTCGGACGACGGAGAAGGACAGGCCGCCGTGCGCAAAGGAACCATGTACGTCCCCAGCCATCCCGCCCACCGCGCCGCTTATCGTGGCCGCTCCCAGGCAGCACAACCACCCCAACATCGCCCCCGCCTTCCCGCCATCGATATCAGACCCGACGAATGGCAACCTGACGTTCAATCTCGACCCGTTCACGGCAAAGCAGATGGCCGCTCTCCAGGCCACGAGTCTCGCGAAAGCCGCGAACCGCTCTGCGCCAGGCGGAACCTCGGCGTCTTATTTCGGAGGAATGTCGAACCCCCTTTCCCGCCCAGACGCGCCGCATGACAGCTCCTCCTTCCATCCCCTCCCCCATCCCGATCCTCAGGCGCCCATCCCGCCCGGCATGAACGTACGTCCTCCTCCCTCCCTCCCCCAGCGTCCGCCTCATGGCTCACCGCGCCCCAGCCTGCCCAGGCGCAGCAGAACCCTGCTGTCCAGCAGCAGATGGTTCATATCCAGCGCAAACGCAACTGGCTCAATGGTCTTGCGACCCTCATGGTCCAGCGCGGCACGCCCCTCCCACCAATGCTCACCGGCGTTCCGTTCCCATCCAATTATGACCCGGCCAACATGCCCTGGAAGTCCCTCGAGGTCTCTACTAACGACATCGGCGTCGTGCGGCTCGCCGGGAAGGACGTCGATCTATATAAACTTTGGGGGCTCATCCTACAGGCAGGCGGCGGCCAGAAGGTGCGTTTCTCCCTTCTTTGATCCTTCCTACCCCTCCTCCAACCCCGCGCGCACACCAGGTGTCGCAGAAGGGCGCCTGGCCACTTGTCCTCCAGCAATTCGACCTACCGGACGCGATACCCTCCCCCAACAATCCTGTGGAGCCGCAGCCCACTGCGCCTATCATCGAGCGGTACTACACCGCGCTGCTTGGTCCGTTTGAGGAAGCGTACCGCAAGAACATGATGGAGCAGTCACAGCGAGCAGCTCTCGCTGGGCGCATGCCCGGCGGGCAGCCAGGACAGATGAACCCGCAGGCGCGTCAAGGTGGAATGCCCGGCATGTCTGGACAGAACGGCCTCCCCAACGGTGGCGCGCCCGGGATGAACATGATGCCCCAAGGCAACATTGGTCAAAGTATGGACGGCCCTCTACCTGGTCAGTTCCATCCTACGCAGGCGATGCCCCTCCCCTTCCAACCACCTAACCCGATGGCGCTAGGCGGCGGCATGCCTGCGAACGGGGCCTCCCATCCGGCGATGAACGGTAACATGGGGAAAATGCTGCCAGGTGGGTTCCCTGCGATGCCTGGCGGGCAGAACGGGAACGTGGAGCTGGAACACGATATGGAAAGCCGGAAACGCAAGATGCAGGAGGCAGTCGAGTCGGACGCGAAGCGCGTACGGCAGAAGACAGGTGCGTGTGTACACCTATGGGACTTTGGCGTCGCTGATCACCCGTTCAGGTGGGTCGGACGTATCGGAGTCGCGTTCCGTGAGTACACAATGTGCATCCATCTTGGGATGATAAACTCATGTACGCTACAGTCTGTCGCGCCTCCGGCTGTCGAAGCCCCAGTTGCTCCTGTGGTCACGCGTACTATCCGTCAACCATCACGACGAAAGATCGAGTACGTTCCTTTCGCTCGCGAGGTAGACACCGCGGGCGGGCGGGACCTTGAGCTCATTCAGAGCGAACTATCACGGATGGGGGTCAAGGGTGTGCGGCGCATAGAGGAATGGGGCCAAGTTGACCTCGAAGCTGTCACGCTTTCGCTGCGCTCCCGCGTGTCGACCGAGATGTCGTACGCGCTCACCACCTTCACCCTCCTCACCCTCATGCGCGGCTCGAACCAAGGTGGCGGGTTCCCCATTGCTCAGGCGCCTGAACTGCTGGACGAAATGGTAGACCTGATGGAGGATCTCGCCTTTGACGGCGCAGAGGACGAAGGCTACCCCGACGACTCGCCGATCGTCACACACAGGGAGCTTGTGAACTCGCTCGTAGAGGACGGGTCAAAACCTTTTGCGGCTCTCGCACGCGAGCAGGGAGCGAGAGACCCCGACAACGGACCTCGACATCGTCCGGCGGAGACCATCCTTGTCGTCCTAAACATCATCCGTAACCTCTCCATCGCTAGCGAGAATCAGGAATACCTCGCGAAACACGAGAAGCTGCTGCCTGTCTTGTTGCGCATGTGCGCACTTGCCCCCGCCTCCAAGCACGCCTCTCCACTGCCACTCGCTCCCGCGCTCTCCCTTGCTGACCTGCTCAGCATACGCAAGGACGTCATGTACCTTCTGCTCAACATCTCCCCCAACATCCACCTCTCGCCAACGTCCCCGTCTAAAGAGCAGCTGCTCACTGTGCGCCGAGCATACGAGGTCATCGCCTCGTACCTCGTAGACGTCACCGAGGCGATCTCACCATTCCAGTGGATCCTTCAAACGGGCATCCCTCCCGCGGTGCACCAGCCTAAACCTCCCGCGCTCGCCGACATGGCGCTCGACACGTTCTCCCGCTTCACGCTCCCAGACGACAACCGCCAGGCCGTGTCCAAAGCGGTCCCACAGTCTTGGCAGTGGGCGCTGCTCGAGGCGATCGTGCACCGGCTACCGGTCGCGGACAATGACTTCCAGGTCATCATGCGCGACGTGTGGCTCTCGTACATCGAGCGCCTGATCATGTCGCTCTACTCACTCGCGTTCCTCGCGCCCCCAGCGGTGAAGGAGCGCGCCAAGCGCGATCGCGCGCTCGGGTTCGCGCAGGTCATGATGCGCCTCGTTAAGAAGTTCACGGTGCACGCCCCGCCGGAGCTGCGCCACCACTTCGCGATCTCTGTGCGCCGCGCGGTCGAGGCGCTAAAGGTCGTCGATGACGCGGAGGATTCCTTCGACGCGGGCAGCGTGGCGGCCGCGCCGACGCTTGCATTTGGGATGGGCTATGGGGAGCAGGGCGACTCGCGTGTTGAACGTGGGATGGGCATGCTGAGCGGGTACCAGGAGGACATCACGCTCGGGCTGATGATGCACCCCGACCTCTTGGACGCGTTGTTGTTCTCGGAGCTCGAGAGCCTGGTGCGTGTCGGGCGGTGACGCGGGCGTTGGTGGGGGTGGGGCGGTGGAGGGACTTTCTGACTTGCTTTGCTTTGCGGCTCTGTTAGGCTAGTGTTATGTTATGCTACTCTCTGTATTCGTACATTGTATACGACGTTCTCGCTTTCATTATTATAGTCGGCCTGTGGACTGGCACTGTATGCTAATGTGTGCTTGTTTGTGCGGTCATGAAAGCATTGATACAGATGATACCATGTCCACCCTCGAGCATTGCTACAAATGTCGCGAGGGCTCCTCGCCGAGTCCCCGGGTAACCCAATCATGAAGATATAGTACGTGTAGAGTCATTCCCAATATGGAGCATTGGTGTGTTCGAGGACGGTCACCTTCCCGGAACACACGCCTCTGGATACAGCCCGTGAGTATTTCAGCACAGAATCTTCAAGTGAACCGACGTACACGATGAGCGGCGCCTCGCCCTTGTACACGTCGCCCAACGCGAACGTGCTCACGTCGTTGTCGCACTTGACGAGCACAGTCCCATTATGAGGATCGTCCGACGACCGCCGCACGTCCCACAGCCTGACACAGCCTGCACATCCATACAAGTCAGCACCCAAAGCCTACTCTCCACACACAAGACCAGCCATACCGTCCGCGCCCCCGCTCACCAGCCCGACGCCATACGGCGCCCCGGCCACCCACTCCGTCTTCACGATCCCGTACATCGCGCGCCGGTCCGGCTTGTCGCTCTCCTCGTGCGCGAAGGCGTGCAGCGGCCCGCGCCCGAGCGCGCGCGCGTCGTACACGTCGACCCAGTTGTCCGTGCGCCCCGCGGCGAGGTACAGCCCATCCGCGCTGAGCGAGAGCGAGTTGATGTCCATAGCGGCTTTGTCTGTGATGTCTGCGAACGGCTCGAGCGCGACGGTCTGCACGGGCTTGCGCAGGCGGGCGCGCACGTCGAATTGGCGGAGGTTGAAGGTCGTCTCGGGGCCTTCGGTGGCTATGAACAGCCGCTCGCCTGTGTAAGTTTCGAGTGTTAGGAAGGAGGGGCGGGATGCGAGATGGAAGGGGACACTTGCCGGAAGCATCCAATGCGAGCGTGCTGCAGGCTTCCCTCTTGGCGTCGAACTCGACCACCAGCTTGTTGTGGGCGACGTCGAACATCTTGTGGTGTCCAGTCCCATCGGTTGGGGATGCTGAGGAGGCGAAGAGATAGTTACTGGAAGCGTGCGCGCCCCACGCCATCCCCGCAGTGAAGTGGCCGCGAATGGCGCGCACAATCTCAAATTTACTGGTAGACCCATCCGCGTGTAGATAAACACAACTACAGTTGAAAATCAGCATCTTGCCGACGGATAGGCGGCGAATCCGGACTAAGCTCGTACCCGTTGTCGCACTGGATGGCTAACGTTGAGGTTCCTGGACGATACATAATGACCTCGGGGTTGTCCTCGCACTCAACTGCACGGAAAGGTCGTCAGCCCTTGTTTGCATTTACAAGAATGAGACGTTATACTTTGTTCCACCATCTCTGGCGGCTCGCCTTCTGGTACGGACGCACATTCCCACCGTAGCACCTTCCTGTCCCGGCCGGCGGATGCGAAACACGAGGGACTAGCACAATGTGAGCTGCTTTACTCAAGATGCATCTCAAGTGATTATTTTGCGCACCATGACGGGTCGAGAGCGATGTCATTCACGGTGAAATGATGTCTGGCAGGATTATCTAGCGCACACTTCAGATTTGAGACGACGCAGTAGGAAGAAAAGGATTACGTACCTGACTCTGCAGACATCTCACTGTGGGCTTCCAATGTTTGCGCTGTGATCTGCATGTCAGGAAATTGCCGTTCATCCTCTCACTTTGTACACACCTTGGTCATCCATCCAGCCATCGTGCCGTTTAGGCCAAACGACGAGAACGCCGTCACGGTTATATGGTCCCGCATTATCTATTATGCTGCTTGTAAGCACGGTGATAGTAATAGCGGTGCGCAATTCGTACCTTCTGCTGCTCCGTCGGCGACAGCGCTCGCCATGACGATCATGTCCCTAGTTTGTGCAATTGTGTTGATATCTGGCGGAGAGGTGGGTAAGGTGCCTACTCACGGGGTCATTGATGCGAGGGAACCGCACTGACCGCCGGGAGCTCTCCAGATTGACGCGGAGGGGCGTAAACCTATCCAATGAGAAAAGTCCCTCTGCCAAGCCGATTGTCTGGTTCGGGGAAGGCTTGTTCGTATGCTATTCCGACACTAAGCAAATGGCGTCAGGGTAGTGTAGTCCGTCGGCAAAAAGCACTTCTTACTGCAGACCATTGACCGGGCCTTCGTGACGGCTGAAAGCCATCTGGCCAGTCAATAACGCTTGATTGCGCCTGTCGCGATATAAGACGTTCACGAGAGCGGGACCGCAGTGCCCTTTCCGCAGCCGACGCCTCGAAGGCCATGACTTCGTCCATTCCCTGAGCTAGGGCTATGATTTCGGGGTCATCTTCCAAGTCGCGTCGTCGCCTATTCCTAGAAAATGCCATTCTCTGAAGAGACTAGTCAGCTACGGTGTCCTAGCGGTGTAGGGTTCTCTCGTCATTTTCTGAACACGATCAGGATGGTCCATTCAGGCAGAGGGGTGCCACTTTGGGCCAGACATTTTCATGCGATCAACGTGTACCGGGGCTTTACACGGACGGCGGCCCCCGGTGCGTGTTGTCCTCGACGCTGTTCAGTCATCATGAAAGCATCTGACCTCTCCGATAGACCGTCCCAACCGTCCGCAACGGCATGTATACGCCTGCAATTTCTAACGCTTTTTAACAGGCCTTTTCATGCCCGCCACTTTTTAACAGTGATTAACACGTTAATAACACGGTTAATAAACAGCTGTTAAAAAGGGAGCAATTCTTCACGGTACCCTATAGACTAAGCGGTGGAAGAGTCGCGGCGCACGTACCTTTCTAGGCCGCTCGTCCTCACTGCTCCAGTCCGAGTCCGACGCATGCTCGGAGTCGGAGTCACTGATAGATATGACGTCTGCGTCAATGCGTGAGCTAGACTGTATCGCAGCGTGGGGTCGTTTGAGGTGGGGATTGGCTGTGGAAGGCTTGGGGGATGGCTTGTGGCGCTTGACTGGAGGTCCGTCTTTCGAAGCGGACGGCGCGCGTTTCGCGGAACCAGCGCGAGAATTGGCCGCAACCTTGTGGTTTGGCTTTCAGATGAACGGTGACGCCTGCGGGAAATATGACAAACTCACAGGTGGGACGTTGGCGGTCGTTGTCGGGACGGACGGAGTAGCACGTTGGGGGTTCTTCCACACGGGAAGCAGAGGGCTTTCTTTGAACCCAATGTACGTGACACCGTCTGTGTCGAGCTGGTCGCTGTGCAACTTACTCTTGAAGGCGTCGCGCCTGAAGCCCGTGAAGACGACTTCGGAGTCGTCTGAGGGCGGATCCGGGTCGTCGGGGATGGCATCGACATCAATGACCTCAGGCATGGCTTGGGGAGGCTAGGAGACGACGGCTCCAGGAGGAGGGGTATACGGGCAGGGTCGAGAGGGCGGGGCAGGTCAGCGCATTGGTACCGAGGAGCGACCGCGGCAGAGTGGCAGCAAGCTACAAGCGCGAAATGGCGCCGGCCCGCAGAAACGCGTCGCGTTCGCGCGATACTCCGTCACGTGCGATCGTGTGCTATAGCGGACTCACGGGAGGCTCCCTCTCCCGCTACACCCGCCCTTGACCGTACACCCCCACCACCACCAGCATGCTCTCCCGCCAGCTCGCGCGGCGTGTGTACTGCGCTGCGCCCCGCCGCTGGTCGCACTCCCCCGCCGCGGCCCTCAGCGGCCTCAACACGGTCACCGAGGAGGACCTGGCGCACTTTGCCAAAATCCTGCCCTCCTCCGCCATCCTCTCCACTCTATCTCCCAGTGCGACACCCGTCGCGGAGCTAGAGCCGTTCAACAATGACTGGATGAACAAGTACCACGGCAAGTCGACGACCGTCCTCAAGCCCCGCACCACACAGGAGGTCAGCGAGATCGTCAAGTGGTGCAACCAGCGCCGGATAGGCCTCGTCCCCCAGGGCGGGAACACCGGCCTTGTCGGTGGAGGCGTCCCAATAAAGGACGAGCTTGTCCTCAGTCTTTCCAACATGACCAAGGTCCGGTCATTTGACGATGTCTCAGGTGAGTGAAGTATCGCATGTCCGCTCCTTGCATTTATTCAAGCTGCCCGCTACAGGCATCTTGGTTGCGGATGCTGGCTGCATCCTGCAGTCCCTGTCAGACTACCTCACACCGCACAATCACATCGTGCCTTTGGACCTCGGTGCGAAGGGCAGGTAGGGGTATGTCGATATTTTCGTCGACGGTCATGCTAACGAAGGACTGTGTAAAGCTGCCAAATAGGCGGAAACGTTTCCACGAATGCCGGCGGTCTTCGGCTACTCCGCTACGGGTCGCTGCACGGCTCTGTCCTCGGCCTCGAAGTCGTGCTTCCCGATGGCACCATCCTGGATCAGCTTACCTCATTACGAAAGGACAATACCGGTCAGTCCTGTCACATGCTCAGTTACCATCCGAACTGACATATCCCTTGCACAGGCTATGACCTGAAGCAACTATTCATCGGCGCAGAGGGTACTCTCGGTGTCGTCACTGGTGTTTCGATCCTTGCCGCACCCGCGCCTCAGGCGTCCAACAACGTCATGCTCGCCCTGCCGAAGTTCGAGAACGTCCTGCCGCTTTACAAGGAAACGAAGCGCCAACTGTCCGAGATTCTGTCCGCGTTCGAGTTCATGGACAGGACTGTCTATGACCTCGCTGTGAAGCATGGTCAGGGCCGTGCTTTGGACCCCTCGGAGGTCGAGGGCGCCGCATGCTTCGTTCTCGTGGAGACCAGCGGTGGCAAGCGAGAGCACGACGAGGAGGTGCGCGTCTCCCGGAATAGCGACCACGATCACATCGCTTACCCCGAGTAGAAACTGAACAACCTGCTCGAGAGCCTCATGGAGGCTGAAGAGCCGTTGATCAACACGGGTGTACTGGCGTCGTCACCTGCCCAGTTCTCTGCACTTTGGGCTATCCGGGAGGGCCTCACCGAGGCGGTGTCGAAGGAGGGCAAGGCATACAAGTACGACATCTCGGTTCCCCTCGACAAGTTCCAGGAAGTCGTCGACAAGACCAGGGAGCACTTGCGGCAGCAAGGCGTTCTGCATGAAAAGGCCGTCAAGTATGTCGTCGGGTATGGTCATGTCGGAGACGGTAAGCTGTCTTGAGGTTGGTTATATGCTGCGGTGCTCATACGAAACTGTAGGCAACCTCCACTTGAACATCGTCGCAGAAGCATACACACCAGAGATCGAGGCAGCGCTCGAGCCCTTTGTGTACGAGCTTGTCGGTGAGTGGGCTCGCTCATGGCTGCAACAGCGCCTGCTCGCGCGGGCGGGGCGGGGTGTGTACGTAGACGGAAGAAATATATTTTTGCTTGCACACAGACGGACTGCGGGGAGTGTTTGCGCGGCGGTCGTGGGCCCAGACGTCGCACGGCGCGGGGGACTTGTGTGTGCGTGGATGTGATGGCGGAGGGACGGCGTGCGGTATCCCGGTCGGCGGGCGGCATGCGGTGCGGGTGCTTGGCGGGTGCACGTGGGGACGTGGAGATGGCTGAGAGGAGAACGACGGACTCTGGCAGCACAGTGGGTGTCTATTGGAGAGTGGGTGTCTTTGGGAGAGTAGGGCGTTTGGGGGAGGGGAGGAGAGGGAGCACCAGACTTCAACTCTCAAAATCGCGCTTTCGGCGTGCACACCGCATCGTATTGCATAGTATCGTACTCGTACTCTACAGGGTACAGGTTTCGCGCCGGGGCGAGCAGAAATGTGGGCTAGAGAGGGGGAAGAGTATCGGGAGAGCCCCTCCATCGGAACATCTCCCCTCCACCCCGGGGACGCCCAAACCCCGCGCGTCGAGTCTCCCTGTATCGTTCCGTACGCCACATAGCAAGTACGCGCCTGCGCGACGCGACGTCGTACCAGAATCCGGCGGAAACCGCGCAGAGGGCGGGGACAGCTCGCGGGAGCAAAGTCCGCCCTCTGAGGGCTCGCAGCAGTCTTGTAACGCCGCAATTGAGCGCGTGGGTGTCCCAGCGTCTCCTCGTGCAGTATGGTGCGCTTTGGTGCGGCTGCGTCGTCGCGCCGTCGCGAAATCGCGAAATCGCGAGCGGCAGAGTCGAGGGCCCGGGACTGGCCTCGCGCACGTCGCAGAGATCTTGTGGCGCTGAAATTCCTCGCACGAGTAGCTCACTGTCGTGTCTTCCCGCGGATGGTGTCTGGATGCAGCTGCTTCGTCGCGCCGCAGTCGCGAAACCGAGAGCGGGTGAGTCCGAGGCTGCGAGTCTAATACTTAGCATCTCGCAGACGCCCTGCGACGCCGGAATCGTGCCCAGAGTGTTTCCAACGTCGTATATTTCCCGGGAAGCGATTCGAGCGCCTCTGCGACGCCACGTCGCTCGGAATCGAGATGGGCAGTGTCGAGGGACCGCAGGCTGAGGCAAGTCCAGCGCCGTGATGCTGGCAAGAGCCGCGGAACGCCGAAATCGCAGAAATAGCAATGCCATAGTCGTGTAGTGCGCACGAGAGAAACGAAACACGTCTGTGTCGTTGTGTGGTCGCCAAGTCGAGAGTGCAAGTGTCGAGAGCAGTCCGGGAGCCCCAAGTCCAGCCAGATTGAATTCGAGCCGCTCCCGGGCACACTCAGACAATCGCGGAGGATACTGTGTCACAAACGGCCTTGGTGAGCTTGAGGCGACCTCCAGAACGAAGCACTTGCCGCAGAAGGCCACCGCGCTGTCGTGGGGAGACAAGAGAAGGAGGGCACACACCTAGGCGCCCACGCGGCACCCACAACTCGTCCGCGAACCTCGAACCGCGAATCGCACGACTCACTCTCTTTCGCACCGCCACCATCCACCCGACTCCCCGCCGGCACTCCCCGTCTCGTCTGCCCTCTGCCGTCTCTTCTGGCTCGCGGCCCCGGAGCCTCGATGATGGGAACTGCCTGTGTTTGCCGAATGCGCGGGTCCCGCGCTCCGCGGCCCATCTAGCGAGATCCTCTTCGCGTCGTAGACTCGTACTCAGTGACTTGCTCTCGACCTCGTTGAGCGTCATCTACAGGTACCCGGTGAGTATCTGCCGTGCGCGGCGAGGAAAGATGTACTCACCAGTTGTGTTGCAGTGCTCTCCGCTGCCAGTGGTGTGCTGGGCACCTGGCTCGTTAGAGTAGACGGTCCAGGCTGATAGCGCCATCCCATTTGCAGCGAGGCGCCGGCGCGGAATGGCGTCCGCGTCCTCTTCCCGCCGCCTGGCGCTCGTAGCCCTCTCGTGTATTGGTCAGAATGCTTGGGTGTACCGTCGCCGTGGTAAGTGAAGGCAATGCGTACGCAAAGTATCAACGAGTGCTTACCTTTAACAGCCCGTTCTTTTGCCTTCGCGCGCCCCGTCCTTCTGCATGGAACTACGCCAGCGTCGTGATATGCGGAATCGCATCCGCGCCATCGCCCTCCCACGTGGATCTCCCGCACGATGCCCAGACGCCGCGTCCGCGGCCGGTCGCGCCGTCACTCCTCTGATATACGGATGTGAGAGTGAGCTCCCTGGACGCTCCTCGCGCATGCTCACCTTGCCAGCAGGACATCCGTGTCGCCAAGCGATGCTGGCCACGACCTTTCGAGTGGCATTTCCCCGCGCGATCTCCTCGTGTCCCAGACTCGGCCTCTCGCGCTACTCCCCGCCGCACTGGCATACCATCGTCTCTGAGCCCCCCGCACCGCCTGGCGCACCCCACGTCGCACTCGGAAATAGGTTCGGAAGCACTCACCTCGACTACCGTCGTCCTTGTTGCTGGAGCCTAGCGAGTCTCTGCTGCAAAAATCCGCTTCGTGCTGACTCACAGGCGGTGTCGAGAAGCAGCAGGCGTCGAGAGGGGGGCGCTCGTGGTGGGAGAGAACACGGAGAGGCCGAGGGAGACGTGTTTGCGGAAGGCGAGAGCAACACAAATGATAGAGCACGAGGACGCGCTGAGCGCTGACGAAGGGATGGAGACAGGGCGATGAGAGGCATCGGGCAGGGGTAAGGTCGCGAGAAAGAGGTGGATGGGGGCGGGCAAGAAAGACGCAAGGCGGAGACAGCCCGGCGGGGCCACGTAGGTATGTACCGGATTTCTCCGTTCTCCGCGAGACAACGTGAAGCGAGAGCTCATAGACTAGCGGGGATGCGCGGGGCTAGCCATCGTATAGCCCTGATTAGGCCGTTTCACTGGGGTGGACCGCCGGCTGGCGTCCAGCCGGCTGCGCAGAGGTGCCGCCAGACCGCCAGATTCAGGTCCAGCAAAACTCGGTCAATCCCGCGCGGTTTACGTGCCAACTGCTTCGAACGCGGGCAGCAGGAGGACCCTCGCCTCGATCAAAATGCCAAATCCAGCACAGGGTGTAGTCCGAAGTGCCCACCGTCTGCCAGTGATCGCCCGTCCCTCACTCCTGCGCTCCTCCGTGCTGCGTCTCACCCCCGTTCTAGGACATATCGCAATATTATAACAAATGTAATGTAAATCAGTCCACCAGCCAGTTCGAACGCAGCCCGCGGGGCGCTGGCGCAGTCTCCAACGGTGCCGCCCGCCTCAGTCCCAATGGCTGTCCGGCGCCGACGCGATCGGATCCGTCTTGTACTCGCTGTCCTATGCAGGCTCAATCGGCGCCGAGTCAGGGTCGGCGCGCGTACCACCAAAGTCCACCGAAAAGTCAAACTTAGTAATCGCGTCCTCCACCGGGAGCTCCTCCAAGCGCCGCCGCTTCGACGCCCGCCCATCGCCCACACCACCCGCACCCTTGTCCACTCCTGGGAGCACGCACTCCATGCTCGTGATCCCACGCTTCTCCAGCCGTCTTCGCACGCGAGTCTCCGTATCCGACGCCCGTGGCCGCCGCCCCCCGGTGTCCCGCCGCTGCCGCCTCTTGCCAGGCGCCTTGGGCTCGGGCGGCGCCGTGGACGTCAGCTCGGTACCGACATACCCCATGTCGACCGGGTGGCGGACGTCGCAAGGGACAGCGCTATCAGCAGCCCTCTTCGACGCAGCAGCCGCCCTCCTTCTCAGCTCCGGCAGGTAGTGCGGCGTGGGGTGGACGCTGTCGGGGTCGCGCGCGGCGTTCTCCCGGTCCTCGCGCGAGGCCGGCTCGAAGCGCAGCTTCTCCGGGTGCCCCTCTGGCAAGTTCCACCGCGCGAGGAGGTTGTCGAGCGTTCGAACACCGCCGCCGATGCCGCTCAGGTCGGTGAACGGGACGTCCGCAGGCCAGCCAACCATCTTCTGGCCGATCTTCGAGACGATCTCGCTGGCATAGCACGAGGGCGCGTACCGCATGTGCGTGAGCTTGCCATCAGACAAGTCGTCTGCAAGAAGGTAAGGACTCTGCAGCCGCGAGCGCAGGCAAGCCAAATACTGACAAACTTTCCCGTTCAAGACAGCTTGCATCTTGTATCGGGAGGCATTGCGAGGAGTCATTGGCATCTTGGCATCGCGCGGCGGCTCGTAAGTGACAACCGTGAGCTCAGACGACATGGTGCAGCGGAGAGGTGAGTATACGAGGGACTCCGTGTGCACGCGAGAGGGGAAGGATGCGAGCACGACGTGCACAGGACCCATATGAGTCTCCGACAGACGACCCGCGCCCCAGGTGAGTAACAAGTCTGTTCGTGCAAATCTCAAAGTGAATCTTGCCAGGTCTCGTGCAAATGTGCATCCGCTGCAGTGGTATGCTGCAGCCGGTCGTAATGACATTTTGCAGGGCGGCCGCGGCCCGCGGGCAACGCATCCGAGGCATCTCCCGCAGAAGCGATAGAATCCGAGTCAGCCTCGACGGGATGTGTCCGTCTACGCGTCCGCGTGAGGCCGGGCGGCATTTGTGATGTGCACCATCATAGCCCGCCGTGATTGCCTGTGTTCCCAGTTGCATCCATGGGACTCATGCTACACCAGACCTGGCTGACGAGTCGGGCACTGTCTTGGCAGCTGCTCGAGTGCGACAGAGTCAGTAGTAAAACTAATGGTGCAGAGTATGCTACATGCGAAATCTTCGAGTGCAGATGGCACACTTGCTGCTACACCGCTCGGTACACATGGCAATAAAAATGGTACATCACCCAATGCCGAAATGAGTCGACAGTAACTAGAAGCCAGATAACGGCATCGGGACACCCTCACACTGTACTGCCGTAAACGCACACATTTACTAGGTGATTGTATTTACAGAGAGGCTGTCCAAGTCCAGGGGCAAGCATCGAGTGAGGCGGGCAGGAGTCGAGCAAGCGGTGAGCGCACCCACGGGTCTGTCTGCACTCTGGATGGGCGGGAGGGCAGCATGTGAGTGCAGCATGGGCAGGAACGTGGGTACGAGATGATCGGGTCGGGCCAGAATAACCGAGCACTGGTAGCGGCTGTAAGCAGCTTATTTGCGGGTTGCCAATGCATGCCGCGGTAGGTCCGCGGCGTTGCAACACCATATGTATGCGACGCAGTAGCCCTTGGACATGGCAACACATTTGGGATGTCACCGCAATACCATGCACATACCTGGGTGATCACATCGAGGTGTGGTACCACCTACTTGTTGGCATGTCCGCGGTACGCTCGGGAGAACGTACCTGCGTGATCTGTCACAGGGGTGTGCGTGGCACATCGTCGAGCGGAGCGCATGAGTGCACACCTCGTCCAATGCCTGGACTCGGGCTCTCTGTGGGTCTCGATCGTCGATTCCAGCCGTCCTGTGTACGCGATCGGGCAGCAGACGCGACGGTGTTCCGCAAACAACCGTGTCTCTGTAGCATATGAGACAGGTGTCAGAGTGCGAGACAGCGTGGTGGAACGAACTCACGGCATGCGTGTCCCGAGAACGGGAATCCAGTGGGGCCCTGGAATAGCCAAGGCGGGGTGCCGAGGTTTGTACGTACTTGGTGTTCGGCGCGTCGAAATACGGCCGCGTTTCGAGCACATCTCCTTGTCGCTCCGCAGCAGCGCTTCACCCGCAGGGAGGTCCCCGCTCGATGCTCGTATCCGCTTTGAGGTTACAAAAGTACAAGTCGGGCGTGCTGCCCACGCACGAGTGCGCCGCCTTCAGCTCGTATCCCGACGCAGCCGGTGGCAAACGGCTGCAGGTGGCAGGCAGACACCGCGAGCAGTGCGCGAGGGACCTGCAGAGGCGGACCACCTGCATATCGTGCAGCGAATACATCAGCATCAAACACGGAGCGAGACAAATTGAGTGTTTCTTACCAGCGACCAGCCGCATCCCGGGTGCCTGGTATCCGCCTCGACTGGTGTCTGGGTGCCAAGTCCGCAGAATGGAGTGTGAGCAGGCGAGGGCCGGTGGTCGGCGCATGCTGGATGTCAGAGCTGCCTGCGAGAATAAACGCAAATCAGCGCTTGAGCGACGCGGAGGGTACGCAATGGCTTTACGGCGGCCGCACACCGAAATCCATCGTCCTGGGGACTGAGGACAGATCGTTGTGACCGCACAGAAATTTGCGCGAACCCGATTGAACCGTCGTGTTCGCATACGACGCGGGGGACGCACACGCCATGGCGCAAAAATGCGCTCCATCCCGTGTCGAGGCGAGAGGGCCGGCATAATGTGTGAACTCACCTTGATGGGGCAGACATTGCGAGCTCCGAAACGTACCCACGCACCCTGAGACGGCGCAGGCGAGGGGCGGCGGCTCGCAGCAGCGTACGGGCAAAAGCACACTGCGGTACGACGTTCGGACGGGGCGGGGCGGATGTATTTCTGTAATTTTGTGTACAGAGGGCCCGAAACCGACAATGTCAGACGAGACCTGCACACAGGACACGGAAAACGTTCAGGATGTGTGCACCGCAGTGTATGTACATACCCCATCGCGGTTTCGAAGCCGTCCGCGCCGAAACCAGCACGAAAAGTCGACTATCGTATATGGCCCCCGCCGACCAAAAACCGAGACTGCGCAAAAGTGCGAAATTAAAACCATCCAGACGCGCCGCGAAGCAATGCAGGGCGGTTGCGAACAGTCGTAGCGACGCACGTGCAGAACTACGGCGCGGCCGGGGGCGAACATCTATCGGTAGACGAAATTCTGTGTGTTTGTCTCCGAAATGCAATGAAAATCGCCGAAATCGACGCACATTTCATCTCCGCGCGGGGCTCCGGGAGCGTTCCAGGCGCATGCGAAACGGTCCAACGGTCCTCGTAGTCGTGTTTTCGAAGGCTGCCGCGGCGAACCTTGGGCGCGAGCATCGATTTAGGGCGGGGGTGCAGGCGGGGCACCGAAATCGCACCGAAATCGCGATGTTCGGACCATCCGTGCGCGCTCGAAAGCGCCGCGAGAAGGCGCAGGGGTTGCAGGACGTCGCGTATGCGGAAGGGTGCGCCGCCAGGACGCAGGGCCGGGTCGGGACACGCGGATTTCCGTGCTCCTGGGCCCGAAACGGACGAGAACCGTAGCGTGTTCTTCGCGGAGAGCGCGGAGACGGTGCGGAATCGGTCCACGGGGCTGCGCGGATGTGTATCGCCGTATGTGCGACGGCCGCCAGAGCAATATTGAGGTGGGAACGGCGATTGCGGCGGCGGGCGCACAGAGGCGGAGACACGGTGTGGACGGCGCGAAGACACGCGAACGCGGCGCCGAACGAGCGGATCGTGCTGTCTTGGGTCGTCTGCGGCGCGCGGAGCAGTTCTTGAGGCGTGCACGGCCTTGTCTTCTCCCGTGTGCGGGTGCTCAGGCGTCGTCTCAACGGTGTGGCTGCAGGCTCTGCATCGGCCGCTGCCACTTCCCAGAGCGGGCTCAGGACGCGCAGGGCAGGCAACTCGACCGGCAACGAGCCGGTCAACGACATCTATTCGCGAGAGCGGGGGCCGGTACACGGGGCGACCTCCGCCAGAGGCAGCGTGCAGACCCTCCGCGGCCGCCGTCGCACAGGACGCGACCGGGTGCCCAGGCGACCGGATGGGCACCGCCAATCGAAGACGAACCGCGAACGCGGCGGGATGGCGTGCAGGGCCGCCGCTTCGCTTCGGAATTTCGGTTTTGGGGGTAAGGCGGCGGCGGAGATGCGTGAAGGCGCCTGCACGGGAGGCCAGGCTGCGCCGCGGCTGGGGAGGCTCGGGCGGCGGTGGTCCGTGCGCCTGGTCGCGCGCATAAAGGGCGCGGCGGACGGGGGTGGGTTCCGTCGTGTCCTCGTCCCGTCCTGCCTCTGCTCGTCTTGTGCCGTCGTCGTCGTCTCGTGTCTTCCGTCCGTCGCTGCACGTTGTGGACGCGCTGGCTGCGGCCTGTGTTGCTGCTGTGGGGTCAGTGCTGTCTGTGACATTGTAGAGCGCTTCGCTGACCTTCGTGTGCAGGTGCTGGATCCGAGGCGTCGTCTTCGAGTTCGACGGCGGAGGTCCGTGGCCGTTGGTGCCGGTCGACGACGCGGACCCTGCCCGTGTAGTTCGAGCGTCGTCTGCGCATGTCTGTAAGCTCCAGAGACCTGTTGTAACGCGCTGCAGCATGCACTGACGCGACTCCTTTTGCCCACCAGAAAGCGAGGACGAGGATCGGCGACGGGCGCCTACGCTATGAAAAGACGCGTCGGTGAGCGATTTCAGTTTGACTCGCATCGCGCTGGGACGCACGGAGGGCATGCATCCTGGTGCGCAGGAGCTATGCGTCGTGGATGGGAGGTCACCGGGTAGGTATTCGAGCCGTGGCGCCGTCGTCTTGCCGGGAATGTGCCCGACGGTACCGCCGCTTTCAGACACGGGGCGCGCGCGCGAACGGTTCCTACAGCAGCGGGAGGGCGGGGTGGCGGTGTTTATACGACTACTGGGCGTCTGGGGAGAGTTGGGCGGCCTCGGGAGTCCGGGCGAGGGGCGCTCGTTCTCCAGTTCGAGGCAGTTCCTGCCCGTGTTTCCCCGCGGTTCTGTGTGTTGGACGTGGTTGAGCGGGGCGTAGTGTAGCCAGATATCACGGTAAAAGCGTGAATTAGCGACTGTAGCGTCGATTATGCGATTTTCTTACCTTGAAGACACAATAAATCGACCGTCGTCAGCGCAATTCCTATCCGATGGGACTCATAACTCACCTGACGCGAGATCGCTCCCTTACACACCATGCCGCGCCACAACGCCGAGGGGCAACACACGAACGGCGGAGGTGGACCGGCCGGACGCTGCGGCGAGTCCCCGCCAAGTCCACGATGTACGCGGCGGAGAACGTTCGCGGCACGTTCGTGCGATCGCTGGCGTCTTTGCCTGAGCACTACGAGCGTCTCCAGCAACTGGGGAGAGAGGGTGTCGCAGTACACGGTTGGAGCGAGAGGGTCTTGAGTGTGCCCGACAGGCTCGGGTGCCGACCTCGCCCAGCCCGCAGTTCCGCTAGCTGGCGTGCGCGCTGTACATAGCATGTCCGCACGGGGTATATGCACTAAACGCGTGGTTTATACCGTCCGCGCAAAGCTCGAAGCGGCGGCTCGTCGAGATTGACTGTGCGGGCGCGCTAAACATCGGACACTGTGAGCGGGGTTTCTGTGGCCGCACGCAGAGAATTCACCTGATGGACGTAGACGGGTGTACCTCCGCTACGGTGCAAATCGCGCCCGCGCCGGATGTGGAGGAGGCGGGCGAGGCGGGACGGAAGACGGGCGCGGGGTGTCATTCGCGCACAGAGAGCGCAGCTTCGAGAGGCGCATGCGGCGCCCTGGTGCGAACGATGATACCGTATGACCCGCATAAAAAAGGCGAGTTACGATCACGGCCAGTGAGTGTCAGCGTCCGCAAGTGGTGTTGAGCGATTTCGAGGAAAGCAGTATCCGGGCGGTATCTCTTGGGGTTTTCAGCTCTGCCGCGCGAGATTTCGGGAGGACGGGCAGGGAACGTATACGGTCAATCCATGCTGTACGAAGTGGTCGATGGCGTGCGCGAGAAGACTGGTATTAGCGATATACAGTGAAGACGTTCAGTAAACAAGCCGCTGCGGGCGGACGGGGGGTCGGGACGAGGTAGCATTGAACCTGGCACCCATTCAGCGCGATCTGTACTATACTATACTGGTCGCCGGAGGATACAGGGCGGGATGCGGGCGGGGGCAGCCGTGAGCGAGAGGGCGGGAGGGCGGGAGGGTGCGGCCACTGCGAGATCGCGAGAGGCGGGGACACGGCTGAAGAGCGCTGAAGAAGAGCGTCAAACGGTCGAAAACGCAGAGAGAGCCCGGCGAGAGCGGCGAGAGAGCGCGGGCAAGAGCGACGATCGAAGGAGACGAGTGAAGGACGCTGAGGGCGGTGGCCCTGGCGCTCTGCCGATGACGTAGCGCGTTCGCTGCACCCGGCGAGGGTATACTGGCGGCGTCGAGAGGGCGGAGCAGGTCAGCACATTGGTACCGAGGAGCGAGTGGAGGCAAGCTACAAGCGGGAAATGGCGCCGGCCCGCAGAAACGCGTCGCGTTCGCGCGATACTCCGTCACGTGCGATCGTGTGCTATAGCGGACTCGCGGGAGGCTGCTCTCTCCCGCTACACCCGCCCTTGACCGTACTCCCCCACCACCACCACCATGCTCTCCCGCCAGCTCGCGCGGCGTGTGTACTGCGCTGCGCCCCGCCGCTGGTCGCACTCCCCCGCCGCCGCCCTCAGCGGCCTCAACACGGTGACAGAGGAGGACCTGGCGCACTTCGCCAAAATTCTGCCCTCCTCCGCCATCCTCTCCACTCTATCTCCCAGTGCGACCCCCGTCGCCGAGCTGGAGCCGTTCAACAATGACTGGATGAACAAGTACCACGGCAAGTCGACGACCGTCCTCAAGCCCCGCACCACACAGGAGGTCAGCGAGATCGTCAAGTGGTGCAACCAGCGCCGGATAGGCCTCGTCCCCCAGGGCGGGAACACCGGCCTTGTCGGTGGAGGCGTCCCAATAAAGGACGAGCTTGTCCTCAGTCTTTCCAACATGACCAAAGTCCGGTCCTTCGACGATGTCTCCGGTGAGTGAAGTATCGCATGTCCGCTCTATACATTTATTCAAGCTGTCCATCACAGGCATCTTGGTTGCGGATGCTGGCTGCATCCTGCAGTCCCTGTCAGACTACCTCACACCGCACAATCACATTGTGCCTTTGGATCTCGGTGCGAAGGGCAGGTAGGGGCAAGTCAATAACCTCGTCGATGGTCATGCTAACGAAGGACCGTGTAAAGTTGTCAAATAGGCGGAAACGTTTCCACGAATGCCGGCGGACTTCGGCTACTCCGCTACGGGTCGCTGCACGGCTCTGTCCTCGGCCTCGAAGTCGTCCTTCCCGATGGCACCATCCTGGATCAGCTTACCTCATTACGAAAGGACAATACCGGTCAGTCCTGTCACATGCTCACTTACCGTCCGAATTTACAAATCCAATGTACAGGCTATGACCTGAAGCAACTATTCATCGGCGCAGAAGGCACTCTCGGTGTCGTCACTGGTGTTTCAATACTCGCCGCCCCGGCGCCCCAGGCGTCCAACAACGTCATGCTCGCCCTGCCGAAGTTTGAGAACGTCCTGCCGCTTTACAAGGAAACGAAGCGCCAACTGTCCGAGATTCTGTCCGCGTTCGAGTTCATGGACAGGACCGTCTATGACCTCGCTGTGAAGCATGGCCAGGGCCGTGCTTTGGACCCCTCGGAGGTCGAGGGCGCCGCATGCTTCGTTCTCGTGGAGACGAGCGGCGGTAAGCGAGAGCACGACGAGGAGGTGCGTGTCTCCCGGATAGTGACCGCAATCACGTTACTTACCCGGCGTAGAAACTGAACAACCTGCTCGAGAGCCTCATGGAGGCCGAAGAGCCGTTGATCAACACAGGTGTACTGGCGTCGTCACCTGCTCAGTTCTCTGCACTCTGGGCAATCCGGGAGGGCCTCACCGAGGCGGTTTCGAAGGAGGGCAAGGCGTACAAGTACGACATCTCGGTTCCGCTCGACAAGTTCCAGGAAGTCGTCGACAAGACCAGGGAGCACTTGCGGCAGCAAGGTGTTTTGCACGAAAAGGCCGTGAAGTACGTCGTCGGGTACGGTCACGTCGGAGACGGTAAGCTGTCTTGAGGTTGGTTATATGCTACGGCGCTCATAATCAACTGCAGGTAACCTCCACTTGAACATCGTCGCGGAAGCCTACACACCAGAGATCGAGGCAGCACTCGAGCCCTTTGTGTACGAACTTGTCGGTGAGTGGGGCTCGCGGCTGCCACGGTGCTTTTGCACTCTGACTGACTGCTTGCTAGCTTCGTACAAGGGCTCTATATCTGCCGAACACGGCATTGGCGTGATGAAGACGCATGCGCTTCAGTATTCGAAGAACGCGACGAGTATTGAGTGGATGAAGAAGGTCAAGGCTTTGTTCGATCCCAATGGGATCATGAACCCCGGAAAGGTTCTCCCTTGATGCCATTGGCTTTATGACCTTACGTAGCTCCCCATGTATCCATAAATCTACTTCTCGATTGCAGTGCCCAAGCAACTCTCCCAGTACCTGTACGTCTGACACGGAAATGCGCGGTGGCCGCAGATGGCGCGAACTTCGCGTTCCCCCGCGGCTGAGGACGACCAAGTGGCCCGGTGAGTGGCTGCACGGCACGGGCGTCTCTGGGGTTTAAACAACCCTAACCCAGCCGTTACATAACCAAACTCTAACCCTCGCACAAGGTTACCTCCCCTCGTGCACGAGCCTGCCCCTTGCCCCCTCCTGCAACATGGTCAGTCCATCCCCATCGCCCTCGAGCTCGAGCGCGGCCTGAGCAAGCTAACCTCCATACTGTACCAGCCTATCTTCCAAGATGCGAACGGCATGGCCATCAAGTTCTTCATCCAGAAGGATATCCCTCAGGAGATCCAGGCAGAGGTCTGCGAGACCATCGCGGTGCGTCTCCCCCTACAGTCCCTACCCCCTCACGACTGAATCGCGCGAAATCCGTGGGCAGTCCCTAGGCGGGCGCGTCGAACCCAAGGTGCCGCGCGCGGGCTTCGTGCTCGTCCAACCGGGCACGGCAGAGGAGGAGCGCCTGCGCCTCTGCTGGTCCACCCCCGACCGCCCCGAACGCTACTTCGTGCCGTACACCTACGTCGAGGCGTGCAAGGTCTCGGGCATGCTCCTCAAGCAGATCTTCATCCACGACGGCCAGCCCATCCGCATGCACATCGACTCGAGCATCGCGAACGTGAACGCCCGGACGGCGCTAAGCGCGCGCATCATGGTGAGTATCAGTATCACTTCGCACAGTTTGCGCGGTCCCTAGCATGCGGCGATGGGGGAGGTCTGCGGTCTATGTTGTGGTATGTGGAGCGCGAGGGCCGCGGGCGGGGTCGCTGTGTTGTGGGGCGATGCGCTTACGGGCACTTGGTAGCACTCTGGCGGGGATCCGACGGCGTCCGCACAATCCGCGCGGGTCATTCTTGCGGATCCGAACACGGATATATTCAACCACCTGGTGAAGACGTACCAAGGTGAAGCGGAGAAGTACGTCGAGTCGTACCTGTGGGTGAAGAGATGCATCGACAAGGGGCAAGTCATCTACACCCCTGTTGTGTACAAGAACCCTGGTGGGCGGCGCCCAGGAGAGGAGTGAGTATGCGCGCTGTGCGAGCGAGGACTGTGAAGCTGATAGTGTCTCGATCGCAGACGGACGCAGTTCTCGCGAGATGATGAACAGCACCTCTGCGACTGGATCGCTGCCAAGATCCCGTACAAAGAGACTGGTGGCAGAACCGGCAACCGCTTGTATCAACAACTCTGCGAGATGGTAGGCACTTTTAACTCGTACAGATGCTCCACGCTGATCCTGTTGCAGGGAGCCACCGATCCTGAATACTCTTGGGTCACCCGACACACATGGCAATCATGGCGCGAGCGGTACAAGAAGAACGCGACGCGCCTCGACGCCAAGATTGCCGAGATCGTCGAGCAGAAGAAGCCCGCGCACGGCGAGAAGGGCCAGTACGGCTATGTGCGCAAGCCCGAGGAGAAGCCCAAGCGCACCAGGAAGAAGTCGGCGCGCAACTCCACCGCGAACGGCAACGCGAACGGCGACGTGCTCGCAGATGCGCTGCTTAACGGCACTGGTGTAGGAGAAGCCACCACGCCTCTCCCGGGGCCGTCGGGCGTGCACTCTATGGAGACGTACACGGTGCCCATGCCCCTGCCTGCTATGACTGGCGTCATGAGCTCGGTCGGTGGGCCGGGCGACACGTTTAACCCGGTCGTATACCAACCTCCAGCGCCGGTTTTCCAGCACATGTCGGTGCCCACGTCCGGACCGATGAGCGCGGAGATCGCACGCCAGAATGCGCGCGAGGAGGAGATGGAAGACGACGAGGTCGAGTGGCAGGTCCGGGAGGGCAACGGCCCTGCCCCTGCCTGGGCGAAGCGGAAGCTCGTCGACGAGGAAGAAGAGGCCAGCAAGCGTCAGAAGACGAGGTTTGTCAGAATGTATCTGTGTTGGTGCATGTGGGTGACCTGTGGTCTCGTTTTGCAGCCCACCGGAAGACCCGAGTACGACCAACGGCCTGCATGTCATCGACCAGGCCGTGCGCGACATCGCGATGGAGTTCCGGTTCCTCATCGAAGAGGTGAAGGAGTACTACGACAAGTGCGGTGATGCGGCACGCACGAGGAATCGCTTCAAGAAGATGCGGGAGGTCCTCAACGCGCTACCAGACGACGAAGAGCCCCCACTCGTGTAATGGCCTTGATGGCTTGTATCTCAGTACTAGGGTATTCTGTAGTGCGCTGGATGTTGTATAACTATTGTACTCGCTCTACCTAACACGATGATTCTCGGGAGCCTTGTGCCAATTCACGACGCTCTGAGTACATACATATACTATCACAAGGCCAACACGATGCAGGCTCAGTCGAACTCAGTGAGAAGCTTGTAGTCTGCAGCGCGGGCGGGAGCCGACGGGCTGTCTGGTTTCCTTCGCCTACATAAAACTCGTCAGCCACATTCCAGCTCGCACAACGTGGGCCACTTACTTCTCCCCAGCAGCAGCGGAAGGGAACGACCCAAAGAGATCGGGGTGCTTCGGCAACGGGGACTCGCTGAGGGTAGGGTCAACGCTAGCTCAACTTTCAGCATGTCGGACCGCAAATGTACCTGAAGTATGGATGCTTCAGAGCTTCGTCTGCCGTGATCCTGTCCTCGGGATCATACGCAAGCAGACGCGACATGAGGTCCAATCCTGCACTCGTGATATACGGAAACTTCTGCCTGAGCTGTGGAGGATGAGGCGCTGGGAGGGTGATACTCTTAGCCAGCGGCAGGGCGTTGAAGTCGGGCCACGACTGGCTCGTCGGCGGGCCGAGCAGCTTGAAGATCATGGAGATCATCTCGATTTCGCCCTTCGCCTGGAAGAGCGGCTCGTTGAGGAGCAGCTCCGCGAAGATGCAGCCGACGGACCACATGTCGACCGCGGTCGAGTAGGTCGTTGCGCCGAGGAGGATCTCGGGCGCGCTGCACGCGGGGACGCGGAGGGGGGCCGGTGAAAGTGTGGACACGGGCGGAGACGCGGGGGCGGGCGCACATACCGGTACCAGAGCGTGACGACGAGCTGCGTGAGGCCGCCGACGCCGACGGGGTCGCCGTAGCGCCGCGCGAGCCCGAAGTCGGCGACCTTGATCGTGCCGCGGTTGTTCATGAGCAGGTTGCTCGTCTTCAGGTCGCGGTGCAGGATCCAGCGTTCGTGGCAGTAGGCGATGGCGGAGAGCAGCTGGAGCAGGAGGGTCTTGACTTCGGACTGGAGGAACGGCGAGGGCATGACGCTCAGTAGCGTTTTGAGGTCATGCTCTATGAAGTCCATCACGATGAACACCCTGCAGGATCGTCAATGGGGGCGAAGAGGACTTGTACTGGAGGTACGCACTGCGTTAAGGTGTCGCCGACTACCACTTCGCGGATTCCGACCACATTCTCATGTCTGCACACCATGAGCGCGTTGACTTCCCGTAGAGCGGTGATGGGAAATCCATGCTTCTCCTCGTCGAGCTTCAACTTCTTGAGCGCAACGATGTCCCCGGTTTGTTTGTCTCGTGCCCTGAAGACTACGCCGTAAGACCCTTCCTCGATCGCGTTGAGTCTCTCGTAGCAGTATACTGAACGCGAAGGGAGAAGTGGCGGATGGGCGGTCCTTGGAGGGACGTATCGACTGTGTAATGGCCGCGGACGTGGTGTGCCGCTCTGAGATTGCAATGACTGTACTGGCGTTCCTGTATGCTCTGGTGTGTGGGATGCGTCGGACCGCGTAGGCTTCGGCTTGGTGCGACGCTTTGGAATTGGGATGGGTGGCGGAGACTCCGCGGTGTTGTCGTCGGTGTCCCAGCGAGACCGCTTCCGGGACGGCGTGGACGGTCCTGCGCTTTCGGACATTGCCAATCGATGTCGACAATAGCGGGCGTTGTGTGGCGACGGCGAAGGGGAAAGACAAGGCAGCGCGGGGTGCGCGAGGGCAGAAAACAAAAAGTCGCGCGCGCGTATGACGCGTGATCGGGGCCGCGCTCGAGCTCAGAGGAATTGTTCAAGTCTTGCTCTCCCCCGCCACCACCGCCTGCGGCCTCCCCACTCATGGCCTTTCTATCCTCCACGGCCGACCAGCGAAATTTCGCGGCCTCGTCGTCGTCGGGGCCCCTGCTCGCGTCCGTCAGCGGGAGCAAGCTACGACAGGCGCAAGGCGCGTCGAAGCCAGTTGTCGTCCTCGACCTCCCCGCTCTCCAGGCGGGCAGCCGGGTCCTCCAGGAGCAACTGGTGAAAGATTCCCAGATAATTCCTGACTTGGGTGATATGATATGTGAGTGTGCAGCTCGTGCATGTCTTGCGCATATAGGCTGACCCCGCTGGTAGCCGGGACGCCATCGTCCGCGTCGTACACTGTATTCCCCGATGATCATCGCGCGCCATTCCAGAAGAGGAGACACATAGGAATCCCCGAGAGCTTGTGGCAATATTACACCTGTAAGTTTCGCCGGAAACATCTCAAGTACGCGCACCCACTCAATGTGGCGCAGCCACCAACCTCGCCACGCATATGGGATTGTTTCCGGAAATTGACCGCGTCTGGATCGCCATTGACCGCAACTTGTTCCTTTGGGACTATGTGGATGGGTGCGCCGTCTCAATTGATGTCTACGCGCCATACTAACGCCTCGTATAGCCAGGAGCTGAGCTCATTTGTGGACCAACCCGACGTAATCACCCACGTCGCGCTCGTTAAACCCAAAAGTGGCGTCTTCATTGACGAGATCACCACACTCTTGGTGATATGTACTCCCATCACCGTACTGCTCATTGGTGTGTCCACGACGCCCGTACCAGGACCAAATGGTCAGACGCGCAAGGAGATCAAGATGTACGCGACAGACATGTCTATCGCTTGCGACGTAGAGATGTCCGATGTGGTCGGGACACCCGACGGCCGTATATTCATGGCCGGCTCCCAGGACGGGAATCTCTACGAGCTTCATTACCAGGAGAAAGAAGGCTGGTTTGGCAAGCGGGTGCAGCTCATCAACCATTCGGTCGGTGGCGTGCAGAGTCTACTTCCGCGTATTAGCGCTTCCAATGCGGACGGTACGTTCTGTAGCGTCCTGCGGCAGCTAAGTCTGATCGTATTGCAGACAGGATCGTGTCCCTCGTCTCCGACCCAGCCAGGAATTGCTTCTATTCTCTGACGGCAAGGAACACCATCTCTGTATGGCGGACAAACGGCGACAAGCACGTTCAACATCTGCAGACCATCTCGAACCTGTACAAAGCGACCCAGGACAAGGTTCCGGGATCGCCTGCATTGACGCCTCAGAACTTCAGCATCACCGCCCTGCATGTGATCGAGCCGAGCGAGTCGCGCTCTGGCGTCCAGCTAGTGGCAATCACCACCAACGGCGTGCGCTTGTATTTCTCTCCTGGATCGACGTACGGCTGGAATACCTCTGCTGCTCCGGGCTTCCGCAGTCTATCTCTGGCTCATGTCCGCCTTCCCCCGCCCAACTTGATCCATCCGGATGAACAGTCGAAACTGTACCGTGAAGGACAAGGGGCTTATGGTCTGGGCCAAGGCCAGCAACAGCCACCTTCTCGGCCTTGCATCATCAAGGTTTTGGAATATACCTCCTATGACCTCGGCATCACGCTTGCTGTGCAACGAGGAGACGTTGCAGATACCGATTACTTGCTCTGCATGGCTCCGGACCTAACACAGATCGGCTCTCTTGGACAGGTTCGCGGGCCTCAGGTGCAGCAACCTCAACCACAGTATGTAAGCCATGCATACGGCGCTCCGACTCAAGCAGCCAACCGAATCCCGCTCACGGAACGTGCAACCCTCGTTCCCATACCAGGAGTGACTTGGGGCATAGCACCAGTTCCGCGCTCGAAGTACTCCATGACTACGACTGCTCCTGCCAATACCCCTGCGCCCCTGATCACCAACGAGCTCGCAACCCAGTTCTCCGAACCGGCAAGACAGTACATCATCCTCACAAATGGTGGGCTGCACTGGGTCGCAAAGCGACGGGCTGTGGATGCACTCAAGGACGCCATTGAAGAGTACCAGGTGGAAGGCAATGCTCAGTCACTGATAGATCTTCGTGATAGGTATTTCCGCACATCTTACTATTCTCTCGTGCAACAGACTAAGCTCCGGACAGCTACGGTCGCGACCAAACATGCGCCATGCTCTTAGCGATTGCCAGCGGCAATACTTTCCTGGACCCCATGGAGCAGTCTCCGCTCGGTTCTATGAGCCAGGTGAGCTCGGAGCTGGCGGCTGTCGCAAGACAGGCGTTCTACGACTTCGGTGAACGCCCGACTTGGGCCGAGCGGGTGACGTACGGCACCAGTAAGTTTTCGTTACCCTCTTTGCAGCTCCTTTTCGCGTTCTAAGTTTTGGTTGTAGGCGAGAGTTCAGGTACGGCCACCTTCAGCGGGCGACGGGAAGGGCTTGCGCTGTACTTCGCGAGACTCGTACGCCCCTTCTGGAAGGTGAAACTCACCAATGCAGGGTGCGACCCACCTCCAGCGCTTCATCATATGTATTCGCGTTGACATGGGCTGCAGCGCGAATGGACTGCAAGAGCTTGGCGTCCCGGATGATATCCTGGTCATTGCGCAGAAGAATTTGTTTGCCCTCAAGGAACTTTTGGATACCAATCCATACCTATTCCATTCAGCACCCGGCGACCATACAGGAGCTCGATCGGCAACTGCGAACGAGCAAGAGGCATGGAAGGTTAGTTTATGTTTGTCGCATATGGCTTGTTCTGTGACTGAATCCCGGCAGGCGGAGCAAAGTTCCGTCTCTCAGCTTTTAAGCTTGCTTGGTCGGACAATTGAGGCCATATCCTTCATCTTGCTCTTGAGCGACCACAGACTGGGCGAGTTGATATCACAGTACGTGCACTATCTACGATTCGCAAACGTTGCTTACATTCGCCCCAGCTGCGACCCCGAGATCCAGAAACTTGTCAGTTCTTTGACGTTCGAGGATCTCATCACGGTGGACAAGGGCGTCACCGCTTCTCGCGCGCTCGTGAACGTGATCATCAACCAGCAGATTGGCCAGCAGATCAGCGTAGGTCGCTCCTGCGTCGCTGCAACAAGCCAAGTACTAATCTGCATGCAGGTTGATACTATCAGCGAGGTCCTGCAACAACGATGCGGCTCGTTCTGCAGCACGGATGACGTTATGTTGTACAAGGTAGGTGTCCGCGTATCGATCGCGATGTCTCAATGCGCTTACCTTGGTCACGCAGGCACGGGAGAATATTCGCAGAGCTGTCGAGACCCGAAACCCCATGGAGCGCCAAACATGGCTTGGGGAGTCCCTGAGGTGTGTATACACATTTATCACGATTTGTCACGACGTCGAGCCTCTTTTGCAGGCTGTTCATGAAGGGTGCTCGCAATCTGGAGTTTGAGAAGCTGCGCGAAATCTGCGGTGACTACCAACAACTGAACTATGCCAAGGGTGCGTTGAGGTCCCGATCATCGTGCGGTGATAAACATGTCTAACTTGGATTGAAGGCGCTGTGGAGCTTCCTTTGCATTGTGCGCAAGCGTTCGATACCGACCTCCAGGGTCAGGAATATTGGACTGCTGGTTGCCCTGCGTCGGACTCGCGTGCACAATTCTGGGAGCGACGGACGCACTGCTATGAGCTCGTGTTGGACTCGCTCTCGGTGTTCGAAGAGCGAAGTACGTCCAGCAAGCCAAGCGCCTCGGACGACCCAGAGACTGTCAGGGGACATGCGTATGAGCTGGCGTTTGCGAGCGAGGACGAGATGTTCCACTCGACGTTGTACGATTGGCTCATCGAGCGGGGAATGGCAGACGAACTTCTGGAGGTGAGGCAGTCGGTATCTCTTCATGCATGTGCATCTAACTGATATGTATTTTCGATAGATGCGTCCTGCATACCTCGAGGCCCACCTGCGACGAGAGCCTGTGACAGTCGCGAAGTTCCAGCTGCTATGGCAATTCTACGTCAAGGACGGTCAACCTCTTCGTGCTGCGGAGGTTCTTGCTATATTGGCAGAGTCCACCGAGTAAGTCACTCCGTCAGCAGCCGGACTTTATCTTGCTGACTGGCCCTAGCTTCAACCTCTCTCTCGACATGCGGCTCGAGTATCTTACCCTTGCTGTGGGCAACGCGAAGTCGCACCCAGTGTCCGTTGGTGGACGGCACGAGACGGCGATCGCCTTCCTCACCGATCTCGAAGAGAAGCTGGAGGTTGCCCAAGTTCAGCTCGAATTGTACAACACACTGCTACCCCGTCAGCATGAGCCTGACGTCGTAGAGCGGTTCAAGGCCCTGTCGTTGCGTCTGTACAACATCACCGAGGTATGGAAAGCCCACTTCCAGAATAGCTGCGTGTCACTGACGCTTGATGTCTGCAGCTGTACCAGCTCTGGGCGGAGCCTCTCGATCTGCCTCTCATCAAGCTCCTCATCCTCCATGTCTCCCAGCACCGCGACGATGCCATCGTGCGGCCCATCTGGAACAGGATATTTGAGGAAGGCAAGTCATCGTCGTTCAGTCTTAGACTTTCTGCTTACGCTGTCGAGCAGCAACCGAGGATGCCGAGCCAAAGGTTGCCGCAGATCGCATTGTGTCGAAAGTCATACCCCTTGGGCAGCGATACTACCCCTCCGACGGTGCCTTCCCCCTACGTATGTTTCACGTCCTTTAAAGGAGAAACGCTACTCATCTCTGCTATCAGAACACATCGCATCGCTTCTCGTCCGCTTCGCACTCGCCCACAAGGGCGATTTGCCGTACGGATGGGCACCGCGCATTCTAGTGCAGTGCGGTGTTCCACACCCAGAAGTGTGGGATATCTTGCACGAGATGTACGAGTCCCAGGTACGTTTCCATGCCGTCTATTCCGACAAGCAAGTCCTTAAGGTGGTGGGGTTACAGGTACCACCGTTCAACGAGCAGGCGAACGTACAGGCGATCTCCTCTGACATTGCCGTATTGTTGACGGACTGGATCGACGAGGCAAAACGCCCGCAATCCGCTGCGGCCCGCGGCGACTTCCCTGTCTTCCGGATAGACCAGGCTGTAGAGCAGTACCTTGCAGAGTTGGAGCCGGGACGGACAGAGACAAAAGCGGCGTACGAAGCGATCAAGCGACAGCTCCGCCGCCACTGGTAGTTGTAATCATGGTTGTGTGTTCTCCTTTGTAGTATCTACTGTCGTGCCCGAACACTGCTTCAGCGTGTAAAGTACGCATGCGACGCGTTGTCATGCTCGTGCGCTCAGTGCCGGGGACCTGATTCATGTAAGAGTTTCCTGAACGTAACCACGACAGAGTTCCCATCCTAGCCGTAAAACTGTCTGTACTGGAGGATATACCTCTCGGCTTGTAGCTCTTCTGCGTAATCCGGAAACACGGAGAGCATGATCCTCTCCCAGGGTCCATTTCGGAAATGCCAGATGTAGGTGCCTTTGGTCAGTTCCCTGCACGGCCTTCGCGTCAGTGTTTTGAGGTAACGCATTCGGATCTTGCAAACGTACCAATACTCCGGCAGCCACGCGCACGTTTCCCAGTCGACGATCCCTGTGATGTTCCACTGCTCATCCACGAGGACGTTTTGCGGGCCTAGGTCGTTGTGCGTCAGACACAGCCGATGAGGCCGCGCGTGGGCCTTCCTGATGGTCTCGTGGATAAGCGTGGCATCCACGCTCTCCGGTATTCTCATTCCAGCACGGCCAAGGAGGGATTCATGGAATGACTCGATGTTCTCGAAAGGGCCGAGGGGGATCGCATCCATCGCCATGCGTTCACAGTGACAGGGTCCTTGATCAAATCCGCAGACCGCGGAGCTCGGCGGCGGGATAGCACGAAGAGATGCTAGCAGCGGTGCAAGCTGGCGGCCCAGATGCTGCTCGACTTCGGGGGTGATATCTTGTAGGTACGCCTCGAGGTTATCGCCGGGGAGACGGGACATGACGATCCAGATCATGCCGTCCGCGGGGAAGCAGTCAACGATGACCGGGACAGGGATCGATGTATGCGTGCCGACGAAGTGCGTTGCTTGGGCCTCCACTGGACGTCCGAGTGTCGAGTACTTGATATACATGCCTCCGGGTATGCGTTGGGTGGTACTCTCGGATTCCCAACGCTGCCTGCCCGCGCGGAGAAGGCGCCACCACAGTTTGATGCGGATGGCCACCGGAAGGGCTGAGACAACAAGGGACAAAATCCGATAAACGAAACGCGGCGCCATGGTAAGAACCTGTCGGTAGCAAAACAGTGATAAATCAAATATGTATCTGTATCGCACTGCTCCGATTCCAAAGTACCTGCAGCAATTATGTCGGAAGGGTGGCCCTGCCAGCGGTGCGGGAAACCAAGTACGCAGGTCAACGCACGAGTCGAAGGGTACCGGTACGAAGCTGAGCGGTCTTGGATGTGTACGTGTACACCTCAAGGCTGCGCGCGTGCGCGTGGTTCCACAAGGTCCCGGGCGTCTAGAAACAGACTCCGGATTCGGACTCATAAGTACACTACCTGAGATCTCAGGGAAGAATGCACCTCACTGGGGTTGCTGGGCCTAGCATTATTTTTGTCATCGAGTTCGAAACTGCCACGCATTGAGTCAGGTATCAGATCTTAGGCAGTGGCCCAGAGCTCGCACAAACGAGGATATTCGGTTTCCGCATAATCCGCACTACTACGGGCGGCGGAGCTACAAACCTCTGGTTCTAGCGTCCCAAGTACTGAGATAGCAAATTTTTGGGAAGCCTCGGTGGTATTTGCGTAGGTTCATCCGCTTTTGAGCTCAAAAGGACGGCCATGTCTAGGGCAGGTACACTGATCAGCTGGGATTGCACACGGAAGTAGCGGCGAGTACACCTCATGTTTCCGCGGAGCGCACATGGACGCGGCGTACGTATATAAGGCCTATCGTGTGGGCGGGTAGAGCATCACATATCATCACCCCACCGACGCGTGTGCACCTGCGAACAGTAGTCCCCAGCCCCCCACACCGATCGTGACATCGCTCCTATCCTTCACCTTTGCCGCACCATGCAACGTCTTCGACGCCAGCCCATTAGGCTCAGACCGCTCCCCGAGTATCCGGAGATCATCCTCGCCCTCAACATCAAGCATAACAATTCCACCTTGGCAGGCAATGTCGAGTTCCATTGGCTCCTCTGGGTGCCGGATAGAGGCGCCACCCGCGAGCGACTCTCACCGGGAACGAAGATGCATGCCCTCGGTCGACGGTTGCGGGGCAATGATGGTGCATGGATCCATGATTGGGGCTACGAGTCCACCAAGTTCACGCTGAACACGTCGCACACCGTGGCCGCGGCAGCTATCTTGGGGCGTCTGCCCACTGGCAAGACGGTGGAGGATCTGGACCAACTTCTGGCGGTGATCCCTATGAGTGTCCCTGCGGTCGACCAGGCACGGGAGCGGGACTTCACATGCCGGGTATGGATCCGTGAGGCGGTGCGCCGGATGCACGCTCACAGGTACATCCATTGCCCCAATGTCGATGCCCTTGAAGAGGAGATGCGGCGATACGGGATGGAGAGAAGCAACAACCTGACGTCGGTCACATGCTCTAGCCTCGTTTCTGCCGTGAACTCACGCGCGGTCGAGTGAGCTGTGGCGGATGGCGGATTTTGCGACGTTGGGGAAATGGGATGGGACTTACTTTGCCTTGCGACTCGATAACGGAGAGGATGTCCGAGCTCGGTCGGGGCACGACACAAGGATGGTCAGAGAGGGTGAATATTCGGCAGTCGGCTGGAATGTTGCATAGAGCCCGCCGCGATGCATATGATCTGGCGTATGCTATCTCCATCAGACATGTATATGCAGGGTTATAGATGCTTCGCCTTACCTAGGGTGCCAGTGGTGGTCGTGCCCGGCTGGCAGCAGCGGGAGACATATGTACTGTGTCACGACGTTCAAACGGTTCAGGTTCTGAATGCTTGGCGCGTAATCCAGCGCCACAACGATTGCACAGCCACGTCCCTTGCGGTAGCGCCGGCCTGGTGATCGGTCGGTCGCCTCCTAGCCACCATCATGTCCTTGGACTGACTAGTCACATATTCTCTTCAAACTCGTCCTCGCAATGGAGAACATCACTGGAAACCCTGAGCTGGCGCAGGATATCTTGCAACTAGTACACCAGAGACTAAAGCAAGAAAGGCAAGAACATCAGAGGCTCCTCAAACTTCGAGTAAGCGCTGTCGTTCGATACAGACCCAACTCGAACGGATTTGAACGTCTTGCTACTCTGAATTGTTGAGCTGACCTGCATGTTATCTTATCAAGTCGACCTCCGAAGCTCCCCTTGTCGATAGCACAGCGATACATGCTGAAAACGAGACGTTGAGGGACGAGCTTGACTCGTTACGTTTACGGATATCGGCGACCCTCGACGGCGTAGACACGAAGGCCCGCAGCTCATCGGTGCATATCTTGAGGAACCAACTTACTCATAACGACCTGGCTGAGCCCTCTTTGCAGGCAGCGGAAGAGTATCGAGCTCCCGCAGACCAAGAACAATCCGCTCAAGCAAGCCAGGCCTCCATCTTCCTTGCGAGTATAAGTACTATGCTGACTCTGCAAACACCTCCAGAATGCGCGCTTGCTCGCGCTTCAATCAAAGTTGAATAAATACAACGCGAAGTCAAGAGCACTGAAGATAGAGAAGACCGAACTGCAGGCGGTAACGTATGACGTTTGTCACGTAGGGACCACGCTAATGGGCATACATAAGATCTTGTCTACTCTCAAGACAGATCTCGTACAAGTGGAAGAAGCACTACAAGAATATCGAGGGTCGACGACATACCTTTTTCCATATTTTTGCACTGTCCAAAGCAACTTGCTCCGAGTGGCCGACGCAGCGGTAGGTCCCATAGTAGTACCAGCCTCCTCCACGCCGAAAGAATACCTCCCGGTCGCGATTCGGGTCCCGGCTGATGTCGTCCGCGATGCTGTCACTCTCCCATTGTCGGGCGCCTCCACCGGCAGACGGGTTGTATCGTCGAAAGTATGTGATAAGGAGGGCTCGGGTAACGGCATCGTCCGACCAGGTTACACCTTTGGGAAGCATGAGGACCTCGATAGGATTGCTGAAATGATGAACATGGTGAGCAAGTCCGTCTGGTGAGGATATGAACTCTAGGCCTTACGTCAGTTGGCGCAATATTTCCTGTAGATTCTATCAGCAACATTGTCGGTGGAAGTTCACTCTGTAGGGGGCACATACCGTAGGCAACGTGAAGGTAGGCCGAGACCGGAGCAAACATGCGAGGGATTTTAGTGGTGGCAGACGGTCTGATTTCTTCGGAGCATCCGAAAGAAAGGACGCCGGTTGAAACAAGTTTGGTGTTGAGCGTGCAACGTCCTGGGCCGCACCCTGGTTCCAATGGGATTAACGCCAGAATCTGGAACGTAAGTGTCAGACGCACTAATTCTGCCCTAGTGGAGGAGTCATCCGTTTACATCGCCCCGACGCTTTATTCATTCAACGCTCGTTAGGCGGCCGACCGAGCGATGAGCGCGACAGCGATCGACCACGTTCCTGGCATTGAACCTATCGCTCGCCCATTTGTGAAGACTTTGTACGCCAAGGGCGGCCCCCTACGTCCCTTGCGATATCTGGGGCTCGAGCGCGTCGGCTTTCATCAACAATTCTACGACCTCCTGCTTTCCTCGAAGCAAGCGATCATTTCTGCCAATGTTCCTGAGGGCGGCGTCGATAAGGTGTCTACGCCGAAGGGCGAGGAGTCAAAGGGAGGCAAGAAGTCGAAGGCAAGCAAGAAGTCGAAGACAGGCAAGAAGTCGAAGGCGAGCAAGAAGGGGAAGGGAGGCAAGAAGGGTAAGCGTCCGGCTCAGGATGTGGGTAGTGTCGCCGATGGTGCCAGACCGGCGAAGAAGCAGAGACTCTCATGAAAATCAATGCTATTGACAGTGCTGCTGGAGCATGAATGATGGATGTTCGCTGCCGCGTACGGTGTACTGAGAGAAGTATATGTGAAACAAGGTGCGCCTCTAACCTCCTAGATGCGGTATATCGAAGGATCCTCTTAATTTGCTTGCCTGTGCTAAGTGTGCTAGAAATGCAACACAGTATGCTTACGTAGCAGCGCCGCACCCACCTCGCCTCGTCCTGCGCTGCATGATTGTCTTTCGAAGCCAATGGCCCGCGCGTCAGCCCAGGCTCCTGCCAATGCGCAGGATCCGACGCATGTTCATATGTCCTATTGTTCAACATTCTGGTCACTGCGCTTTGTATTTCTGACTCTATACAGTGACCACACCGCTGCTTTGTCCATGGTCACAAGACCCGCCTGCGACACTCACCGTGCATGGTTCGTTCGAAAACGTGTCCAAGCGGTGTTCAGGCTTCGGGTATATAACCTGAAGAGTCTGCTCTCATCCCGTTCAACACACGCCTCCCCGATCTTCTGAACTAAAGGTTGCAGTCACTCCTAACTTGCTCCATTTTTCCAACAATTTGATCCAATGGCCGATCATTGTGAGTCTCAATCCCTCCCCAGATGATCTAATCGAACAACTACGAACCGCTGATACTCCCGCCCTACAACCTCTCAGATATCTACGATGATCTCACGACGGTTTTCATCCTCACCAACAACAAGGAGTACGCTGTGCGCAAGGGCGACGACCAACAGCTAGCGAAGCATCTGTCCCGTATCAAGGTTCTGAACATACGCTGCAAGTTCGGAGATGTCCCCATCTTCCAGCGTTTACTCTCAAAGGGGCTGCCTCGGCTGGAACGGCTACAAATCGTAGTCAAATCGTTCGACAATGCTACAAACACCTACGCAGGAGGAGCTCCCACCTTCGACCTGTGCGCACAGCACCTCCCCCGGCTCGTTGACTTGGATGTGGTCAACGCTATCGTGGCCACAACACGCGACGTAAACTCCCGACTAGAGGCCCTCCATCTGCGGTTCAGCGGGCCCCGTCTCGGGTCCCATATGCCTCTAGAGGACTTTCTCCAGCTCCTGCGCGATGCCACGCGTCTGGAGTCACTTACGGTGGACGAGTATATCGATGTGCCCGTTTCGCCGGTGTCAAGACCTCCTCAAGTCCTCAATTTGACCGGCGCCGACCGACGGCTCAAGTACCTCAAGCTGGTGGATGCCTCGAACGTGTTGTCCACGATCCTCTCCCGCCTTTCCATTTCCCCTCAGAGACTTCCTGTACTCCACGTCGAGGTCGTCGCGTGCGACATAGGCACTCCGCGCGACGTTATTCTCGGCATGCTCCCTGACAACCCTGACAGCACGCTCTCTATTCTGCAGAATTCCATCGCCGTCCGAGTACAGCACACGAGCCGATCTATCTTTGCACTGGATCAGCTCTCGCCACAAGAGCGTGGGTTGCAATTGCGCATGCGTCACCCCTTTCCCCCATATCAGACTCTAGGACAACCCGAGCCCGGCGGCGAATTCTTCCACGAGATGGTGGAGTGTCTGAGCATCTTCGGGACTGCGCCGGACGTGTACACGCTCCAGCTGCACGGCCCTATGTACGAAGTGCAGAGTAGCTCATGGATGACCGCCCTCGACCGCTTTCCCTGCCTCCGACAACTGGAAATCAAGGATATGTCCCGCGGGACGCACGCCGGGCGCGACGACTTGCTCAGCACGCTTTTCACTGCGCTCTCTTCTCGGTCCCGCGCTCACAAGGACGTGGTGGTGTTCCATAACATGCATTTCTTCCAACTCTCCTGCACTATCAACGGACCTGAACGCATGGACGACATCATCCGCTGCTTCGCCAAACGCGAACAGATCGGTGCGCCTCCGCCCATGGATCTCCAGTTCGAGCTTTATACCTGTCGCCAATGGGATCGGGCCGCGATGGGTCAGTTCGAGCGCAGCCTGAAGCGCCTAGCGAGCCGCGTCAAAGTGGTATTCCGTCAACAAGACTTGCGCAATGCCTGAAGAACGGAGCATCGTGCTCACTGACAAGTCGGCGGTCACGAAAACGGGGCGTAGAGCATGAGGCGCACTATGGGTCAAGGTGCTTCTGTCCTCGCTATTGTGCGATGTATGTTGTGTACTCATATATGATAATGCCGAAATATACGAACGTTCTATACAAATTCGCGTAGCCTGAATATGTCCTCGAAACTGATGCGAGTACCGATCCGACCCCTCTGAGTCCCTTTCAGTCGGATTCGTCACAGCAACTTGTTGTTAATCATCCTTATGGTTACGCACCAAGCTGGACCGACACGAACCTCAGCAGAATCGACCCGGTCGTCGGCTGGCATGACCAGTACTAGTGGGCGACCTGCCGCGTGTGCTCCTCCCGCTCCGAGTGGTGTGCGCTAAGCGCCATGTTCGTGTGAAGTCTTTAGGCGCCAACTTCCAGCTTCCGATCGCTACTGCACCGTTCAAACCACTTATACTTACAACCCGACTGATCTCCTTCACGTGTGTTGCAAGTATCGGCGCATCAAAACACTAGGTACCTCCTGCAAGTCCATATCCATCTCAGTTCGCAGCACTTCAAATTGCTGCTGGGTACTCGCAGTGCAACATGGACGATTCCATGACATCCGAGGTAGTCAAGCTAATGCTGGACGAACTGGAACGAGTCCGATGTCGAAACCGTGAGCTTCTAGACGAAATTCAAGCAGTGGTAAGTCTGTTCTGATCAAAGAGAGTACAGAGAGCAGGGAGGCCCCAGCTTCCGCAGCACTAACAATCTACGCAGAACACTGGCCGGCCAACCCCCAACGCCGGGGAGCCAGTCGACTCAAACTTACACGCACTCCAGCAAGAGAATGCTAGACTCAAGGCCGAAGTAGAAGCCGCACGTATCAGACTCGAAAACGTTCTAGGTCATGACCGCGACGGAGATGAGGCGTTCAGCGTGAGGTCGCCCTGCATATGCGAGATGTCCTGGCGCTCACTGGACTATCATCAGATCGACAACGAAGGTGAAGGACTTGCGGAAGACTTGGCTAATTTCAGCAAGGCTACTGCAGCTGTAGGCGACAAGCGTAGGTCTGCGTTGTTTGCATGGGTCTCATCGCAGTCTACTAGGGCGCGGCGGAGGCGGAGCTCGCTGATCGAGTCAAGCGCGCGCACGAGAGGTACAAGCGGTACAAGTCGTCTGAATTTGATTTGGAAGAGGTATGTGCGCTGTCTGGTGCTGTACTGCGTCGGCGATAGTATATTAATCACATAGTACACATAGGCCGTCCTCGAGACGCAAAACAGGATCGACGAAACCGCCGCTGAACGCCAGCGAGAGTTACAACAGTTACAACAGCTTCAGGAGGAGCTTCAGCAAGTTGAAACCCAATCCCCATTCGACCTGGTCGACTTTCTCCGCAATCCAATGCCCGACAACGGCAGTGCCGAGCCCATGGAAGAGGACATACCAGTCCCATCGATGTTCGCAAACGCGAACACGCTACCGCATGTGTGCATTGTCCTTATTGTCCAGTTGTTGTCACGACTCATCAGCGATTGTCTTAGGCTATCGCAAAACTATGGTACGTTGCGGCCTCCCTCAACGAGCCTCTTCCGCTCAGATCTACACAGTTCCCGTGGGTTTGTTATGAGGCGAGGCGGCGAGGTTGTATGGCCATCCGAACCTCCTTCAAGAACACACTGCCTTTCCTTCTCGTCCACCCACCGTTACGATCCGAAAGCGCACAAATCCAAGGGTGGATGGGAGCTTTCCGGGGACATGCGGGCACAGGAAGAAAACACGAAGGAAGTCTTCCATTTGACGGCGCAAAAATGGTTCTACGCTGGAACCTACAGATGTGAAAAGCAGACCATACTCCCACTCAGCGAAATCAGCGTCCTCACGAAGAATGTGGGTGTTTCCCATCCTGCTTGCCTCTCACGGCGGTCGTTGCCGCCCGGTGCTCATAGCGCGTTGTAGCACAAACTCGACCTACAGCACAGGGCCGTCATGTACCCCGTCATGGTAGCGCCCATGCTCGTGAAGATGATGAAGGACATGTACGACTGTGGGGCGCTCAAGATCGTGTGCACCGGATGGCGCCGTGTTGGCTTTAATCACAATCTTGCCGACGCGCTGAAGTCTCTCGGAGATACAACGACCGTGCCAGGTCGTGCGCCTCACCAGCCCCATCCCAGCGGTTCTGTCATTAACGTGCCGCGGGGGGGCCTGAGGAGTGGGAAGCGGTGGCATGACGAAGAGGTGGACACGGCGCCAATGAAGAAGCACAAGAACTAGACTCTTGTAATGCGGAAATCGCAGGTGCGTCTTCCTCCGCGTCTTTTCCTGCACGCACGCTATAACAGTGGCGGGCCTACAGATACCCTCATTCAGAGGGCAGACAAAACCGCAGGCCATCCCCTCCGACACTGTTGTACTGTCGGCCGACTGGATCGATTCGCGATGCCGCCAGGGCCCTCCTTGGCGATCCTCGTGCGGACCAAGCCGCTGAGTAGTATCTCGCTCGTCGAGCCAGAGCTGAGGCAGAGAGAGACAAAAGCAGCGTACGAAGCGATCGCGCGTCGGCTTCGACGCCATTGGTAGTTGTATACTCATGGCCCGTCCTTGTGCATTTATATCATCTACTTCTACTTGCAGAGTCTAACCTAAAGCCGACGAGACGCTGTCTGAACTGACGCCCGCCTCAGGGTCGCTGTGCCACGAGCTCGGATGACCCATTACGTCTCAGCGGCAAGTGTAGTAAGCGACGCGCCTTCTATTCATTCTTTTGCTCCTGCCTCCATCTTCAACGCCCGTATGGACGGGATCTCTGACGACCCGGAGCTTGCGCAAGAACTCCTGAAGCTGCTCCATGCGAAGTTGCGAGATGCACGCCAAGAACTGCAAGACCAGCGCCGAACGGTAAGACGAGAGTCATTTCACGAGTTACCTCCGTCAGATTCCGGGGCTCACATCTTTCTATTAGTCTGCACAGTCAAAGTCTGAGATCGCCCTCCTAGACAGCACCGACTTGCAACGGCAAAACGAAGATCTCAAGGACGAGCTAACGTCGCTACGACTTCGTCTCTCCGCTGCCGCCGAGCATGAGGACACTAAGGGTAGCTTCGATGAAGTTAGTCCCATGCTAGCGTCGACCGTGCATTTCTCGTTATCGACCAGCCTAACGGACTTATCCAGGTCTCAACGCCCGATGAGGCGCTGCAGGAACAGCTGCTAGCAGTACAAGAGGAGAAAGCTGCCGTTGTAAGTTCTCGTCGGATTGGTGCCTCATGAGTCCCCACAATCACCTCTCATGTATCCCGCTCATCATCGCGTAGGATAGGGACATTCAAGGGAGGAAGCGGCAGCTCAAGAAATACAAGACTAAGTCTAAAAGGCTTCGTCAGGACGTCGTGGATCTAGAGGAGGTGCTTCCCACTCTGGACAAGATTTAGCTTTCGGCCAACCTCTACTTTACAGACGATGAGCATACTGCAAGCCGACATTGAACTAGGGACAGAGGAAGACAAAAATTATGCTACGCAAATTCTAGCTGTCGAAAAGGAGCTGGTACTACACTGTTTCCTACGTGTCGTCGTGCAGATGCTGAGGAAAGTTTTGCAGTGCGCTCTAGGTCCTCCTGTAGCCACGGCGCAACCATTTGACATCGATACTTTCCTTCACGCTGAGATGCAGCCATCCGACTATCCAGAGAAGTCCTCGTTCCAATGTCTCCTCAAGTCCACGCCTCTACTGGAACTACCCCAGGTACGTGAACTTGGTGTACCTTCTTGAGAAGCACACACTAAACATCTGCTTCACTCGCTAGGAGATTCTTGAGTTTTTGTGAGGATATTCTCCCCGATCGCGTCTTGTGAGATTGACACCCTGACACCCTGGGCCTCACAGTGGACCGATGGAGTTGCTCGTATTTATGCCGGAAGACGTTATGTGGTCAAGGGAGGGCATCGACCGCGCGGTCTTCGTCACGCAGTCGCATCATTACGACCCCACTGCTCGCGGAATCAACGGTTCCTGGGAGGTCAACCCCTCGATGAGCGATCTCCTGGACGGCGTCGGTCGAAGCCGAGAGCTGTTTTTCCGTCAACACAATGACTGTTACTACTACGGAACGTACAAATGCACTGGCTATTCGTCCCTCTCGGGCGAGGCCTCCCAGGAATTGGATCCGGATGTAAGGCAGTCGTTATGGTCGGGAACTTCATCGAGCGAAGCACGCTGATTGCATACCGCAGCTGGTGCGCCATGTGACGAATACGACGGCAACCCACAAGGATCATCTAGCTCCTCTCGCCCTCAAATTTGTGGATTCCTTGTACATGAACGGTCCATTGGAACTGCAGTGTTTCGCGTTCGAACGCGTAGGGTTTAATCACGGGCTTTACGACGCCCTTCTCCGTTCCATCAAAGCCATTCAGGTCGTCAACTCTCGCGCAGCGAAGCAGGGCAAGATGGCAGCCAGTGTTGTTCGCAAACTACGACCATGGGAGTTTTGAAGTGTAATGGGTGCGACGCTTGGGAGACAGTCTGAAGCACTGGCAGAAGGAGGTGACGACAGAGCCGTAGACGTCTGCTAGGAGCAGTGCGCCGCTATGGTAGAGATAGAGACCTCCTTTTTTAAATCAAGTATCTCGCGAAGGGTCCCTAGCAAGTAAGTCGACATGATTGCGCTTGACTTGAAGGTCGTCGTACCAGCAGGCATTCCGAGATTGTCCGATCCCACACCTGCACAAATGGGAGTATCAATGCCCAACTTGGGAAGGCAAGTACGCGAAGGAGCGCGCCAACAACTCTCACCTCCGCCGGACGGTCATTGAATCTCTGAGCATAATTCGCATTCGCATATCACTGCGACCCTCCCCCACGATACAAGCGAGAACGCTACTGTCAGTGCTGAAGTCACAACTGACGTATCATCATCACTCTCGTTCCGCACCGACGATATGGACGACTCAGGTTTGGCGTCTGAGATGATTCAACTCCTTCGAGATGAGCTGGAGCGCATTCGCGCTCAAATTCGAGAAGGACAGTCCATCCGCAAGGAGGAGCAAGTAAGTCTCATAGTGCAGTCCTTCGAGGAATATTCGAATGCTGATCTCAAGGTTCCACTTGCAGGGTTCTGAGGATTCGCTGAACTCGATGGTCACGCCCGCGGAACTGTTCAGCCTACAGGAAAAGAACGCACAGCTCAGGAAAGAAGTGGAAGCAGCTCAAGCCAAACTAAGGACCCACTCAGATAAATGTCAGACCGTCAATGATGTATGTGTACTGCCGTGCGCTGGGACAAGCTTCGACGGACTCACCGCTCATTTACGTCACCTCAGCTTCAGGGATCAGAGCAGCTTCAGTCGCAGCTCGAAGAAATCACGAAGTCTGTTCGTTGGGTGTTCTCCTTTCTCTACGTTGTCAGGCTTACCACTCAAGCATTAGAAAGCGGAGGCGGACTGCTTGGCGGAAAAGGTCGCCGCTAGGCGAGACGAGTGTCAGCAGGAAAAATCGTCGAAGGCCCAGTTGAAAGATGTGCGCCGTATTCTGTGACTCTGGCTATTCATCCTCTCATCAGTGATTCACTAGACTGTCTCTAAAATGGCGGAACACTTGGTAGACCTGAAAACGAGGCACGCTGACTCGTTAGAACGGTTGACGGTGCTAGACGGCGAATTGGTAAGTAACAAGGTGTCCGGTTACGATATTGATAACCTCGCTGACACGAAGGTCTTGTAGAGGATGAGAAACACTAGCGTTCGGTTCGATCCCTCCGGCTTTCTGCGCGACCCACAATACGCCCGCGATGACGGTTCAAATGTCCGAGCGGAGGTCCTGACGACAATGACGGGACAATCATTCGTATTGCCCAAGGTGTGCTCTAGAGCCCTGCGATCTTGAATAGCTCAAAGTTTGCTGACGCGATGATGTCCACTGCAGTTCTTCAAAAACATGCGGTATGTATGGCGAAGCCTCCATCGCCTTGTCATTGCCTAGCTCATGCAATGCCGAATAGTGTTCCGGGCGGTCATATCTCCAAAAAATTCGATGAAGTCCTGTGGCCGACGGATTCGGAGTCGCATTCGCACTGCGTCTGCATAGCTACGACTCATCGTTACAACCCGAGCTTGAACGACTTGAAGGGAGGCTGGGGTTCCTCCTGGGACATGGAAGAACATGACGGGGTCAGAGACTTCTTCTACATGAAGTCGCAGGAATGGTACTACCTCGGGACGTACGAATGGGTGGGACAGGGCATTTACCCGTGCAATGAGTTACGGGCACTCATTGATCCTGTGAGTCCTGTTGACGAATCAGTTGTTAAGTGTTCGGGAGTCGTTGCTGATGTCCCGCAGCGTATGCACTACCTTCAGAAAAGGGCCGGTCTTTACCCCGATGTGTTGCCCCCCGCCATCACTGGCATAGCGATGAGCATCATCAACGGCGGCGTGCTCAAGATTTCCTGCACCGGCTGGCGTCGCATCGGGTTCAACACCAGGCTCGCCGATGCGTTGAAAACCGGACGCCGCTCAACGTCTATTGCGAATGGCGACGCCGACCCCCCTCGCACCAATAACACGATATCTATACCGAGAGAAGGTACCAGAGACGTCGGAAAAAGTGTTGCGAAGCGCACTGGTGACGCGGAGCAAGAAGAGCCGAGGAAGAAACGGAAGTACAAGAGCTCCTGATCCTATATAGTCCAGACGTTCAGTCAACGTAGGCGAAGCAATGCTTACATCGTGTGGCTTCACCGTATTCCCGGCGTAGTTTGGTACGAACAGGACCAGGGTTGTGCGTGTGATGTGATACAACAAGAGAAAGATTAGAGTATTACATATCGTATAAGCCTGACAATTTGAAGGTCAGCGTGTGCGACAGACAATACAGAACACGACTCACTTCGTGTACTCGTGACAATCGTGAAGGCGAGGCAGGGGTAGTCTAATCGAACTTCTCTGCCAGCTCGCGTTCTAGCTTAACATCCTCCTTGACTTCGCTCACACTGGCTAGGCCCGGAAGGACGACTTTCCATGTACCTCGTTCGAGGATGGCTCTACGTATCTGCAGAGGGATGTTAGCACACCAGGGGAGGGCGCAAGACCCCCACGGCCGTACCTGATGCACTATCAGCTCATGCAACTTCGGTACGTCCTCGAGTTTCGCGCGACTGCCCATAAGCGAGGTCGTCTTGATGTCAAGCACGAAATCCGAATGTGGGGCGGGCAACGTGAAGGCGATTGTCGGGTGCGGGGAGTGTGGGTTTGGCGGCGTCAAGCGGACCTTTATGCGCGGCGAGGAATGAGACATGAACAGAAGCTTCAGGGACGGGCACTTACTGAGGAGGAAAAGAGCGACAAGGAGATGGTCAGGGAGACGGGTAACCGCGCGAAGGAGGCGAAGGGATAGTTGAAGAGCACGGAGGTGGAGATGGATATGGAAACGGTGTCGATGTAATTCATGTCATATTCGATCTCCTGCCCGGGGTTTAGAGCGGGCCCAGGCGTTATAGGCGGTGGGACTCACCGATTCCGAGCCGGGGTTAAGCTGGCGGCGGATCCGCGCACGGGATAGGCGTGGTGCAGACGCGCCCATATCTACGGAGTGCACTTTGATATGGTCCTGTGAAACGACCGGTCAGGCTACGCGCTAGGGCGGTGGAGAGGGCGAAACATACAAGGAAGCCCGTTGGGCGCATTTTATTGGCGAACTCTTCTACTCGCTGCCGCGCGACCTCGTCTCCGTCCAGACCAGATAGTCCGTTACGCAGCTTCACACGATATGCATCCAGTACCTATAACAGGTGAGTAAATTCGTTCCTGATTACACGAAAGGACGGACGCACTTGTTGGAGGAAGACATTTAACCACTCTGCACTTTCCGCATCTCCTTCTCGGAGTGCACTTCCAGCTCGACCGGGGTCTACACGACCCGCAAAAGAGTCTCCTTCGGCGTCGCTTGGCTCGACCTTTGGCTGGTAAGATGCAACTCGGTACGGACGGCCCTCGTCTGTGTCGAAGAACAGATACTTGAGGACCACGAAGAGCAGTACAAGAATGGAGGCCTGGCCAAGTACAAGACCCTGAGTGAACGTGGGCTGAAGCGTGAAGATGTATGCGGTCGCCATCTTCCGCGACGATGGGGGAGGTATGAGGGCGGTCGGGGAAGATGGTTGCCGCGGACGGTACGCGGACGACCGCCAAGTTCCCGTGCGCGGGGAGCGACGAGATAGGCGCCTTAAGGCTCGGCGTCATCTCACGTGTTTGGTGTATAGCGCGTCGGGCGCCTAGATGTGGCTCTCGCTTTTCTGCGCGACGCGACGACGATGGAGGACTTCACCGCGTTCGTGTCCTGGCCCTCGGCCCCTCTCACAGACCGTCTCGTCCGCTCAGCTCTGGAAACACTTGCACCGCAGCCGACAGTCGTGACGGCCCTCAACCCGGAGCTCATAGCGTCACCAGGACGGCTGCTACAGTGGGCTACATATGACGCTCTCGATCACGATCTCACCTTCTCTCACAACCCGGACTCCAAAGTGCTTTCCTCGTCCTATGTCATCCGCAAGGCTCTCATCCGCAAGCACTATCTCTCGCGGTGCATCCACAATTACCTCACCAAACACCCCGACTCTGTCTTGGCCTGGGGAGCACCGCGCAGTTGGGAGCTTGACCTCAGCTTCGCGGACGAACTCGACGAGCTCTGGGGAGATGACCTTTATGATCTGTCGGATGACATCGAGAAGGGTGACCCCTCGAAGTGGTGGATACTGAAGCCTGGGATGGCCGATCGTGGCCAAGGTCTCCGGCTGTTCCACACCAAGGAGGAGCTACAGGCGATCTTCGAAGAGTTCGAACAAGAAGATTCCGATGAGGATGGAGAGGAGGGCGACTGCGGTCACGGCGATACTGCCGTCATGACCTCTCAGCTGCGGCATTTTGTTATTCAGGTACTCGACGACAGTTTTCGAGGGTCACCGGTTACGTGCTTATATCCTTTGCAGGAATACCTCGGGAATCCTCTCTTGCTCGATCCTGCTGAAGTTCCTTTGAATGGTTCCCAGGCTCCGTCGCTACAAGAACTACGTGGTCACAAAGTCAGCTCGCTGCTTCTCTCTAGGCCCTGCCACGATGTTCAACTTCCGTCTAGTTTCACCTCCGTGTGTACTGTGTGGCTTCTGGCGCCATCAAAGTCTACGTCTATGACAGGATCCTGGCGCTCTTTTCTGCGGTCCCGTACATCCCACCATCGAAGCAAGAACATGGCGGCGAAGCCGGCGCGCTGGACCTGGCCCCTCATCTGACCAACACTTCGCTCCAAACAGAACGTGGAGAAGCTGGCGTCCGACTACTGGAAGAGCTCGTTGGATGTCACGTACTGTCTTCGCCCTCGAACCCCCAGCCTAGGAAACAGCCCCTCCCTCGGCGAGCGATGGGACAAGCGATGGATCCTGAGTCCATCAGTGCCGCGAGGAAAGAGCGGGCTACGCAGGCGCTCGAAAGCCAGTACCCGACTTTCACGGCCGACGATGTCTCGGATATCAAGACGCAAATTTCCGCCGTGCTGTCGGAGACTTTCAAGGCCGCGGTCGAGATGAGTGTACACTTCCAGGTTCGTTGAAACCCTCGTCAGCCCATGCCAATCGCTAAACTTGTATGGACAGCCCGTGCCTAACGCTTTTGAGTTGTACGGCATAGACTTCGTCATCACTCACGACCCTTCCCCGAACGCACCGCGCAAGTTCCAAGCGAATCTTCTCGAGGTCAACTCGGAACCTGCGATCGAACTCACCGGCCCTCGTCTCACCTGGATTCTCGAAGACCTGTTCAAGGGGATTGCTAAGACATGCGTCAGCCCTTTCTTCGCAGCAGACATCTCAGAGGCGCGAGAAGAGGCGGACAACTGGAAAGTTGGGGAGACGCGGGAGAACTTGAGGAAGTGCCTGGATTTACAGCTCAGAGGCGGTCAGGGCTGGTAGAGAAGCGTAGAATAGTCGACAGCATAACTGAGCAGTGTATCACCCTTGTTGTACCAATATGCGAGCTTCATGAATCCATCGAGCGCGACGCAGTGATAAGCAGGCATAACCATCGATCCTGAACAGTTACCATTTTGAGCGAGGCGGCATTTGCCGTCTCGCGCGCAGACGGTTGTGGCGGCGCGTCCGGCGTGCACTCAGTCTCTTCGCACCGGCCGCCACTAATTCTTGTCTTCTCCGTTCATACTCCCTCTACGCTCGTTCATTCCAGGCCGCTGAGGACCCCAAAATGTCATCGAATACCTCCAACATCGTTTTTGACGACATCTTCACGATCAATGCCATTGACAAGGAGGGCAAGAAATTTGACCGAGGTGCGCGCTGCCCTCCATCATGCTTCCCGCCCCGGCAACTTATTCACCATCTTCAACCGTGTTATAGTCTCGCGCCTGTACGCGCATTCAAAAAACTACGACATGGACCTAACGCTGGACTACAACATCGAGCTCTTCCCTCTCCAGAGCGGACAGTCCTTCGCGCTCGCGCTCGCGTCGTCGCTCTCTCGCGCACCACAAGGCCCGGCCGGGGCGGAGGACGAGGACAAGGACCGGGACGTGTGGCGGCCAGATGCGAAGGGTAGGAAAGGGCTGGATGATGACTACGAGTATGTCATGTACGGCAAGGTGAGCACGGGTCTATCTTTCCCTTGCCATTCATATCCGCGCAATGGCACGCGCCGTTCGCTTCGTTTTTTCCTTCATGCTACATTTGTATGTCGGCTGGCTCATACTGCGCCAAAGGTGTACAGGTTCGACGGCGGTTCAGCAGAGATTGTGTAAGCCTTGCTAATCGTCTCCGCGCTCGCGTTGTGCTTACCTCCTGTTCCACTCGTCCCTAGAACGGCGTACGCGTCGTTTGGTGGCCTCCTCATGTCCATCACGGGCTCGTTCAGACATATGACGAGCATAGTGCTCGGCGACCCTGTATTCATCCTCCTTCGCCGGTAATTTCACGGGCACTGCTTGGCCCCGTTGTACTTTTACTCCTCGGATCAACGTGTGGACTGGCATTCTTATTGAGAGCAGGTGAGCGTTAACGGAAATCTCTTGATGTAGCGAATGCTGATGATTAGTGCGACTGTCAGTATCTTCTCGATCGAGGCACAATAGACATGTATTTGTATATCTATCCACCCAGGACCACAGCATACGTTCATGCACCCAGCGTCAGAGCGCTTGTCCATTCAAGAATGACATGTAAGCCATCTGCGGTTCTGGCGTATGTCGGCACAACCGCTCGAGCAAACAGCATGTCCCTTGCAGACGTACACAGGGGACCGCGAAGTGAGAAAAGAATCATTCATTGCAGTCACCGATAGTATAGATGTAGCAGAGTCGTCAAGCCCAGACACAACGTCCTCGGACCGGAAATTATACACAAAGAAACAAGCAGCAGTCAACCACACATACACACGTCACCGACCACCTGGGCTCAGACCTGGGGGTATGCGCTGGGGTGCGCACCCGCCGGCTGGCCATAGCCCGTCGTTTGCGGCGAGTTGTAGCCCGTCGTCTGGGGCGAGATGTAGCCCGTCGGCGCAGGCGCCGTGCCCGGGGGGTACGCGTACGGTGCCTGGCCGGGGTTGAGCGACGCGTTCTCGTGCGGCTTCGCCTCCGCGCCGTACGCGTTCACCACGGGGGCGGTCGTCGTCTTGGGCGGCAGGCCGGCGCCGAAGTTCGCCTCCTTCACGGAGGTATTCCACACGTAGTGGCCACGGCTCGCGTGCAGGATGAGCATGACGAGGAGCGTGGTCGAGTAAGCCCACACTGTCGCGGTAGGTCAGCATGGGTGCTCCGTACGGGTAGAGAGGGGTGGGGGTCACTTACGGAAGAACCATGCCAGAATACCGAAGGCGGCAGCGGCAGACGTCTCTGCGCAGATGTTGCGTGCCTCGGCGGGGGTCCACAGGTCGCAGGTCACCCAGAAGTTTGCGGCCCGGTCGGCGGCGGAGCCACCCGTAGCAAGGAACAGGACACCGAGGAAACCTGGCCGGTGGGGTAAGCGGTCCAGCCTTGCGATGCGAGTCATGGCTGTCACTCACCGAACCACGACAGTTCGACCACGATCAGCGAGGTGAACGCACCCGTCCGGATGAGGTCAATCGTCAGCCTTAGAGGGCTGTGTCAGCGCATGCAGAAAGACCGAGGGCAAAGAAACATACATCGCGGGCAGGGTGAGGAGGGTGAGAACAGCAACAGCCACGCCGAGACCCGTCCACGCGAAGGTGGGGAGGTCGAGCGTCGACACGGCCGCGAGGGAATGCGCACCCAGCCCAAGCTCGATGATGGCACAGAGGATAACCCATGCTGTCGGGACGCGTCAGCTGAGAAGCACAGGCATGGAGGAGTAGGGAAGCTAACATAGGACAGCAAGACGGAAGATTTGCAACCAGTACATCATGTTGATTACAGGCGAATTTTGCTACTATAGACTCCTAGTGTGGATAGAGTGTGGGCGACCCTGTACCGGCACATCTCGTCAGCTTCAACGGCGAGCAGAGGGAAGAGAGACACATACCTGCTGGGGGAGAACGAGGAGACCGAAGGCTGGGTGTGGCGGGAGGCGTGTCCAGATATTTAACGCGTCGTCAGACGGGGTCCGGTTCCAGAGCGTGCTTTCGGGCATATTTGTGTTGCTCCTTGTCCGCCGGAGTACATGATAATGCGCAGCCTTGGCAGCCCACAGCCCCGCGAAGGGCAAGCGCGATTTGGGAGGATATGGATATAGTGCGCGATCGACTCGCGCACGCCGTCGTTCCTAGTCACTCCTTCTGGCAGATCGACACTTTATGAGCGCCTAATAAGGGTTGCCGCGCCCCGCTTCTACCCAAATCCGTCCATTCTTGTTCTCCAGGTCTGTGATCCCGAGGTGCATTCCCCGCTCGCCCGCGTCGGTGAGTCGAGACAATGTTGCACTGGATGGGAGGGGCACCGCATAAAGTGGATCGGGGTGCCTTGTTATCATCGTTGCACGGGCGCTATCGTCGCCTCAAGGCTTTTGACAGATGGCGAGTGGTGGCACTGAGCGCAAGCTTGCGCGAGGCTCATGACCAATGCCGCGCCATGATATAGATGAGGTACCCCCATGGCCAGCGGGCATGACAGTTGATGCGCACCCGCGGTCGGAGAGCGCGAAAGTCGTCATAGCATCAATGCCGATCTGCCAAATACACCCGTCGCCCGTTAGTCGCCCGCTAGCCACCAAGAATCCAAACAACGCACGTTCAGCAATTCGAAGGCGATGATTGAGATATTCATAGAGGTGTGTATGAGGCGATGTAACCTGGACTAGGCTGGACTGTGTCAGCGTGCAGGGCGGATGCAGGGCAATGCGTTCTTCGGGGAAGGCAGTATCGCCGCCACCATCCTAGCCGATGTTCATTTAGAGCTGTCAAAGTCCGCGAGTGAGCGCTGGCTCGTTGACGATATCATCTGGCCGGGAACCATTAATCGCGATTAGCAACGCGTTTACTCGGTCCGGGACGGCGACTTTGAACGCCAGGCCTGTGAATACCCAGGTCCGAAGGACTCCAGGAGGACGAACCGTTGGGAGGGTATTCTCAGTGCCGGTCGATGTTTGACCACATACTTTAACTTGGTACTCACATGTAGCTGCCGGTTTTGCACATAGTGCCTGATAGCTAGTACGTGCCCCATAGGGTAGTCTTGACTCTTGACCATCGTCTTACCGAACTTATGTCCTAGTAGTACTGGATCCAGAGTTCCAAGTCCAGGAACAGGTACCAGACTGTCATTCCAATAACACAGCATACTGACCCAAAGCAGGCTTGGGAAGTCTAGTGGGATACCGGCGGCACTGAGAGATCGATCCTGGCCTCGTCGAGGGCGGACACCGGAATCCAGGGCGAGTGGTGGCACGAGAGATCGGTGCACCTCGCCCGGAAGAGTGGGAGACGTCGGAGAGCGGTACTCGCGTCGCGACATGTCCCACCCGAGATGAACAGTGCGCACGCGGATACCCGGTTCAGGAGCCCAAACACCAACCTCGAGCTGTGTGGACGATATATATCACTGGGAGTGAGACGTGCATAAGAAATATTACAGCATGTATTCTCGCAAACTTGGTAAAGGTAACTGTATCATGAGCAACGGGAAAGGCTCTCAGCCCCTCTTGCGCATTGTGGCCTCAAAGTTCACCGATCTGCTGAGCTGCTTATTCCAGTCTTCTGCGTCTTCCATGAGCTTTCCCTGCTTGTCCTTGAAATCAAACAAGTACATCTCGTAGGAGTGGACCAGAGGCGCCAGGGCTTGCTCGCAAAATGCCTTTTCGTGCCGGCTCCACTCGTGGTCGGGGTATAAATCCAGCTTGAGCAGGCGGAGGCGAGCCGCGCCATTCTGTGTGCGCCATTCGAGACAACGCTGGATGGTGCCTACGAGTCCGGTTGCTTCGATTGTGGCGCAGATGACCAAATCCACGAGACCGGGGCACACTGGGCGGTGTTGGTGTACCGGGAGATTGGATACAGAGGCGAGCGCAGCGAAGAACGCGTCGAGCGAGCCGTCGGGTGCATAGGGCATGTCCTTGAGCTCAATCTGCCGAATGTTGGCATAGCGGTCGAGCGTACGCCTCCACATCTTCTCCGGTACCGCCTGCATGTTGCCAACGAACCGGAGGATGAGCACAGAAGTCGGGTCGAACTTGTTCAGGCTATGAATTAAATCCTTGAAGAGTTGTCCGGATTTGCGGCCTTCTACAGCCGACGTTGGGCCGTCGAGAGCGTGCAGATACAAACGCAACTGCAGCGCGGCCCCTGCGGGCCCGATCGAAGGGAAGCCTGCGATGAACGGCCCAGACTCCATCTCGTCTTGCGCTACAAGAACGGTGGCCTGCGACAGAATGGAGAGCCCGCCTTCGGCAGAGGAAAGCACGTCGAGGATAGGGTCCAGCGGATTGCTATCGTTGGTGTACACCACCACTGAGAGGTCGATGCCGGGGCCCTGGATGGGGAAGGATAGGTGGGTGAAGAGCTTGGCCAAGTTATCCGGCTCGTCCATGAGCCTGACGGTGATCATGCCACCATTCCCGTTAGACTGGAGCGGGACAGGACGCGGTGCGCCGCGCGGTGGGTCAAAGGGCACGTCGAGGTATCTGTCCACGGCGAGGACTGTCAGTTTCGGGGCGTGGCGCACCACTTCGAAGAGGGCGCGGAGGGAGATGCGCCCCCTGACGTATCTGTCCAGCCGTAGATCGAGGGAGCTCAGGCCGGAGCATAGGTCCCTGTCCAATGTGAGCGTAACATTGCGCATCTTCACGTCGGACGGTGCGAAGAAGCCCCCACGTTTGCGCAGGGATATTTTGAGGGCCTGCCCGTGGAGGGGCCGAGTATTTGTCGCCCCGTTCATTAAGACTGCTACGTGCAGTAGCGACAGATGGGGTAGGTCCTCATAGTTGAATATGTGTTCGAGTAAGTCTCCATCTGCGAGTCCGCAACGGATATCAAGCTCCGAAGCGTAGGGAAAATGCTGCTTCAGAGATGCGTATCCCTCAATGCCTGTGGAGACGACAAAAACTTGGCCGTTGGGGTACCTGACACGCGCCTGAAGCCTGTCGGTTGTTTCTGGGTATGCAGAGGGAGCATCAGAATTTACGGTTAGGCGCGAATAGACGGTGTGAATGAGGCTTACGGTCATAGGCCATTGGATTGGATCTTTGAGAAGAGGGAGATTGATGTGGGGTGCTTATAGATATGGCTTGGGAAGATGTGTGTTGGCGGGTAGAAACCCAGGGCTCCTCTGTTTATATGCGATACGTGGAGCCGCTTGGACATCTTCTTGCACGAACAAAGCGCGGCGAGTCTTCCTGGAAGGGTGGCCCAAGCGGCGGTATGGGCAAAGCGGCGGCGTACTAGTATAGAGATATGAAGCACTAGTGCCACCAGATCGTCAACTATTTCATGTGCATGCGCATTTGTATGCCACATGGATGTATGAAGTATTCACTGTGCATGGACGGGGACCTGCGCTAGCGCATAGGCCTTCGTCGGACGACGCCGCGGCGCGCGACAGCTATATGGCAGAGTTATTGGCCGCCTCGTACTTTCGACGTGTTCGGTATACGGCATACTGGGAACTACTATGAACAGAGACGCACCATAATTCGTGAACACACGTCCGTCTTAGTGGAACACCAGCGCCGAAGTAGAGGTACAAAAAGCCCACGCGCGTCGAAATTGAGAGGTTTGCTGAAGAAGTGCCTAACAGGCACAGCCACATGTCAATCCACCGGCGTATAAATATTACAAACCGCCCGGCAAGTTGGCATCGACGTGCGCCTGCGCCGCATCCTCGTCCTGTCGGCCGCGGCGTATTCTTGACCACGACAACGTCCGTCTGATCCCGAATAGACAGCCATCGCAGCCCATGTGTGCTCTCAAACTAGCCCCGGAGCGCAACGGGTGGGCGGTGAAATACGAGGCAGCGGTGGAACAAAACAAGTACAGTACTATACACGGCTGTCATAACGTACAGCGCGTAGTGATTACCCCAGGACACTATTGTTATGCTGTGTCTTCGGGGCTAGCGGCTTCGGGAACAGTAGCGTCCCCAAATTAGGCCGGCTTCGACAGAGCCAAGTTTACCCGCCGGTATGGTAGAACACTGCGCCAGACCTCGCTAGAACAGCGCATAGAAGCCCACAATGCGGGCGCGACTGTAATTACGGGGTCAGCATATGAGACAATATTGGCGTAGTTATATGTAAGTGAGGGCATGATGCTTACTAGGCTATACGCCATCGGTCGGTTCGTCAGCCCATAATCGAATGGTCAGGTCCTTTTCCATAGCGGCAGAGGCTATGAGACGCCGAGTAGGGTGCGACTATGTCATTGTTCAGCGAGTTGCTTCGAAATGCCTCAGGCAATACACTCACAGCAACGGCAATGACAACATCTGCAACCATATGAGCGAAGAGCACACACTACCGCGAAAGGCAGACGCACCTCGATGCCCGTCCAGGACTTGAACTATCTCCCGTGTTTGCAAGTCCCAAAAGTACACCTTCATGTCTTCGCTTCCGCTCACGATATGCTTCCGTCCTGGGGCGAAGTCCGCGAATATGCAGAATGTCCGATTTGTGTGTCCTGCGTACGTCTTCACACATTTCGAGGTTTGCGTGTTCCACAGCCGGATGGTGGAATCCTGCGTGCTTGCAAGGATGAACCTCGAATTCGGCGTGAATTTAATATGTGAGCTAGGACATGTTAGCGCATAAGCCTGCGTGACGCATTAAACATCCTCACCAGATGGGATTGTCGTCATCTGCGAGGGTCTTTAGACATTGCCCGGATTCGGTGTCCCATATTCGACTACCCAATGCTCAGATATTGTACAACGGATTATTCGAAATCCAAACTCACATTAACCCGTCCATAGCGCAGGACCCAATGAGGGTTCCATCGTGGTTGAAAGCGACCGCGGTGACTGGGTCGGAATGCGCAGGTAGCGTCTTCAGTGTCTTGCCTATCTTCCGGTCAGTAAGGCACATAGGAAGCGCGAATCCTGCGCCGTACCTCGCGCGACGTCCCATACTCTGACCGACTCGTCAAACCCGCCCGACGCGAGCATGGACGACGACGGGCTGAAATTTACACAAAACACGAAGTTCGTGTGACCTTGCAATATTCGCACCGACTCAAACTGGTAGGCGCCAGGTTAGATATGGAATGCATAGCGCACAACCGTACTCACTGATTCCATGCTCCATAGCCGTACGGTCTTGTCGTCCGAAGCCGACGCGAGGAAGTCCCCATTGCCCGCCCAGGCTATGTCCGACACGCCTTCGGTGTGGCCCTCAAACGTGTGGATGATGTCGCCCGTGTCCGCGTCCCAGAGCTTGATGAGTTTATCCGCAGCTGGCTTCCAGACACAGTGAGCTCGCGCCCGCGCGCACTTGACCACCGCACGGGTACTCACCACAGGACGCGAGCATCTTCCCGTCCGGGCTGAACTTGATCGACGCGATGGAGCGCGAGTGTCCGCTCAGCATGAGTGTCGGCTTGTAGTTGGGCCGGTACGGGCTTTCGGGCATGGGCTCTGGCACCGGCATCGGTGTCTGCGCAGACGAGTCCTGCGCCGGGGGCGAGAGCGCGGTCGTCGCAATAGGTTCTCTTGCGTCTGCGGTGAAGCTAGAGCCGGCGCACGATTCGCCCTCTGTATTTTGGTCTACAAGAGTTTGGTCTATGAGGTGGTCCTGAAGTTTGTATTCGTCGCCGTCGACGTCCATGGTGGTGGGTGCAGGAAGGTAAAACGCGGTTCCCGACGCGCGATGCTGAAATGAGCGCGCGACGCGCCGTCCGCTTCCAGCACGCGGCAGATTTCTTGGGCGCTTACGTACATTACTCTCTGCTCTTGCTTTGACGACCTCTGCCCTAGGTTCACGATCTACTGCTTTTCTGCCTGTGTTGTTCTATCTGTGATCAATCGGTATCTTTGCCCGTTATTTTGACTCCAAAATGGCATCCTCCGCATCGACCTGGACCTCTCCTCCTACCCGCCCGCCTTTGATCGAGGAGCTTGTCTCCGGTGTTGGTACGCATCTGTTCTGCCTTGCTAGCCTACGCTCAAGTCGCTGAGCATGTCATGGTCTGGAACAGATCGTTACAATCCCTCAAACGTCAACATCCTCGAAGACTACCTCTACCACCAAATCCGGAGTCAAGAGTACGACTGCCTCGCCAACCTCGCCATCCTAAAATTGTACCTCCCTCTCCTGCATCCATCCCAGTGCACCCCGCTCATCCGCATTTCTCTTTAGGTACCAGTTCAACCCCGAACTCTACAACCCGGACGTCGTGATCAACATCCTCATCAAAGCGCTCACCTCCGCGCCCTTCCCCGACTTCAGCCTCTGCATCTCGCTCCTCGACGAGCGCCCCGCCGCGCTCTCCGCGTCCGCAGACGAACCGGACCCGCTCCCGCAGCTGCAGCCCGTGCTCGCGCGCCTGCACGCGCTCCTCCAGCAGTGCCGCTTCCCGCAGTTCTGGGCGCTCTACCGCGGCGACGACGTCGAGGCCCTGCGCGACAACTACACCGTCGAGTGCGTGGGCTTCGAGGATGCCGTGCGCGAGGTCGCGGTGCGTGCTGTGAAGGCGGCGTTCACGAGCATCGGCCGCGCGCGCCTCGGGTCGTACTTGGCGCTTGACGGTGTGTCTCTTCGCTATGATTTTCGAGAGTATAGGAAGTTCGGTACTGAACATACGTGACAGGGCCTGAACTTGATGTGTACGTCGCGAAGCTCGGGTGGACGACCGATGCGTCGACAGGCGTCATCACCGTCCCGCCGAACCCGGACAACCAGATTACGTCCACCGTCGTCCAGGAGAACATCCAGCTCCCCCGTAAGTGCTCAGCTATCCATCGCCGCGCATAACTACTCACAGTTTGAATTTACAGTGCTCCAAAAAGTGATCACGCACGCGGCGCAGACTTCCCTCCCGCTTGTATCCGCTGTGTAAACTAGCCGTTGTGTTGTAGCTGTATTACGTAGAGATTCTGACATCTCGCGCAGACACATGTGTGAGGTCGCATTACAAGGTGTTTAAGCTAAATCGTTCCTGGTACTGGTCACTTGATGCAAGGGGCCGTGTCTAAGAATGCGTTCAGGCAAAGTACAGAACATTCCACGACAGTACACAGCTGCAGCTCTTCTCCCAAAACATTATATCGTTCTTCTCAGTCCTGTCGTGCTTACTCACTCCTTCGCACCCGCTCATGGCACCTCCGCAACCGTCGTGAACGCACAAATCGTGCCCCACACCGCCATACTCGTACTAACCACCAAAAGCAGCCCATCCCACCACCCACACCGTCTCCACCACCCGCCCACCCCACCCCCCGCGGCGACGCCCACCCCAGCGAGCGCGATCTTCGCGCTCACGGGCCCGATCACGCACAGCACGAACGAGAACGTCGACCCGAGCACGGCCATGACGCTCGCGAACTCGGGCACGAGGATGGAGATCGCGACGGCGAGCAGGGTGAGCACGCTGCGCTCGAGCGCGATGAGCGCCGCTTTGACGGCGAGCGGGGACTTGCGCAGCGGGGAGGCGGTGACGGGGAGCGTGGTCGTGCTGGGGCCGCCACCGTGGTCGGAGGAGGGCGCGACGCCGGAGGTGTCGATCCCGAGGATCACTTCGAGCGTGACGTTGAGCTGTGGGGGACGGGTGAGCGGGAGACGAGAGCGGGTACGGGGGAGAACTTACGGGTCGTGCCGCTAGCGCGAATTTCGATCTGTGGAGTCGATGCGTCTCAGCATGAATCGCGAACAGGAATTTGTGTCAGGACATACAGAGGTGTGATGACCAAGCCCCAGAGCGCAATCGTGTTCAGCGAGGGATGCACGTTGTGCTTGATCAGATCCTGGCTGAACTGCACGTTTGGGGTCAATCAGCGAAAGTGAGAGCAGACAATTCGGGGATCCTACCTCGTCGCTGACGGAGTTGCCGAACATGATGTACCCGGCGACGCCCAAGACGGCGTATATCCCAGTCGCGATGGCGAACGCCCAATTGATCATCTCGTCGAACCGCGACGGGTCGATCATGTCTCGCGCCAGCGTTGGAATGACCGCATGGCCCGAAAACTATCCGTGCACCAGTCCAGTCAGTTCACATCCGTGGCGGGTGATTACCGAGAACACGTACCCCGGCCATGAACAGTCCAAACGCGATCCCGACCTCCCTGTAGCTGTCGATCCCCAGACTCGTGTCCGCAGGAGCCCACAGACTGCCCGGGCTGTCGAACTTGGTGAAGCCGTCAAACAGGATGATCCCGATGATGGCCATGAGCGAGAAGATCCCTAGGATGGAGGCGTAGGACAGCACGGAAAGCGGCATGAGTACTGCGGGTATCAGACTGAGATGGTTCATCCGTTAGCACCACGCTCCTGACAAGAAGTCAATTTGGTGAGGGGAACGCACATCACCAGCCCAACTAGTTTGTACGTGTTGGGCGAGTACGAGGGTATCACTGCGTAGAGGGAATCGGCGTATAACGTTACGAGTGCGACGCTGCCAAGGCATTAGGGTTGCAACTCTGGAAAGCAGCAAAGGGCACGTACCAAACGGTGAAAAGCTCAAGACCGAAAATAACGCTGATGAATGGTGAGGACCGGGGACCGAAGGCTTTACGCCCGATGTCTGAATACGACCGTATATGTGGGTCCGACAGCACGATACTGGCAAGAATTTTTGCACTGCATCGAGTGGCCGGTGAGCAATCGTCAATGCAAAATGACTGAAACGGACGCACGTATAGCAGGATATGAAGCCGTATGAGAGGATGATGAATGAGCCTCCTAACCATCCCGCATAGGCGAACGCGAGGGGTTCTGAAAGCATGCCAATGCCGAACAGCACGGCGACGGCGTTTACCAACTGTCCTCCATTACGGGTCCCGGTCAGCTCGCATGCGGTATAGTATGCACTGTGTACTGACAGTCTGCGCAAACGTGCTCTGACCCCCGTGGTGCACTTTGGGCTCCGCTTTGGAACGGACACTGACGCGAGACACGCGTCGCTGTATCGCGGCATAGTGTGGCCTTTCTTGAACAGGCTCCGCCGCCGGGGTGGGGCGGCCGAGGATGGTAGAAGTGCTGGAAGTAGGCTGCCTGATGATGAGCGGCGTGCGCTCGCCACCGCGAGGTGTTGGTGCATCGTCGGAGTAGGGCGACGAGGTATAGCGCGGTCGCGTGCCGGGGGGAATGGGGAAATCAAAGCGGCGTCCGGCGGTGGAGGGACCTGGGGTAAGGTCTTCGTCCCACTGAATATTGGCGAGTAGGGCGTCATCACCGCTGCTGCTCCTCTCGCGTTCGCGCACCGAACGCGGAACCTCTTCAATCACTTCCTCCTCGTCCTCCTCATCGTCCGCCTGAAACGCGGACTCGGAGTCGGGTGTGCCGCTCTGGCCGGAGGAAGAGGAGAGAGAGCCGGCGACGAAGTCAGAGTGCTGCACCTGGGCGCGGCGGTCTGTGGAATGGATCGCATCTCTCCTATGAGTTGGAAGAAGAGAAGAAAAGATGCGCACAGGCCTCGAAAGCATCTATGACACTAGAAGCAGACTGGTAGGAGCCCGAGATGATTGCGGCTGGAAGGGACATGGCTGGCGGTTGTCGAGGTCGTTAGAGTCGTGACTGAAAGCAAGCAGCGAGCCGTGCTCGGTCGCGCGAAGGGGCGGAGGAGGGACGGTGGCGGCGGGGGCTTGGTCGCGGATAAGATAGGAGGGGAGAGGGAAGAAGCGTGTGCTGGATAGCGATGGAGAGGGCGGGGTCCGCGCCAGGGGACAGATCAGCGGATGGACGAGCGAAGGCGGCTGATGCGAGCTGCTCACGACAGCCGACCGTCGAGAGTCTTCCAGACGGCCCGCTCTCCATCGTATTCTTCGCCGTGTTCTGCGTGGGCGGTGAGAGGATCTGCGCCGCCATGTCCGCGTCTGCCCTGCATGCGCCCGATTGGGCCAGTGACGTCACCGCGTACGGTGGCAATCACAATCACAGGCGGTCTCTGCTCTTGTCTGCAATCAACACTCCTTGCACTGGATGCAGCGTTGAACAGAGACCGCCATGGCCCGTCTCCCCTTTCTCGGCCGTCTCAGCGTGCGCGACTACACCGCGCTCGTCTTCGGCGGTCTCTTCCTCTTTCTCGAGACCATCCTCACCTTCGTTATCGCGCTCCTCCCCAGGGCAGTCATCCAGTGGTTCTACAACCGATCCCGCCACCTCTTCCACTTCATCGGCGGTCCCCCCATCCCCAAGTCCGAGGAACAGCACCTCGCTGAGCATATCCGCCGCGCAGAGGACTTCCAGAAGCTCTGCGAAATCTTTGGCTATGAGCACGAGGAGCACGTCGTCCTCACAAAAGACGGCTACCTCCTTGGCCTTCACCGCCTTCCCGCGAAGAAGGGCGAACAGAGACACGCTTTCGGCACATCTACCGGGAAGCCTGTCGTTTACCTCCACCATGGTCTTCTTATGAACTCTGAAGTCTGGGTCTGCCTCACCAACCCTCAGCGCTCCGTCGCATTTACCCTCGTCGAGCTTGGCTTCGACGTCTGGCTCGGCAACAACCGCGGAAACAAGTACTCCAGAAAGTCGATCCACCACAACCCAAACTCGCACAAATTCTGGGACTACAGCATTGATGACTTCGCCTGGCACGACATCCCTGACTCCATCTCCTACATCCTCGGCGTTACCAAGGAGCCCAGCCTCAGTTATGTCGGGTTCAGTCAGGGTACCGCCCAGGCCTTTGCTGCCCTGAGTATTCATCCCCCGCTGAACGAGAAGATCAACGTCTTCATCGCCCTCGCGCCCGCCATGAGCCCCGCTGGACTCGCAGCGTCCGTCGTGGACAGTCTCATGAAGGCTTCGTACGTCTCTCCCGAATGCTCCCCCTTCAGCCCAACTGACCCACCCTTAGACCCACCCTCCTTTTCCTCATCTTCGGCCGCAAATCGATCATGTCCTCCGTCCCCGCCTGGCAGTCCCTCCTCTACCCGCCCGTCTACACCGCCGCGATCACCGCCTCGCTCCGCTGGCTCTTCAACTGGCACTCGCACAACATCGCGCCGCTCCAGAAGCTCGCCGCCTTCCCGCACCTCTACTCGTACGCGTCCGTCAAGTCCGTCGTGCACTGGTTCCAGATCATGCGCTCCGCCAAGTTCCAGATGTACGACGAGGACGTGCAGCGCCTCCGCCGCCCCGCGCGCCCCTCGGGGGTCTCCGCGTACGCCCCCGCCCGCTTCCCGACGCGCAACATCGTGAGCCCGATCGTGCTGCTGTATGGCGACCAGGACTCGCTCGTCGACATCGACGTGATGTTGCGCGAGCTGCCGAAGGGCTCGGTGAGCGCGCGCCGTTTGCACGGGTACGAGCACCTGGACGTGATCTGGGGCCAGCATATCGACCGCGACGTGATCCCACGCGTCATCGACTCGCTGCGCGACTATTGCGTGAAGCCAGAGCGGCTCGCGACCGAGCTGAAGATGACGAACGGCGCGTCGACCGACTTCGAGGATTACAACACCGGCACCTCCACCCCCGCCGAGGTCTCGTCTGACCAGTGACCACGGCTCAAGTTCAGAGGATGAGTGGAAGGAAAGGAACGGAAACAACTAGCATACCCACCCCCAATATTACCTGTACTCGGGTCCGTCGATGCGACGTGGAACACTCGGGCCCGCCCGCAGATGGTGTCCTATAATCAATAGCATCCAGCCTTGTCATGTCAGCGACGACAGACGACGACGCGTGCAGAGCAGCCCTAAGGTACATGGTGTATTCTATGTATGTATCAATGTATGGGGTGCGGCGCGCGAAACAACGTCCGCGGATTAGCGCATGCCGCACGCGGGTGAGCCGCCGTCGCATCCCCTATGCCGCTCCAACGCAGGTAGGAGAGATACAGAGGCTCAGCAGAGGGGCAATAAACAAGCTGTGTACAGTATATACCATGCTCCGTCGAGGAGCCTAAGACCCGTTGACTGCCTTGCGGTTCGTCCATTGCATGTATGGCTCGCGCATGATGTCCGCCCCGGCGTGTTTGCGTGCGCTCCGGCGAGCCTCGGGAATCTTAGCGTTGGCGTTGAGGTCCTGCGCGGTTCGGGGACCGTAAGATTCGGCGTGGACGGCGGGAGAGTGGGATAGGACCTACCGCTGCACGACGTCGCATCCCTGGCGCGATGTGGTTCCACCACTTGACGAATGTGTTCTTGAGCGCGAGCTCGCGGACGCCCTTCGGGTTGAGCCAATCGACGAACTCCTTCACCTGCAGAACGTGATCAGTCTCACGCATCCCAGGCGCAAATACCATGTCGCTTACCTCCTCAAGATCGTTGTACACCGCCCACTCGCCGACGGCAAGCATGCCCTCTTCGCCCTCCTCTTCCCGCCTGCGCGCGTCCACGTTCTCCTCCCTCCTCCGCAGCACATCGACATCAAACTCGCTCGCGCCCTGCACGAAGATGCGGCCGCTCCCGTACTGCACCGTCCCGCCGCTGCCGATCAGCGACGCCGCGCCCATCCCGTCGAACCACCACACGCGGTTGTAGAAGCGGTCGCGCCCGAGCGGCTTCACACGCACGCTCCCGAGCAGCTTGCGGAACTCGCGCTCGATGCCCTCGAGTCGCCGCTCGAGCTTGTTCACCTCCTCCTCGAGCCGCCGGCGTTCTGCCTGCGCGGCGCGTGCGGAGTGCGCCTTTGCGCGCGCGGCTTCGCGCTCCTTCGCGGCGGAGCGACGCGTGGAACCAGACTTGGGCGGCGGGTCCTCGGCGTCGGAGCCGGGCACTTCGGAGAGGTCGGAGGAGTCGTGCATCGCGACGTCCTCTGTGGCTGATTTACCGTTTGTGCTCGACTTGGAGTCACCGTTAATCTCGGTTGAGAGAGCGTTGATCTCCTCGGCGCTGTAAGTAGGCGGTAAGTAGTGAGGACTACGAACGTGAGGGTGCTGTAGTAGAGACGCACTATGCCTTCTTCGTGCGGTTGACCTCGATCTTCTCTTTCCGCAACGCGGTCAACTGCTCCTCACAGGTCTCCATGTGGATATGGATAGCCTTGCTCGAGACCGCGAGATTGCACATAAAGGTGATGATGTCCACCCGGTCCTTCGCAGGCAGCTTGTAGTACAAATCTGCCGGGGAGCCGGGGGTCGTCAGTCGCATAGGGCCGGGGCTGTTTGACGGTGTAGGTGCAGCAGAGCTTATCGGGTCCTGCGCGCCATCGGCGGAGAAGAGAATCCGGGTGAGGATTTCTCGTAGTCGAGGGAAGTTCTCCAGGGTGGCGTGCTAGAAATGAAAAAGGTCAGCACGCTGTGATGCTGGCGACGGCCGTGCACCTACGTCTTTCAGGCAGCCGACCAAGGACTCTTCCCATCCTTCGCGCCCTTCGGAGTGTCGCAGTGGTGCGCGCTCCCAGTTGTTACCGACGTCGGCCATGGCGGCAGTGAGCTGGTCGATGGTGACGCCGAACACTTCGTTGTCACCGCCCTTCTCTTTACTGTCGTCCACGAGCGATACGATAGCACTGTGGCGCTCGAAACCCACTGTGCGCAGAATGTAGATGAGAGTAGCATGGATCTCCCCTAGAAGCGGACACGGGGGCTCGACCACCGAATGTCGCAGGGCGCCTTCGAAGTCATCCATCGTGAATGGCGATATGTGCAAAGGTTGCCTAGTGCTCATGTATCAGCGATGACGCTATGAGAAGGGTCCGCCGGCACTTACCCATAGACCACTAGGAAATTCCATGTCATGAGGAACGCTGAGTTTGTCTCCTGGTCCTCTCCAAAAGGCATAGCTAGCTTGCTCGGCACCGGTCGTTTGAGCTTCATCCCCGCACGCTTCTCCTTGTCGCCGAGTACCACATCCAGGTCTTCTGTTGGATACCGTATGGGCTTCTTTTTCTTCTTCTCCGCTGCCAGGCGCTCGCTCTCCTCTTTCGCTTTCTGCGCCAGCACCGCCTTCTCTCGTGCCTCGCGCTCGCGCTGTTCTGCAATAGCAGCAAGTAGTTTCTCTGCAGGTGATGGATAGGTAAGATCCTGGCACAATGGGCACAAGGCGCAAGATGTCTACCATTCTCGGCAGCGGCAGCAGCCCTCTTCTGCCTCTTAGATGCAGGGCCTTCCTTCTCCTCCCACACTTTCTTCCGCTTGTCGCTCTCGCCTTTCTTCAGTGTCTCGACGCTCTTTCGGATTTCTTCTGGCATGTCGTTGCTCACGCCGTAGCGTGCTGCAATGGCGGGTTTCACAGTCCAGGGAGATGCGACCGCTGCATCTCGGTCCACGCAGTCACGAATGAACCTGCGCAGGATGGATTTCGAGAAAGCGAGGCGGTCTCGGCTGCAGAACAGGACATGAGGGCTGGATGTCTACGCGAAGGGCTTCAAGAACCTACCCTAGCTTGGAACAGTCCACGTCTAGTAGGTGGCCACTCCACTGGCCGCGACTTGTCTCCTTGCCTTTGGACTTATCGGCCTTGCCGAAGCCTGGCTGCCGCTCCTCATCAAGGATTTGGACCTTGTAGGTGTACTTAGCAGGGTTGTCCATGGCGATGGAGTCTTTCACGGGGACTTTCAAGTCCTCCGCCACCTTGTGGATTGTTATAGGTGGCATAGGTTCATCAGACAGAGGAGAAGAGGATGTGGACGCCACTGGGCCCGGGCTTGATTTCAGTGGTAAGTTGGACTTGGGAGGGAATACTTGAATGATGCGCGCGAGGTATCTGGTGGTTACACGGTGAATAGACGGCCGGGGTGACATGCTTTAGCCACATACTTTTCGCCCTGGATATCCACGTAGATCTCTGCAGGAACATGTGGCTAAGCACACACGGGTGGCTGAATGAAACATGGCAGCAGAAGCACGTACTCTCGTCAGGGTAGTAGCGGTCTTTGAAGCGATCATACACGGCCTCCACGAGGTGGTCGAGACGCCCCATAACCTCTGTGGAGATGCGAGACATCATTCCGTCAAGCGGACACGTATATGGCATAGCGCGGAGAGAACGTACGCCACTGGACGGCCTTGAGGACTGCAGCCTTGAGCTGGTCAGGAAACCTGGAGTGCATCGTGCGGGCCTCTTGCCGCTCGCTTTCCAACGCCTGGAAATAGTCGAGGCCGCTCTTGCCGGTAACCTCGCATTGAAACTGCTTGACTCTATAGAAAGACATGCGCGCGGTGTAGGCCCTGGAGCAATCACGGAGTGTGAGAGGCGGAACGAGCGGGGACGGAAGTAGAGAGGGCAGTACTCGAATGTCTCGAAGATCTCGCCGGTGTCCGCGAGGTAGAAGACCTCCCTGGCGGGGTCGTTCTTGAACGCATCTAGGAGGGCGGGGGAGGGTTCGGTGAGGAGGACGCGCTTGCGCCTGCAGGTGGGCATGGCGGGAGCAGGCGGGGTGGGGGAGCAAGGGCGACGGTGGGAGGGACGGAGGAGGGGCGGGCGGGGGAAGGGGAAGGGGAGGGGGCGGCAGGTGGCTTGGTTGGAATCCGAAGGCGTGAAGCGGTCCCCTTCGCATTTTTGCTGCAGTGCGTCTCCCGAGGGCCTCCACGCTCAGCCACCTCCCCGTCCAGACTTTTCGGACTCAGCCACCCTCCCTCTTCTCCACAACCCACCACCACCCCCCTCGCTTGCTCGCGCCGCCGTCGCTGCTACCATCTCGCTGGTGCTGCGTCCGCCGGTACCCTCTGCTCGTGCCCGCCTCACATCCGATTGTCCTCCGCAGAGACCGTACAGCCAGACCCGCGTCAGATCTCCCCCAGATTACCCGACCGCCCTCTCCGCTGCCTCCCAGGCCTGCCTTTCCCGCGTCGCAACCCGCTCAGGACGTCCCCTTTCTCTGACGGTTGCAGCGTACGAGTCACCCTTCCCCGCTCAAGCCGTGCTTGCCGGCACGCGCGCACCCAGATGCAGTCGGTTTTGCGGCTATCCATCTAGCCTCCCTCGTTTGTCTCCTCGGTCGCCACCTTCCTTGTGGCCTAGCTGGCCGGCCTTGAATCGGGACAGGCCTCGATTGATGGGTGTAATGCCATAAGATTCGAAGCAGGAATAGTGTGGTGGAGGTCGGTGTTCAAGCTCATTTTGCTCTGTCACTCACGCCACAATGCTCCTTAACCCCTCCATCCGGCCCACTGTGTCCTGCACTGCGCTGTGAGTTCGCCATCGAGTGTCCTCCGATGTGCCATTAACTGCGGGGCGACTGCCCTTCACCGCGCCGAACGTCTGGGCCGGCCGCTGGCCTGTGTTCTGCCGCCGCGACAGAAGGGTGGTATGCTGACGCGTTGGAACGGTCACGTGCACTGGGTATACACACGCACGTTCGGGCCCAAGCCTTGGACTGTGGTCCTGCAATCCAGACAGTTCAACCCATGCAATTGCAGACATATCGGACACTCAGCGGTGCATCTCCGTGAGGGAACTAGGGTGTGAACATAGGGCAATTGACCGGCTGTGCGGCAAACACTCCTCAGGCGCGCACGATGACGCGCCCATCTTTGATCACTCCGGGTTGCCTCAGGTCGCAAAGCACATTCAAGGTGTGGTATCGTATATACATACCGAAATGGACAGCACAACTCAGTGATTGGTATAACCGTAAACTAGTAGTGTACAATGCTGAACCAGCCGCAATACAGGGAAGTACAGTATTAATCCAAGTTCGATGCTAGCTCGGAACCAGAAAATCCGTGGGTGCACATGAAACACACAAAACATGCAGCGGCTACTAGGGCGTGACAGTGGGAAAGAGCAGGGTATGCATTCATAAGTGGTAACAGATCGTGAAGGATACAACGGCACGATATGGCGCAACGAAACTAGAGGAGCCCCAGTTAGACATGTCGTGCAGAATCATGACATGTGTCCGGGCACGCACCATCTATAAAGTTCGAAACTCAAGAAAGGGAATTGCGTCTCTACGTTTGCGGTAGGAGCGTCATCTGCATCACCGCCCCACCCTCGCAGCGGTAGCGATTGGCTGTGGTGTGGTGCCATTGGGCTGCTGGGCCGGGGACCTCGACTTCGCCGGCGGCGAACCGCTCCCCTTCTGTTGCGGGTTGCCCGGCGGGGGCGTCCGCTCAGGCGTCGGGCTGCCTGACTTATCCCTCCCTCGTCCCAAGAGTTTCTTGAACCGCGACCCCTGCGCCGCCTTCTCGCGCTCGGCCTCCTTCACCCCAAGCGCGTCGACCATCACGATCGCCTTCGCGGCAGGTGACATCGTCGACTTGCCCGCGCCCGCTGTCGAGTGCGCGAGGGGGTGTGCGGGCGTCGGGACGCGCGAGTCGCTGCTGCTCCGCGTGTGGATCGTCGGGCGCGGTGGGCCACCTTGTCCTGGGCTCCTGGACCCGCCGCTCTTCGCGCGGCCGTCGATGTTCACGAGCACCCAGCCCTCGGAGATCGACGATGAGCGCGGCTTGCCCGTCGCTGTCGGCGCGTTCCCGTTTGCCGCCGCCGTTGGCGGGAGTCTTGGGTGAGAGTACGCCGCCTGCATGAACCCCTTGGGCATCGTGCCGTTCGGCGGTGTCCTGTCGTTCGTGTTCCCAATCCACGCCGCCTCGCTCTTGCGCGCGCCCTCGCCCTCTGCTCTGTGCTGCTCCGGAGAGTGAGCCTTTACTTCGCCCTTGCGCTCACGCGCAACGACGGTCGGGTCGTCTCCTTCCTGGCTGGGCTGTTCTTTGATAGTAGGGGGAAGCATGGTGGAGGTCATGGTGGTAGCGTTGGTGGCAGTCGCTGCGAGCCCCGGAGCACTAAGAGTCCCAGCAGGCACTACGTCATCCTGCCTCTTCTCCTCTTGTGGAGTAGGCGCCCAGGCGCCAGGAAGCGCCGGGCTGGAGGAGAGCCTTTCGAGACGCGGTTCCTGAGGTTCATGCGTCGTGGTGGGGGCGGCGGCGGCAATGGGGGGTGGCGAAAGTGACGGAGGACGCGAGGCGGATAGCTCGCCGCGCGGTCCGCCGCTCTGTCTGCGCTCGCGCGGGCCGTGTAGAACACGCGGAGGCGACGAGCTAGGCTGCGCGAGATCGGCGTCGAGCACGCCCGACATGCCCGTTCGTCGCTTCTCGTCCCCGGGCTCCGGGTCCTTGCCTGTCCAGGTGATTGGGACATCTGTGGTACGCCAGCCCGTGCTCGAGGAGAAAGCAGAGTCGCGGAACGCGCCCGCGCCGAGTAGGGGCGGAGTGGGTATGCGTGGCATGTCGGAGAGGTTGCCCCGCTCAACCCGCACGCTGCCCTGACTTCCCCGCTGGCCGTTGTCAACGCGGAAAGGATCTTGGAAGGGCGTCATAGTAGGCGTTGGCAGGGGTTGGAGGCCATCGAAAGCGGTAGATGCCAGCGGTGAGGATATCCGACGCGCCCTCACTGCTGGGGGAGGGGATGCCATCGGCGTTGGTGCCTGTGAGCCGAGGGATCCAGTTCGAGGTCGTGCAATGTCGTATGGAGAGTCGCCTAGCGCCCCCCGCAGAAACGGATCGTCAAGAGACTGGTGTCGGGAGTGCTGACGGCCCATGGGATTGCTGGCATAGAGAGCAGCTATGGGGGTTGCGGGATTCGAAGTGCGATTCCACGGGTTGAATTCCTGTTGTCGGGCGTCGCCTTGTGGACCAGTGGTATAGAAGACGTCGGGGGTATGCGGCTGGCTGGCCGCTCTGCGGTGGACCGTCCCCACCCCGGTCATATCGACGCTCCCGACATCGCTAGGGAGTTTGATAGACTCGTTCAGAGACGCGTCAGACTTGAAGGCATGAGGCAGCTCCGCTTTCGGGAACGGCTTCTTCAGCTTCGTGCCTGCACTCAGCGTCACCTGTTTGAGGGGGGACGACGCGAAAGGGGAGCTTGAACGAGCTTGGCTACTCGGCGCGTCCGACGCAGGGCGAGCACTCCCAGAAAGCGATCTGATCACTGAATTTAAGAAATGTTTCTGGCAGTTTCTTAGATCGTCACTCACCGGTCATGATGCGCGAAGCCATTCTGCTTCAAGTCCATGCTCGACCCTGTAGGGCTCGCGGGAGGAGATTCAGGTGAGCCATGTTCTCCCGGAGGACCAGTGAATATCCAAAAATCCTTCGTACGGGCACGGCTCCCGATAGTCAGAGACGTAAGCAAGGTGAAGGAATGGCGGTCGAGAGCGCTGAGCAGCGACAGAATTTGTTGCAGGGAGTCAATAGCAAATGTGTTCTCCTGGAACCCTGCGAGGATAAAGGTTACTATCAACTGTGTAGATCGAAAGGCGGAGAGTGACTCACATTTATATCCCTTCAGTTTGAACTCGTATGAGTCACCGAATTTCTTCTCGTCCGCAATGCCTCGTGGCCATGCATTCCGGACGGCTTGAAGGATAGCAGGCGTCAGGGGAAGGGGCGGATCAATGACGCGCAGAACACGCGGGGTGGGGAAAGAGATGGCAAACATCATTGGCCCAGTGTGAGGTAAGGTACTTGTGGAGTTGCTAGGCATGATGGGAATAGCTGACGATGCCGGCGCGGTGGTAGGTCTTGAGAACGCGATAGCGACGCGGTCGTCGTGCTCCCGGCCGTATTCGATGGTCGACAGCAGAGAGTACCCGTACTGGAGTATGATGGAGAATATACCTACGACGAGCTTCTCGGATACGATGTTCTTGAGATTCGCCCATGGCTTGTGGTCGAGCGCGAACTCGAAGAAGTGGGTCGTTTCGTTCTCTCGGCAGGCCATGATGATCTTCTGCAGCTCGAAGAAGCGTCGGAGGGCATTTATGACGCTGTGAGGAAAGCTGTAGAGCCTGACGAAACCAGAGCCCGCGAGGGTGAGGAGAGAGAAAGACGATACGATGCGCTGATCGCGAATGAATTCCTTCCGCGGGTAGAAGAGAGAGGGATGACTAGTCTGGAGGGTAGGCGAAGGGGGCACGGGGGGCTTGAAGACATTGGGTGTCGGGATGGGGGAGGACTGCGCCATGGTCGGTGCATGAAGGGGAGTTGTGGGACGGACTTGTGTGCATGGGCTGGGTGGACATAGAGCTAGTGCGCGACCGCTCCAGTGCCATCAATGCCGCACGTCACTATTTCCCGAAACGCGTGCCGTCCACGTGCACCGTGCTTGTTCGCGTTTGTCACACGCTCAGGTTCGCGCAGACGCGTCCTGCCTCACCTTCTCTGCACCGAGCCATGCCTCCTCCTGCCCGTCCAGGGCCAGCCCCTAGCCGCGCCCAGCATCGCCTGTCCACAGCTAGGGTAGTTCTCGACACCGAACAGACTCTCCACTGCTCACCGCAAAGCCGACGGCTCTCGTTAACGTTATCCGCATGCTGTGCAAGCCTACTCTCCGTCCCAGAACCCCAGAACAAGCTCTGTGTATGAAGCCCTATCGTTGAGGGGAAGCGCGCGTTCGTCCAATGACGCCTCTTGGTCACCAGGACTGGCTGCGAATGAGTTGTGCAGAGCTCAACGAAGTATCGTCAAAGGGGGAGGGAAGACCGCTCGAAAATCTCGAATTCCGCGGGGAACAACCACACGATGACCCTGCGTGTCCCTTCGATCGCACGCGCGGAGGTTAGGACCGCTGCGGCGGCGCAACCTGTGTCGATAGACGATCCCGTAGGGCCTCCGCACGAACAGGACGAAGACCAAGCATAGACCGTACCTTCTAGTCGGCCACTTAGCTGTCGAGAACAGGTGCATCTTCACAGCAGCTCACAGCAGCTGCCTGCGGGCGAACTTCGGTGCATCCCAAGAATACGCCGTCTTGACCCGGTAGAAGGGAATGTTGTGAGTATTACCCCCGATGCGCACATTTGCATATGCGCATATCGTAGCCCACGAGAGCGTAAGAATGACACAGGGAGGTCAAGACCTTGGAGAGCTCCTCGAGACTGGAGAGCGGCGAGACGGTAAGCTCAGGTACCTTGAAGCGCCGGCAGCTGAATTCGGAACGCCCGTCTGCGGTTCCCGGAGCGGCAGGCCCGGGAAACCGGGCCGCCGGGTCACTCGGCCCGTTTCTACACCCTCAGGAGTGCTCGGGCTCAGAGTTCGGACGGCCTTAAATACGGCTGCTACGTTGCCCAGCATGACGAGCTCACCCTTCTTCCCCTTTATCCCCTCCCGACCCATTAACCCCACCCGGATTTTCAGCGATGTCGGCCGAATTGAAGAAGCTGAACATCTTGATGTGTAGGTGACCACTTCTCAGTACCATACGCCTTCGATCACTTACGATGCAACTATCCAGGTGGCACTGTACGTGCTAAGATTCAGACCTCATGGATCTGCAATGCTTACCTTTGGTATCCAAGGGCGAGTACACCACTGGGTGGACCGGCGCTGGTGCCTCAAAATCCGACAAGAAGGTAAGCCGTCTCGCCACAGCTTGTGGAATGCACCATGCTCACCATTACGCTCTCTATAGATCGGCGTATGTAACGCACCTCAATTTTGAAGATACACCTTTCTCATACAGGTGCAGGTCGTCGGGCTGACATGCTTTGACCAACGGAGACTCGGGAAGGTCAGTTGCGCAGAAAGCCTCGGCAGCGGCGAGATCTGTCCTGCAGAACACGTTCCGACACATGTTTCGCGTTCTGGTGACCTACTGAGTGACAGAGGTGACCACTAGTGGTGGATGGGCGTGCAGTGTGTTGCTCGTTCGACGTGAGTGACGGGCTCGCGCCTTGATCTTGTACGCTCGCCATGACGTTACGATGGATATTAAGGCTTACCAGTGCACCTTAAGTGTACTTCAGCGATGCACGAAGACACTTATCCTAGAGTCCCTCAACTTGTGGTTTGGCCTATGAGGTCTTCGTCACATTCTGTCACTCGGAACACAGAACATGTTTCGGAACACGTTCTGCGGAGAACATCCCGCGGCTCCCAGGACGTTCGCCAGTTGCGACGCCCGCGTCGTCTCCTAGAAATCTGCCACTCACCCACACATCTGCAGGTGGACAAGCTGGGCATGGTCGGCACAAATGGCTCGAAGTTCCCCGCTATCCGAAAGCACCTCCAGGAGAACATCGCCAATGTCTACAAAGACATGGACCTCTCGTACGCTTTTCCGCTTGTCGCGTTTGCTTTTCCTAACGTGGCGCAGCTTCGATGCGTACCCAGAGGGAGAGTCTATCGACCCGGAGGCTTGTCAGTTCTCACATCACTTTATCGAAAAGCCAGCCGGTTACTCACCTTCGCTCGCCTTGTACCTCAGACAAACAGGCCATCGACAAGCTGTCTCCCGGTGATGCTGTGATCATCTTCACTCCGGATAGTCAGTGATCCTGGCACATACACCGAGGCGCTTCTCATCGTTATTTAGGCACTCATTACCGCATTTCGCTGTATGCTATCGAGCGTGGCCTGCACGTCTTGGTCACGAAACCCGCCGTCCAGCTGCTCCAGCACCACAATGAACTCGTCGAAGCGGCAAAGAAGCACAACGTAGTATGCTTCGTTGAGCACCATAAACGGTGAGCGATTTGTGCTTCGAATCGCGTCGGCCGACACCCAAACTCAAATTCGGCGGGCAGCTTCGATCCCGTATACAGCGACGCCAAGGCACGCGCTCCGTCTCTGGGCGAGTTCAACTTCTTCAGCGCGTGGATGAGCCAGCCCAAGAGCCAGCTGGAGACGTTCCGTGCCTGGGCGGGCAAGGATTCCGACATCAGGTATGCTTAAGGAGCGTCGGCCGCCCGTTCGAATTTGAACTCACCTAAATTGTCATCTGTCAGCTACTACCTGTCGTCGCACCATATCGACATCCACTGCTGGATGATGCAGGACAGGGCGGTCCCCACGCGTGTCGTTGCGAGCGCCGCGGCCGGGATCGCGACGAGCGAGCCGTTTAACTGCGTGCCCCAGACGGAGGACACGATCACGCTGCTCGTCGACTGGCAGTCGCTCACGAGCGCAACCCACCGCGGCACCGCCGTCTACACGGCCTCGTGGACAGCCCCACTCAAGGCGGGGATCCACACCGGTCAACACTGGTACTACATGGCTGAGAAGGTGCGTACTCAACATCGCAGCACCCGCACCATTGCACGCGGCGCGGGGACCCGCAATTGTCCATGGCGGTGGCACTGCGATCAGAGATATTAATTGCTGATCATCGTGTGTCTGTCGCGCAGGGCGAGATCAACGTCGACCAGGCGCACCGCGGTTACGACATCGTCCAGGATGACACGGGCAAGGCGTGGTACAACCCCTTCTAGTACGTCCTCCGCTCTCATCGTGCGACCCCCCGGACTAAATCAATCACCTGCATCTTTGTCCTACGCCCCCGACCCGACCTCACCCTGCATCATTCATCGCCCTTGACGTCGACATTGCCGACACATTTCCGTCTTCGCCGGGCGCAGCATGAAGTACTCGCCGTCGGAGAGCGGGCACTTTGACGGCCAGCGCGGGTACGGCTACGTGTCCATCGAGAAGTTCATCGACGCCGCGCGCAGCGTGAATGCGGGGCTGACGCAGCCGGCGGACTACGACAAGCACGGGCTGCCCACAATCGCGAACACGGTGCTCACCACCGCGATCCTGAACGCGGGCCGCATCAGCCTCGACGAGAAGCGCCCGGTCACGATCAAGCACAACGACGGCCAGTGGGTGCTCGAGTGAGCCCGGGGAAGCGAAGGTGCGGCGGGTTCTTGTCATGCGAAGGTCTGACTTGACGGATGGATGGGAAGGCTTGGGGGCGGCGCGCGGGGGCGCGAGAAGCTGCGTATCTGCATGTATTGTGGGCGCGCGTCCGGGGTAGAATGGAGGAAGATCGGCGGCTGGTTCCCCGCCTCCTGAGCGGGGTCGGGACACCGGGTGCGCACATGGTGGTACGGGACGTGGAGGGGAAGAAAGATGAAGTGCTGTCCAGTGTCCGCGCTGTATGTACGATAGCTTAAACGTTGGATCTTCTCGCCGTTCGGCGTCGAACTCGAAGCTAGTCTGCGCGCGCAATCCCCCTATGATGACCTCAAACAGCCTCTTCGGACCCGCTCGGGCTCTAGGCCTGCACACACACTCTGCCAGGGGCGGCCGCCGTTGATGCAGCGATGACGAAGTGCAAAGGTCGATGATGCTGGTACGCTCAGGAGGACGCGGATTTGGAACACCGCGCACGGTAGCACCGTTCCTGCCAGCGCTGGCACATCTTTCAGCTGCACTCCTGCTCCACCGCGGCCGCGACCGCGCGCACGTTGCACGCTATCCTCCCGACCGGCCCTCGATCACAGGTACCAGGGTGTTGCCACCCCTGCGAGCTTCCCAGCGTGCTCAACACTTAGCACGCATCCCGGCCGGGCGCGCGTGCGCACACAAGACGAGAATATCGAATATCGATAGCTGTGGTGGTCCGGTGGTGGTGGTGGCACGCCCCTCGGCGACTCGACGCGTCACCGACCCACCGGAGACAGTGTTATCGAGACTAGCGATAACCTATAGGAAACAAGGCGGTGGAGGCCATGGGTCTCGCCGCGATCGCCGCCGCGCCCTCCAGCGCGACCGCCACCGGGGCTAGCGGCGACATTAGAACTCCTGCCTGTCACGCAACTTGTAAGAGATGCGATGGGATGTATATTTCCGCGGATATGAGGGTGCGAGTATTCCGGGAAGCTGTACTCACTCGCGCGCGGCGGCCTGCTTCCTGCGTCCTGCGTCTTTCCGGGAATCCGAACGGAGCCGGTGTATTGTATGGTGCGCCTTGGGAGCACACGGCGCACCACCCTCCCCTCGGGCCCGGGCGCAAGGTGCGGGAAGGCGAGGGCTTGAATCGGCTGCTGATGGCACTTGTAGGAACGAGTAGGAACTATTCGCGCGCCGCGAGCACCGGGCTGCCCATGTCTGCGCATCATGCCCCTCGGAATCGAGATTCGACATACGCAGATATCTCGCTCGCCGCCGCGCTCGGGTGCGGTCCGTCCAGTCTGCGCGCGGGCGTCGCACCACCCCCAGCCTGGGGCCGTCATCACAGGCTGCACGCGCACCGCCCTCCTCACATGGGCACCGGTGCGTCGCAGCAGCCCAGGCGGTCACGCCATGGGCGATGGCCCAGCATCATTCCCCCGCCGCCCCCGTGCCTGATCACTCAAAGCCACCGAGGGTGCTTCGAACTATTCGCTATCCGGCGAGGTGTGAGTCCTGCGCCTCCTTTACCTCACCCTGGTAACGTAGAAGAACAGAACGCGGTCTGCGCCCGATCATTCGAACAGCCCGCGCCCGTGTGCTGCGTGCGGCCGGGGTGCGTTCGTGCGTCCGCCGCAGCATATTCAGATCGCCAGTGCATATCCATCTATCGCGAACGCCCGTATCTGACCCTCCGGGGTTTGCGCGCACTGCAGCTGTCAGGGATCGAGCCTAGCCGCCAGACTGTCGCACCCTGCCTGCGCTCCTATCCCCACCCTTGATCGAGCCGGCGTCGCGCCCGTCGTGCTGCAGCTTAGATGCAATAATATAATTTGATGCTCGATTGGCAGTAATGTAAACGACAGGAATGCGCGGAACAGTGCGGCGAGCCCTTCAGGCCCAGAGTACGACAGTGGTTGATGTGATTGGATGCTGCGACATTGACGAGACTGTACGGAAGGAGTCGACTAAAAGGACGATATGACACAATGCGCGCGGGGAGGGTGGGGGACGAGGGATGCTTCAAGGACGGGGGGAGTGCAGTGAAGAATGTACAATAAACGTGAAGAATAAGATAGAACGAAGGCGGCGACTTAAGTTGGATCGGGGTTCGGGTGGGGGGAAGAAGGGAAGAGGATGCTTGTCGCGTAAAGCGATCCGGAATAGGTGCGCAGATGAAGGGAAGGTCGGGATGCATAGGATAGAGTATGTTCGAATGAATGTTGAACACAATGTCCGCGGGGAAGGGGTCGGAAAGGTGCCAATGCTGCAGTCGAACGACAGATACACCGGGGGACGGCGTCCAGAGGGCCGTCCGTAATCGTACACGGGGAGAGGCGTACACTGCGGTGTATCGTGAACGTCAGCCGTCTGAATCGACTTCGACTTCTTGTACTCGTATAGGCGACGGCGTCCGACACTTGGAAGGGGGGCGGGAGAGACGAGACACGATTGCAGAGGAAAGAATGCATGGTTGAGCCGATGATGTTGATGATGAGGAGACAGATTGCGTGGAGGGGGTGCCGAAGGACGACGTGTATGGTAGTGTTGATACATTTTGCTGGAGACGAGAGACGTATTGCATCGGACGAGCGACAGCGGAGGAAAGCTTTTTACAACCCAGGCAACGATGACAAGCTTCGACGAGCGGAAGCGACAAGTTCTGAAGGCCACAGCTGCTTCACGAGACCACGGCAGGTCGAGGTGACCCGACGTTCAGGTTGTGAAGAGCCTGGCGCTGGTACTTGACGAAGTCGTGAGGCAAGAACTGCTCAGGAACTTGCTCGATGAGCTGCTTGTTGATCACGGGCTCGAACTTCGGGGAGGGAAGGTTTTCCTTGTCGTCCGACATGTACGAGCTCCCGAACGCGTCGCTAGAAAACATAGGGCTAGTTGGCGTCGCTGGCATGTCGTCCGATAGGTCCGAAGCCGTCGTGGAGACGCTCATGGGCGTGCACACCTTGGGCGAGTGCGTCCGCACGGGCGTCATGGGGAAGGCGAGCGTATTCTGGAGCTGGAAGCGGCCGCCTTGGAGGTAAAACTGGAGAACGAACGTCGCCGCCTTCGAGTAGAAGGCGTAGGAGTACTTCTTGACAAGCGTCTCCGACAGGTCGTTCGCGTGCTTCGCCAAGCGGTTGTCCAGGTGCTCCACGATCTCAAGGCACTCCTCAGTCTCCTCGAAGATGCGACGGCTCTTTCCACAGAGGGAACGCGCAAGCGTCAGCGAGCCCAGCGCCACAGCCGAAGATGGGTACTGGCAGAACTCGCGGTAGAACAGCGTGATCTCCATGAGAAAGCGAGCGACGTGTTGCACTTTCTGCTCCTCGATGATCGGGCCACAGCAAAGGATGCGCAACCACGATTCCGCCGTCGGGTGACCCAGCGTCCACTGAATTGTCGAGAGAACGTGGCCCTCCATCTGGATGAACGCCGACTCGTCGTAAGTCTCCTGGCACATCTGAGCGAGGTCCTGAACAGTAGGTACGCGCTCCTTGGCGTCCTCGAACTTCGCAGCGATCCAGAGAGCGGCGCATCCGACAAGCTGGTAGTGCTTGACGTAGACGATCCGCTTCGAGACGTAGCGGTCGATAATGTTCAGCGTGAGGTAGAGCGTTTCGGGGCGTAGCCTGAAGACGAAGTGAAGCTCCACGAGGAAGTCCACCAAGCAGGGACGCATATGCCATCGGATCTCTGGTTGTTGGTCCATCGACACCATATGACACATCGTGCTGCGCTGCAATACGAGTTCAGCGGACACTTGAAGGGAGCTCGTGCACTTGGACTCACCTCCATCTCGTGCATATATCCACGAATCTCGTCGTGATACTCCTCTTCCAGGTAGATACCTTCCCGGCGCAGAGCGCTGATCTGCAGGTACCGCTGTCGTTGCGCGATTTGCTCCGCCTTCGCAGCACGAGGGGTCTTGCGGATGAGGGAGTGGGGCGGGTAAAGTGGTGATTGCCTCCGCGAAGATTTCGACACGCCGTATGGCGATGGCTTCTTCTTGGGGTAGGCAGAAGGGCGGGCGGCCCGGGATGAGTTGGAGACGTCCTTCATGTTACCGGGGGAGGCGGGGGGAGGAGGTGAATGACTCAAGGGAATGCTAGACGAGGAGGAGCTCGAGTGAGCGACTGCGCCGGCAGAAGACGAGACGAAAGACATCGGGAAGATTAGATCCAACGAAAGTTGCGCGCGCCAACGTTGGGAGAAGTAACGTATTCAAACGAACAAGGGGAATCGCGTAGAAAGAAGACAGACGGGGTATGCGAACCAAGAAACAGCGAGAAAAAAGAGAGAGACGATTATGGGGAGAGGGGGAAAGACAAACAGAGCGGCGAGAACATGAACACTACACTTCACGGGGCGGAGCGAACGCACGCGACACTGCGCCCGATCATCACATCCCAGAGCGACAGAGGCAAAAAGTGCGCCCAGAGAGAGAATACGACTGCTACGCATACAGGGAGGCCAAGACGCAGAGAGGGGCACTTACGGGAAAAGATCATGCAACAACTCGGGCGGAGTCGCGAGCTGTGGTCGTCCGTGGCTAAGTGGACGAGGGTGGGTGGAAGAGCGTCGAGATCGCTGATCCGGGGGAAATTAAGGATCGTCAGCGTGAGGGTCGTGAGGATATACAGAGGCAAAGAGGTGCGGGTAGCGGGAGGGGGTCGAAGACGTCGGGGACGTCGAGGACGAGCGGGGAGGGCAGAGGAAGCGACGAATGGAGACCGAAATGAGCTATAAGGGAACCGGGAATCCGGGGCGAGGCCGTAGGCGCGGAAAGCTGATGGCAAGGAACAATGCCCAGGCTAACATTTCGCAGGCACATAATAATCCGATAATAACCAATCCTTGTGAAGGGGTTACTCCAGATGTTATCGACTGCCTCGTCACAGACATCAGATGCCTCGTGTGCGGCCTCTCCACCGCCCTCTTGGCCATGACATCGCCGCCGCCGCTGCCTGCGATACGCCCCTGGTGGGCGGGGCTGGCAGCTGAAAGTCCCCGCACACATGATGGGCCTGTGCGCACCGCTGGGGAGCACGGTGGGCCTGGGATGGGGAACAAAGACGCCGGGAGGTTTCGCGCGATCTGTGATGGTCCGCTTTGTTCGGGGAGCGCGCACTGTTCCCACGGGCCACGTTCCACGATGCCGCCGCCCCGTCGTCCGTGCCCGTCCCGAACGGGGAAATCGAAATTGACTGCAGCTGCAACTCACCTTCGATCGAATGCCCCGTCACGTCCTTCACTGCACCAGACTTCAGCCTGCAGAAATCTGCAGATATCCGTCAGCCATCGTCCAATCCTGCGCCGCTCGTTCCGCATCCCCTCGGTACTCACACACACCCGCGGACCTGTAAGCGTTCTTGCGACCACGAATACGGAGCGAGCGACCCAACGGATTAAATGCCGACCTTACGCAAATTAAACTTGTGCTGCTGAGCTAGCTGTGCGGCCTGGGAGTCCCGGGACCGAAACGATTCGAAACGAAGGACTGTGGGGTAAAGGAGGGACTTCGGGCGGATGCCGTCTTCTATGCTGCTGGCGCGACCAGAGTATGGCGATCGACTGCGGGGCCGACGCGGACTGGCTGGTGCAGGGGGTGCGAAGCTCTGAGCGGGGAGTCGGCGGGGGCCTCGTCGGTGCTCGGCTGGCAGGGCGGGGTCGGCGAAGCGGCTGCCGGGGGGAAGCTGCTGGGCGACGGGGGAGGGAGGGAGGAGAGCTACGTTCGCTGTCGACGACCGATGCTTTCAAGGTGCCGGTGAAACGTAGCTGGCGGGTGTGCAATCACAATGCTCGAAAGGCGTGTCCGCTTAGATCTCCCCGCGCGCTGTCTCTAATACACCAGCCTTTCTCGGGTCCTTTGCCAATTGGCCCATTTCTGGCGATGAGCTGCGTGAACCTGAACACGTTGTCTGCCTGCAGGCACCCAGATCCGTCTCATATCTCCATACTTTAGGTAAGCCCCTGCTTCCCCGTCCGACTGCCTTGCGCGCCGGGAAAGCGTATCACCTTCTCTTCCAGTCTCGCAGCAGTCCCGTTACTCCTTCGTAACATGTTGTCCGCTCCATTACATTCCTCGCCTAACCAGCCTATTATTTAAGAGAGACCGCGTACCGCCGTTCCTGGACGACATCATCATCATACAGCTCTATCACTGGGCCCGCGCAGATCTGAACGTTCTGAACAGCGGCCGCATCGCATGCACGGATCCTCAAATTCCGGCCATAGGCCCGCTGAGGCACGAGGGTGCGACTGCTCGAGCCCGTTGCGAATGCGCGCGATGAGCTGCCAACCAGGATAGCTACAAGGCGACATTCCCGTCCAGGATTCGTGCGTCCCAGGCCAGCTGGTCCGCTCTTCACCCTCGCACTCCGCGCGCCCAAGAATCCCCTCCCATCAGTCACCTTATCGTATCAATCATAGCGCTCATACTCACCAGCTGAGGGAACGGAGCCTTGACGTACTCCTGACGTTGGGGAGGCACTGAACGTCGCCGCTGACAGCGTACATTCTGATTACCTGCCGCCGCTTGCCTCGTGCGCCGCGTTTTTGCAGAAGGGCGGCATGACGGAGAGGTGACGCTTCCCGTTCTTGCTCGCCCCGACGGCGGGAATCCCGCGCTGCCCTTTGTTCTCCTGTGCGGCAGAGTGAGCGTGATCTCGGACCCGCAGCCCGTCGCACACCGCGGGCCCACCAGCAAGTATAGCCGTGGGGACCAGCGGCGCACAAGATCGCCACAGAGGCCCCTTCCAGACGTGCCACGGTGGCGTCGACGTCTGGAGCCGCAAGAGACCCTCGGGATTCACTTCGTCGTTCGCTGTGGGTCCGTCACCTCGCATCTGGTGCGGAATTCCGCTGGCGCAACTGATCCGGAAAGACAAGGACCAAAGACCGCCGAAGGGAACCGGCTATCCGTTGGAGGCTCGCGGGCTGCAAATACGCCTCGGGCTGTGCGTACGAACGTCTGCCGGGGGCGTTCATACGTACAGCACGCGGCGCTCAGCTCGGGCTGGGATTCTCTCGGCGCGAGGACCTCCCATCACGAGCTTCTAGCTTGCGCCGTCGTTAACGCGGCGCAGGCCTGCATGCAGTAGATGGGAACCCCCGCACGCGCAGGGCCGCTATCAGCTCGTTATAACGTCTTTTCACACAAGAACTTTCGAAGCCCGACCAATGGCCGCCCCCACGGCGGTTGCGGAAGCCACTGTGAGTAAGTGCACTTGTCAAGTACGCAACGCACGTACGATCTTCGTGCGAGCGCGCGTGGGGTTCGATCGCAGTGTCCGAGTTGTGCGGCGCACGACTCACGAGGGTGCCGGCACGGCCGGGGCAACCGAACACAAGAGTTGAGACCTCCGCGGGCTGGAGCATTCCAATTGAGCGAAGGAGGGTGCGGTCGCGCAGCGGGGCAGAGACAACGCGCGTCCGGACAGTATCCATCATTCCTATTTCCCCGGGCCGGCGATACTGCGCATAAGACGAGGGGACTTACCTGGGACAAGGGGAGCACGCGGGCAGAAGGGACGGAGTTGAAGTCAAAATGCTACCCGCGCTTAGAAGGCTTGTTGCGCATGTGGGAGAAAGAGCTTAATAGAATAGGCTCTGCGTTCCGGAGGTAGTAGCGAGACGCCTCTGCAGGAGAACAAGAGGACTATCAGCGCGGGTGGCACGCGCACTGGGCGACAGCATGGGGGGAGGAGGTGGGACTCCGCCTGGGCCCGGAAAGGCAGCTTGAAGGCGTTGTCGCGCTGCTGACCAACCCTGGCGTTCCCACCTCCCTCCGGCTGATGGGAGCCCGCCTGCCCTATCAGGCTTCCCCGGATGCGCGGATCAGATTCGAGATGAGATGCCCGGGAGCGCATGCAGTGCATCTCGCCGCGACCCTGCACTCCCTGCACGTCCCTGGCCGGTGCCTATCCGCGCGACGCTTCTCCTGGAATGCTCCTCTTGAAGACATGTGTCCTTGGAGTCTGGAGACTTAGCTGTGTTAAGGTACTGCAAGGTGGAAAACCTAGCGTAGAGTAGGAGCCCGCAAGGGACCGCTGTCTTGTAGATCTCCGGTTGTGCGATCGGGACCGGTCGCGCTTCAGGTACAGCGAGCGCTTGTTTGCGCCGCCGTGGGCAGGAAGCTACCGCAAGAGGGACAATGACGTCACTGTCATGCAGCTGTCAGGCTTCAGCGAATTTCTCGTCCGTCCTCGAGTACGTTATGATGCCATGCAGGTACAGTTGTAGTAAGTTAAGCGTATAACCCTGAGATACCTTACAGCCCAGGAGAAACGTATACCAACTTTATGGCAGCGACGGCGAATCTAGCCTGAAACCTGCGCGCATGAATCAGCTCAGTGGCACCAGCCGCGGTCGAGACGTCGCGCAATAGATCATCGGCCTGTCGGCAAAATTCGTTGTGGATGTATATGCTTGAGCTTGCGCGCGGCATTCAAGTCCACGTCGTCAATCAGAGCTAAACCGACACAATATTGGCACTACTGCCTACGTGCGTGTGCTACTTACGCGTGTCAGAAATTAGGTACAGAGGGAGGGGAAGCGTCGTGGCATGAGAGAGAAAATCGAAATGCGGATGCGCGAAAGGAGAGGAAGGATATGGACACAAGCATATACCGGGGCCCGCTGCTCACTCTCTGTGACCGCCCATCAAGAGCGCCATCAAGTCCTGGGTGGTCTGCGCACCACCGCCGTGCACGGCCTGCTGCTGGAGGTGCGACGGGAGGAGGTGCGCCATCATCTGTGGCGGGATGTGCTGCTGCTGCTGCTGTTGCTGGAGTTGTTGGCGCATCGCGAGCGACATCTGACCCCCAGGGCCCTGTTGCGGCCCGAAGCCAGGGCCTGAGCCCCGAAGCCCTGCGCCGCCCAAGTTGCCCTGCATGCCCAGCAGCTGCGCCTGGTTCGCCGCGCGCATCTCCAAGCTGTTCGGGCCCAGTCCGCCCATGGGGTTGACCGACAGGGGATTCGGGGGACCCGGCGGCCCGCGCAGCGGCGGGTTGCCGTTGTAGCCGCCGAGGCCGCCCTGCGTGAAGGTGTTGTAGACTTGCTGCGCGGGCGTGGGGCCGTGCAGTCCGCCACCGGGCATGCCGACGCCGGCGCCAAGGAACTGTGAAGGATCGTGTGGGGGGCGGGCGCCGAGGTTGGCGAGCCCGGGAGGGAGGCGCTGCGACGGCGGCTGGAGAGGGTTTTGGCTGTGGCTGGAGATGGGGGAGGAGCCGCGGTACTGGCCCTGCTGCATCGGGAGACCGCCGTTGCGGTGCATCGCCGCCTGCTGCTGGGCGTACATGGAGGGCACGGGGCCGTTGTTGAACATCTGCTCCATGTTCCGCTGCTGGGTAAGGCGCTGGACGTTGAAGTGCAGGGGGTCGTCGATCTGTTCGTTGAAGAGGATACCACCAGACTCTCGGCTGCGGGAACGGGGTGGTGCAGGGCGCAATCCAGGGACGAGACCGTCCGGGACGAAGTTCCGATCGTCGATTCGGCTGTCGTAGAGAGAATCGAGGCGGTTGTTTTGGGCCAGCTGTTGCTGGTGCAGATGCTGTTGCTGTTGTTGCAAAATTTGTAGCTCGAGATTGCTCTGGGCGAACTGATTGCCACCCTGGGGTATCCGACCCGGCTGCACGATCTGCGGAGACATCCTGTGGCCCTGCTAAAATACCGTTAGCATGAGCGGCGTGTTAACCGAATATCCTCGACAAACCTGCGACGAGCTCTGCAGCATCGCGAAGATATCTTCCATAGTCCTCTCTCCTCTCGGTGGACCAACGCCGCCGAGCGCGGGCGGCTCTTGGCGGAGGTGCGGGTGCCCAGGCTGTACGGGAGGCGCTTGCTGCTGCTGCTGCTGCTGCTGTGCGAGGCGTGGCCCTGTGGCCTGCACGTCCCGGGTTCTCGCGTCAAAGAACTTTGCGAACCGACTGCCCTTGTTGGTGTAATTGGCTCCGCTGCCTGAGGGATCCAGCTGGACACCTAGAGGGAACCCGCCGGCTTGCGGCCCGCCCATGTCGTTGTAAGGAGGGGCATTCTCCCCAGGGATGCCGAAAATCGCACGTTCCGCTGCGGAACCAGACGCACGGCGGATACCCTCGTTTAGCTGCCCCAGATGCATCGCTTCGCGGGGGTCGTCCATGAGCAAGTTGGGCTGTGAACCGTTGCTGAGGGGCGAGAAACTCCGGACCCCACGAGAAGGATCGGCAGCATTCATACGTTGGCCCGCATAATGCATGTCGTTGCCGAGTGTATCCGGAATATGCGGTGGGATGGCAGATGAACCGGACGCAGACCGAACTTGAGGAACGGAGAGACCAGGGGGTGGCATTTGATTGCCAGGGGCGGTTGGCACGTTGTTTGCAGCATTGCGAGACTTGAACGCGAGGACACGAGAGCCAGCGGGCGGGTTGAAGGTATTAGGGGAGGCGTTGGAGGAGGGAAGGTCGCTAGGCGAGGAGGCGTTCGTTGCAGACTGTGAAGCTGCCTGGGCTAGACGCGGCCCCATGACCCTTGAGCCTTCTAGCGAACGATCAAGCGAGGGGCTCGCCAACTCAGAACCGCGATGCATAGCAGCTGCCTCGGTTGTGAGAGCAGTCAGCAAGGATTGGATGCCATTGGAAGCAGGAGTAGTAGATGAAGGTGGTCGTGGTGAAGGGTCTTCGCCTTGATGAGACTGTGAGGGTGAAATCTTCAGTCCATCCGTAAGGTGGTGGGTGATGATAGCCGGATCTATTCATTGCCTCGTCAAGTCGGAAATTCCATGTTACAACGACGCAGACTCACCTGAAGCAGCGTTGCCTTGCAATGATGAACTGTTGGAAAGACCTGGAGGCCCGTACTCCAGTTGCCCGTCGGGAGACTTGTCTTCTTTCTTTTGAGCCTCGCGCTTCATCATCAGCTTGAACAACTGGATCTCGTCCATCGGACTCTCAGAGCTTGAAGCCGCCTGCTGCTCAGAAGAGCCATTGGCATTCGTGTTCTTGCCGCCCGGGTTCGCGTCGCTGCCCTTTTCCTTGCGCTCCCTCTCCTTCATACCCTTCTTCCAAGCCTGAATACCATCAAGCTCGCCATCCTCTGTCTTGCCACCAAGAATGCCACCACCTGGGGTTGAGGGGACGTATGTTTCCATCCAGGCAGGCTCAGCCTCGCGATCCCTATCGCGATCGCGTCGATTCTCCCTGTCTTTATCATCGTCGGCCGCGCCGAGTCGACGATCACGTCCAGCACCACGGCGCGTGCGCGCGTCCCTCTCTTCACCACCCGAGGGACGCTCCCGGTCGCGGTCCTCGAATCGATCCCAGCCGCGGTCGCGTTCCCGCCGAGCAGCAACGCGCTCATCCCTGCGACCATCGTCCCGCCACCGCCTAGGGTCATCTTCAGTGTCGCGATCAGAGTCCTTCGCGCGACGGCCGTAGTCGGGTCGATCCCGATCAGAGGGATCATCCCAGTCTCGACGAGGGTAGTCGTCCCTGTCGCGTCGACCACCATCGTCCTTCTCCCTGCGGTCGTCGCGGTCACCATCGCCGCGGCGCTCCCTAGGACGGTCTCTGTCTTCGCGATCACGATCGCGGTCCCGCCGAGTTGTCGAAGGTTCCCTTCTCGGGCGAGAGGACTCGCGTGCACGCGAGCGTGGCCGTTCACGAGTCTCGCGATCTCGCCTCGGGTTATCAGCCCCTGAGTACAATGTCAGCCCAAGATGCGCTTATAGTGTACGTAAGAAGCTCTTACTGTCTTCACGACCCGCTCGGTTCGGTTCTGCGCCTACGGGGACGACGTCAACGGACCGACCAGGACACGTATCACCGTTACGATGCACTCACCTCTGCGCCAATCGTCGCTACTCTCGACCGGTTTCCTCTTAGATGCCTCTCTACCTTCGGCGCGACGGCCAGCACCGGCAGCTTGCCCGAGCCGTGAAGTCGATGTACCCGTTAGATGTGGCGCGGCGTCCCGGTCTTTGTTACGAAGGGTCGATACAGATGACAATGCGAGCCGGTCGCGGTCGTATTTGTCGGAAAGCTGCGACAACCGCATAAGGCCACAATATGAACGCAAGGACCAGTATAACTCACATTTCGAAGCCGCTCTTGACCCTCACGGTCACGCAGGTCGCGTTCCCTCTCCTTATCCACCTCCTTCTCGGCGCCGCGTTCGGTGGTGCGGATTGATTGATGTCTGAAATTGCCCATTTGCGACGGCTGCGTAAGTCCTGAACGGAACGATGCCCGAGAAGAATCTGTAGACAATGTTGAGCAATGCGAATGAGGGACATCAAAATCTGCATACCGCCATCCTCTGTGTCTCTACGAAAACTGAGAGGCCGGTCAGATGAGCCTACGCATCCAGCGGAGCTGCTACATACCGACGATCTCGTGCAGGGGTATTTGTAGACGATTCAGCCTCCTTCTTGCTTCCTACTTGCTCGTTCCAGTCACTGTAGAGAACTCGTTATAGAAACATAAGGTAGTCGCGTCAGTCCTGACATACCCAAACCACTCCTTGAAAGTAGGCATCCCCTCGGGCAGTTCGATGAGAGGCGACTTCGAGAGCTGGAGGATATCATATCGCGCATACACCCGAAGCGGGCGAGCAGGTGTGTCTGAGGTTTTCTGCTGGACATCCGCCGCCACTTCGTCCTGCAAAGAGGCCTTCGCTACAGCTTCGACCACGGCGTCAACGGCGTCTCCGGGGGCGAGCGATGGTGTTGTGTGTGCGGTTACGAGAGAAGAATCGGTTTCATGAGTAGCCATACCGGAAGCAAAGACGGAGGTGTGTGCGAGGGGGCGTCGGATGGATTTGAGCTCTTTGGTGTCAGCTCAAGCAGGAGCGCGGCTTTGCGCGGCACTGGACAGGAAGGCACGCCGAAGCGCGCGTGCGCGTTCCTCCATCCCAACTCAGGCACAACTGCTCAGCTCAATAATTTCTCGGTCACTCGTCCTGCTCGCCGCTGCGGTTCGAAGAATTGACTGCTCATGTCTGGACTCACCTTGAAGCACTTCATACTCAAACAACAGGCTCTCAACCTGTACCGCTCAGCCATACGGGCCACAAGATGTAGGAACCAACCGCCTGAACACCATACGAAGTCTGACTCTGTCTCGAGCCATTCCTGACAGGAATGCGAGGGCAGAAACTATTTCCTGGATCCGCAGTGAGTTTGTGCGAAACCGCTACATGAACGATGTGGTGCGTATTGTTCTATGTAACACTGCTTGTGCTTATATCAGGTGTTTCAGAAACTCATCGAGGACAGGATATCCTCCGGTCGTAGAGAACTCAGGCAAATACTTCCAACGGCATATGTACCACCGTCTTGACGTTCTGGATGCATGCTCGGCTGTGAAACTTGTCTATGATCCTTATGTGGCTTCAAATCGCTGTCTGACGACTCCCCGTACAGGCCACGAAGACACCCATATTTCGAAGGCAATGCATGACTCTGTCAATGACTACGCCGTTTAGGAACTTATTTTGCTTGCATTCTGACGTATCAGGCGTCCTATGGCTGTCACCTAGTCTGAGCTATGATGCCATTGGGCCTGGCCGTGTGCTGCACACGATAATGCGATAAGTCCTTGGTGGCGCTGCGGTAATACCCCGATACGTCTCTGGATGTATTTCTTCCACCCCAATCCTCCGCGTTTCGGCCAACGTCGAGGTGAGATGAAGCCGATTTTACTCTCATATCAAGTCGAAATTTCGTTCATTGCTGCGTCTGACATACACCATATATCGAAAAGAATTACCACTGATCTATACATCGACTTATAGGTTATGGGAGCGCCTTGTGCGTCTCTGTTGTGCTGCGGCAATCCGACTACCCCTATAACTCTGAACATTCACTCATCCACCTGCTCTCGACCGTCTCCGCTTTCGCCCTTCTCTCACAGACCCTTCACGCCTCTGCCTTAGCCTCTCTTCTCTCCTCTCCGTAGTCATGGATATCTTCATGACAAGTCTTCCCCACGGGACCACCAAACACCAGCTCAAGCTAGAGCTAGCCAGTATCCTCCATTCCCTTCCCTTCAGCGACTCATCTAGACCCCGAATGAATTTCGACGTCTATGTCTTCCCCCAGAAGAAGCGCTCTCCTTGGCAATATGGTACTTTGACTCTGCCCTCCGTGGACATCGGCAACAAGTTTCTGCAAATCTATGGCCATCCTACTGCGACGCGCTTCCTTACCCTCGGAGTCACCCGTGTTCAATTCCAGCGGAGTAAAAAGGACCCGCGCATGGAGGTACTGGAGAGAGTCCAGCGGCAGTCATTCGAAGATCCAAGGATAGCTCAAGCCCGTGAGCGCGACGCCGAAGACCTCAGGTTGCGCCAAGTACCACTCGTTACAATTCAGTTCGGATGGGAATGCCGAGACCAAGTCTTCTCTATTGAATGGGAGAAATCGTGTTCCGCTGTCCTGGTCTTTGTGGAGGAGCGGCGCGAATTTCGCATCAGAGTTCGCGGGTCTGGGCTGGACGACACGCGTATTATCGCTATACGCGCCAGCCAAATTGGCTGGACGTCTGCTGCGGTCGATCCATCATCCGGTGTCCCAGTCATCTTTTTCTCCCTCAGTAATCCTCCCTCCTTCGAGACCGAAAGCGTCACGTCTAGTCTCATCAGCGCACTCAAGGGCGGTGACATCCCCCTTCGTAGAAAGTGGTCCGCGTTCGATGAAACCCACGAAGCGGTTGCCCCGTATACTTCGCTAGCTCTTCGTCTAGAGGCCTCATCGGTGGACGACCTCGAGCAATTCCGGAGCTTAGCACGCGCTGCCCATTGTACCCGTCCGGACAACTTCGCATACCACGTGGAACGGCGAGGGCTATTCGCTCAAGATGTACGGGAGGAATGCGCATTCTGGGCACTGCGTCAGCCCTGGATGGTGGCATTCCAGGTCGAAGCCCTTTTGCGGTCGTGCCTAGTAGACTTCAAGGAGATGCTTAGGCTTCGGCGCCCAATAGAAACACTCCTACGCAGCAAGGGCCGGGATCATACCGCGGCACTCCTCCGCGACTTCATCGCTCAAGCCAGGGCCCTCTTCTGGTACGGGGAAGACCCAATTAGTCAAGGGCATAGTCCACAGGCGGAACTCTATTCAGGCGACGTCGTTGAGCTGTTCACCTCGGTCGCCGCCAACTTCGTCTATAAACCTTTGAACACCGCCCTGAATACTGCCGACGCGACTGCCCCCTTCCATTGCCTTCGCGTCACCATCACTCCTACTACTATGATACTGGAAGGCCCGTTCCCGGAACGGTCCAACCGCGTCATGCGCAAGTACTATCGCTCCCAGGACTCTTTCCTTCGCGTCTGCTTCCAGGATGAGAACCGGCTCCAGCTGCGTTTCGACCGCGAAATCGACGGCACAGACTTCGTCAATCGTAGGGTCAAGAGCGTCTTGCTCGGCGGACTCGCGTTCCCGGGAGCCCGATTCGACTTCCTCGCATACTCCCAATCAGCCTTGAAGGAGCACGCGGTCTGGTTTGTCAAGCCTTTCAGACATACCGACGACCAAGGGTATACCCACTTTGTGGATGCAGCGGCCATCATCGGAAGTCTCGGTACCTTCAGGAACCTTACCTTCGACCCGGAGCTCATCTATTGCCCCGCGCGTTATGCTGCCAGGATCTCCCAGGCATTTACCGCGACAGATGCGTCAATCACTATCGACGCTGGCCAGATCATCTTCGGCAGTGACATCAAGGATGCCTCCGGAAAGAGGGAGTTCACGGACGGCGTGGGTACTATTTCGCCTCAGCTTGCCAAGGACATCTGGCGCGCGCTGCAGGAGAACAGACGTCGCGGCCGCCGGGACAGGACGTATCCCCGCGCATACCAAATCCGATTCCAGGGCTCTAAAGGCATGCTCAGTGTCGACTACACACTCCCAGGACGCTCTATCCTCATACGACCCTCAATGATCAAGTTCGAGAGTCCCGACTCGCGCAACATCGAGGTCGCTAGGGCTTTCGAGAAACCTGCGCCATATTATCTGAACAGGCCCCTCATCATGCTGTTGGAGGGACTTGGGGTCCCCTACGAGGTCTTCCAACGTCTACAGGATAACGCTGTGCGCGACGTTAAGGCGGCTGTCGAGTCACTTGAGAGGTCCGCTCGCCTCCTTGAGGGCCATGGTCTTGGCGGATCCTTCCGTCTCACGTCTGTGATGCTAGGACTTCATAAGCTCGGCCTCGGTCCGCTCAACAACGAGGTGTTCTGGCGACAGACCATGGACTTCGCAATCAATCATGTCCTACGAGAGCTGAAGCACCGGGCGAGGATTCCCGTTCCGGAGGGCTGGACGTTAGTAGGAGTAGCAGACGTCCACGGGTATCTTGAAGAGGGAGAGATATTCGTCTGCATCGATGCGCCTGACCGTGGTGGTCTGCGCTATCTCGAGGGCCGCACCCTGATCTCCCGCTCTCCGACCATACATCCGGGGGACGCTCAGGTCGTCCATGCGATAGGACGACCGCGCCCCGGTTCGCCATTCTCAATGGAGTCGCTCAGAAACACGGTAGTTTTCTCCATCAAGGGTATGTTCCCATGGACTTGGCTGTAGCCTGAAGTGCCGTCTTTGACGCATATCCCAGGAAAACGGCCACTGCCGTCCTGTCTCGGAGGCGGCGATCTTGATGGCGACGAGTACAATGTTACCTCGATGCCCGAACTCCTACCGCCTCGAACGTTCTATGCGGCAGAATACAAAGCTACCCCTCGGAAGCTTGTTGATCACGAAAGCACCATGGTCGACGTTGCAGAATTTGTTGCGGAATATATCAACAGCGATGTACGCCAGCGTTTTACTCTCTGTATTGTCAACAGCTGAACAGTTCCGAAGACCCTTGGGATAATCGCGATAACGTGGCTCATCATCGCCGACCAGAGCACCGAGGGTATCCTAGACCCAGACTGTCTCAAGCTGGCCGCCCTCCACAGCGATGCGGTCGACTATCCGAAAAGCGGACAGCCAGTGCCCATCCAGCACATACCACGCCTTCAGTTCGCTAGGAAGCCGGACTGGAACGCGCCTGAGACGATGAGCATCGATACTCTCTCTGAATCCCCGCGATTTTACGAGAGCGTCCGGGCTATCGGCAAGCTGTACCGTTCTATCGACCTACCTGCTCTCCGAACGGTGGATCGTGCTGCTCGCTATCAGCTCAGGCATATGCGGCAGGCAGGACAGGACTTCCTCCCTACCATCCTTGGTCAATTCCACACTAACCGGTCCAGCGAGGAAGACGTGGTCTTCGACGCTGTGCGACACCACGTGGCAGGCTTCATCGACCCCGGCAGCTACGACCGGGCGACGGTGACGAGTATCTGGGAGCTGTACAACAGCTATGTTTCCCGTCTGCGGGCGATCTGCGCCGATCATGCGCTCGAGAACTCGCGCACGGCGATGCTGACGGAGGAAGAGGCCGTCGTGAGTGCCTGCCCAAGCGTATCGTCAGTGCATGCAGTACACCATACTCACCCGATCCCGGACAGGTCGGCACCATTGTCGCAAAATGCTCGCAGCCCCGTAAGCGTCGAGACCTCATCTCGCAGCTGAGGGAGCAGACCGCCACACTCGTCAGCGACGTGCGCCACGAGTTGGAGGGCGAGGACGACACGCCGCACGAGGTGTCCCTTCTCCGCGCCTGGATCGCCTTTCGGATCGGGAACATGGAGCAGAAGTACTTCGGCGGGCACAGTTTCGGCTGGGTTGCCCTTGGGGGGATTTTCGACACGATCAAAGACATCGAGGACGAGGAGCGGACGATCACTCGGCGGTATGTGGATTTTTGCGTCTCTGTGCAGCGCACTTTGCGAGTACGGAAACTGACATATTCGTGTAGCGCGTGAGCGGAGAGGAACGCTTGGGACCCGACATACATGGTTGGCTGTCAGTTTTCCCATCACACTGGCGTTGCAGACGGAGAGATGAGACAGCAGAAATGAACGATGTACATTACGTGATACAGAACGATTCCACAGAGCATGACCGACATGAAGGTCCGGTTGCTGAGACAAAGAGACTGAGCGAGTTTACGCAGTGTTGCGCAGAACTAGTAGCTGCATTAGTAGACGCAGGCAGGTGAATCTTACTAGTACTCACCAAGAATGACCGAGTCACCGCTATAAGATGTCTGTGATAAGTATACAGGCGAGATTGAGTCAATATGGGCACCCACCGCAAGAACATCTTGCTGATGAACCTGTCCTTGTTCACTGCCTTCTTGTTCTTTCCCTTGGGCATCTCTGTCCACATCTGCGATCACACAATGAGCTGGCGAACTTTCTGCTGAGAGCAGATACTACACACCTCTTTTACGTTCTCCAACACCTACGTGATAAACGCGTAAGGTAAACCGGTACGAATCATACAAGAGGCGGAACGCACCATGTTGCTGTGTCTGTCAAACGCCTTCACGCGTGCTAGCAGCTTTTTGTTGTTTCGCAGGGAGATGAGGACTTGCGTGTGATTCCTAACGGCCTGCTGGAGGACCGACAAGGGGCCCTGGCTAATCTCGTGCTCCTCGAGCGCACGCAGCTGCGCCTCGTCGAGCTCGGATTTGGGGACGTGCACGTATTGACTGCAACGCGTGGTGAGCAAATGCGGAAGAACATCAGGGAGAGCGCGGACGCGTACCTCATGGTGGGCGGCGGAGGAGATGAGCAGCCTTGCGCACGCAGCGAGCTCGACCAAACCAAGATCGCGCGCGCGCCTCAGACAGGCGCCCAAGATGGGTCGAAAAGTTTGGAGTGCCGGTTCCTGATTGGACGCCGGAGCGCTTTCCTTCGCTCTCTCCCATCCGTTCTCCCTACACTCTCCACTCTCCATCCTCCCTCCTATCCTACTAAAACTCCAGAAATATGGGCCGTATCAAGCAGAGAGGAAAGGCCGGTGCTGCCAAAGCATACGTGACCCGCTCAGCAGCGGTGAAGAAGCTGCAATGCTCTCTCGCGGACTTCAGGAGGTTATGTATCTTGAAGGGTACGTCTAAACATCGGCCTTCCCTTCTGGCCTTGTACTAACACAACCTCGTCCGTAAGGTATCTTCCCTCGTGAGCCCCGGAGCCGCAAGAAGGCGAACAAGGGCTCGTCCGCGCCCACGAACTTCTACTATGCGAAAGATATCGCATACCTTGCGCACGAGCCTGTCTTGCGGAAGCTGCGGGAGCACAAGGCTTTTGCGAAAAAGCTCTCTCGTGCGCTTGGGAGAGGAGAATGGAGCAGCGCGAAGAGTCTGGAGGAAAACAAGTCGGTATACCGTCTTGACCATATCATCAAGGAGAGGTGAGTCCCGTGGTGCCGCATTTTCTCTGAGAGACATCTGAACGGCTGCATCTTCGCCAGGTACCCCACATTTGTCGATGCTGTCCGGGACATCGACGATGCGCTCTGCATGATCTTCCTCTTTGCTTCCCTCCCCTCCGACTCTAAGGTCTCCCCCTCCCTCATCGAGAACTGCGCACGCCTAGCGGCGGAGTGGCAGTTGTACGTTATGCATACACACGCTCTCCGGAAAACTTTCCTTTCGATAAAGGGAGTGTACTATCAGGCGGAGGTATTTGACCAGACAGTCACCTGGTTGGTTCCGTACCAGTTCACGCAAACTGTACGTCATTTATTCTACCCATGTTTCCAATGACCTCTCACAACCCGCGCAGATCCCCACGGACGTCGATGTCCGTGTTATGCTGACTTTCCTCGAGCTGTACCAGACGCTCTTGGGCTTTGTGTTCTTCAAGATTTACACGGACGCTGGCCTCGTCTACCCCCCTCCCCTTGACGCGAAGAAGGATGAGGGTGCTGCTGGTGTCGGGGCTTTCAGCCTCGAGGAGGCGAAGGCCGCCCGCCCGGCTCCGGCTGCCGCTAAGTCGAAGGTCGTCGAAGTCGACGGCAAGCGCATCTCTAGCAAAGATGTGCGGCAGACAATCAAAAGCATAGCTGCATCCGGCTCCGGTGACGCAGACGTCGAGATGTCCACCGCGGACGCTCCCGCGAACGAGGACGACGAGGAGTTCGTCGAGGACAACACCGAGGAAGACCCCGAAGACGCGCCCTCCGCCCCCGCATTCACCACCGCAACCCTCCCCACGCTCAAGACGCTCTCCACCCTCCCGCAGTCCACCTCCGCAAAACTTTTCGCCCCCTATACCTTCTGGCTCTCGCGCGAGACGTCGCGGCCGATCTTCGAGTTCCTCGTGCGCGCGTCCGGCGGACGCATCGGGTGGCCCGCTTCCTCCGGCAGCGGCTCGCCGTTCGAGGAGGACGACGAGTCGATCACGCATGTGATCATCGACCGGCCGCTCGTCCAGCGTGCGAACGAGACCGAGGCGGAGAAGGAGCGGAGGCGGCGGCGCAAGTACGTGCAGCCGCAGTGGGTCGTCGACTGCATCAACGCGGGCAGGATTCTACTCGAGGATCTGTATGCGCAGGGCAAGACGCTGCCGCCGCATCTGAGTCCGTTCGGCGAGCACGCGGAGGCGTACGATCCGACAGCGGGCCTTACTGGCGCTGCGGAGGACGAGGAGATGGACGAGGAGGTCGAGGGCGAGGATGATGCGGAAGTTGGCGCCGAGGACAGCGAGGAGGAAGAGGCGCGTCCTGCAAAGTCCGCGCTCAAGGCAGTAGCCACCGCGGAGGACGCCGCAGCGCTTCGTGCAGCGGAATTGGCGGCGGAGGCTGCAGGCATCGACTTTGGCACCTTCGAAAAAGAGGCCAAGAAGGCCCAGAAGAAGGTGAAGAAGGGAGATGCGTCGCAGGAGGAGGCTGGGGAGCAGAACATGAACAAGATGATGATGAGCAACAAGCAGCGGAAGCTGTACGAGCGCATGAAGTACGGGCAGAAGAAGCGCGCAGAGGAGGTCAGTGTCCCTCGGCATTTCCTGGTGTTTGGCGTGATCCTGACTGTTCTCACAGCGACAAGACCTGGAACAGAAGAAGCGGACGATCGAGAAAGAGAAGAAGCGGAGAGCGAAGGCTTGAGCTCTCTCGATCTGTGCTGTGCCTGTTCTTTCTGTATCGCTTTCTATCGTGTTCAGCAGAGTATGATACACTCGGCCCTTGCGCGGGGCTCACTGATATACACCGGCCCCCACATCCTCCAATCGCGTGAAGACGTGCCCTCCCATACATTACAACCGTTACCCATGTCGGTGTCGCGTCCGGTGACTCGCAGCGAGACAACGGGAGACCAAAAACTGCGGCAGCGTCGTGAACCCACGTAAATATTCCGGATAGGGCGGCACTCACAAACTGTAAACCCGGGAAAGCAGCAGAAAAGAAAGGGACAGACGATCGACGTCGTGACCACGAACGCGCACAGCTCAGATGTCGCCGCACTCCCATGCCTCTAACAGGTCGAACATGCCGTCTCGAAGACGTGACCAGGTGAGGACAGGCTCGATGGAGAATCCGGCGTGCCGCAGCTCGCGTAGACTGGCCCATACCCAGTTTTGACAATTCCAGGAGGGGTCGTGGCGGGTGATGGGTATCTGGGAGAGGATGCGCTCGAATTTGTGTAGGGACTCCGCGGGGATGCGGCCGACGGGGAGCGAGCCACGCCAGTTGTCGTTCCGGAGCACGATGTCGCGCTCGGCCTCGTAGCAGTAGGTGTCGATGTTGCCGGCGGCGTTGTAGCAGTTGCCTATAGGGCGGTCGTCGGTGCCGGCGGTCTTGAATGTGAGCGCCCAGTGGAGGGGGAGGTCCTTTCCCTCGGAGTCTTTCCCCCGCCACACCTGGGTGACCTCGAGTACGATCTGGGAGTTTCCCTCGGCCATGCGTCGGCTGGAGGGGCGGTGATGGGCTGGACAGAGTCGAGGACTGACGGGGTGTGACATACGATGGGTAGGGGGAGCAGGATGGGATCTAGCGGAGAGGTGGATGAGAACATGGGTCTTTTAGGTTGGCAGACCGAGCGTACGATGGCTGGTGCGGCCTCCGATTGAATGGCTGATCGCAGGAGGTCTGGAAGAAGAGGAGCAGGGGGAGGAGATGGAACGCAGGCACTGGGGTCCAGGGGACCTGGGCCGGAGGATGCTGAGTAGGGCAGGGCGCACCGCTAGCCTGCAGCCATCGCCCGGGGACTCGGTACGCGCGCAGAAGAGAGAAAGGCAAAGGGTGTGCTCAATCCAGTCTGCGACGCTGCCCTGACCTCCCGCGTCTCCTCCAAACTCCCCACCCACCGCGCCCGCTCCTTCTCGGCGCTTACTGAGCGCGCCCTACAGATACACGTGACCCGTTCCCAAAGAGGCAGCACGCTCCCCCCGCCCATTGCGTGCGCCCGCCTTCAGTCCGGCACGGTTCGACTCGTTCTCGACACCCCCGTCCTCGTCCTCGACCATCCCGCCGCAGCCCTGGAGCCCGTCAACGATCCGCCGTAGTTCCCCTGCCCTCGACATCCACAGCGGCTGCCGCATGGTCGCCCTCTTTGGCCTCGCGGGCAAGGGGTCGCCTTCACGGTCCCCCCGCAATCAAGACCCCGCACCCGCAGCCGTGCCTCCGCCCCCGCCGTACTCTCAGGACAACCCCGACCCCGCCCTTCTCGCCGCGACAACCACGACCACGACCACCCACATCGTCACCACCACGCAAACAACGACGCATTTCTTTTCTCTACCGCTATGGAGACGGCGCGGGACTCCGGCATATTCCCCCGCAGTCGCACCGAAAGGTCCCGCCTCGCTGTCCACAGACGAGCTCGGGGTCATCAGCGCGCCGCACGACCGTGCATTGACCCACGCAAGCGTGCTCTTGCGGGACAAGGAGCTCCCTCCTACCCCCAGCCTAAGCCCGGAAAACCTCACGCCCCCTTCCCGTCTGTCTCCTGACCCGCCCCAGGCGGACGAAGGCGACGACACGACGCGGACTATCAGGCGAAATGATAGCTCCCGATCGGCTGGTCTTTCGGATTCTTCGTCCCGTGCGTCCTCAGTGCAGCCTGCTACAGCTCGCTCCTCGTACGCTCCTGGTGATTCCTCCAGTCCTGCTCAGCCGACTCTCGCGCTCGCTCGTGCCGCCCTGGGGATTGGTCTTCCTCTCGGGGCACCTTCTGTTTCCGCCTCGACGTCATCTTCGGAAGTCAACAGCGTCATGTTCCTTCAACCACACGCTCCCAGTACCTCTGAACTCCGGCGTCCCAACCCCACTATTCGGCACGCGAAAAGCTTCCAGAAGGAGCGTGAGGCCTCTCCTGTTGACTCCCCTGCAGCTGCGAGAGACCGCAGAAGGGCTAGAGGGCTTTCTCTCGGCCCTCTCGCGCTTATGTCCTCGGATAATAAGGGCAAGCAACGGGAGACCGATGTTGACCTTGACGCTGCTGAACCTAGGCCAATATCGCGCAAGAGCTCCTTCTGGTCTCGTAGAAGGGTCAACTCTCGTCCGGATACCGCACCAGCTCCATCTTCGCCCATACCACAGCCTACGCTCCCCGCATTTCCGCCGGTCTCCCCCTTCTACGTCAATACTCCTGTACCCTCGCCAGGCTTGGTGCCGCCAGTACCGCCTCCGGAGCTACAGCGTCGACATTCTGAGCGACTGCGCAAGTCCTCACAAACTCGCAAGGAAGAGGAAGCTATCCCAGATGTCCCGAAGGCTCCTATCTCGCAACCTGCGCGGCGCCGACGTGCTTCCCATCGACCACAGACCGCAGACACCCCTGGAAGCCCTCGACTGTCTTTCTTCTCCGATTCGCGTCCTTTTAGCTCCTCGCCCCCCGCTTCGCCCCTCCCCACCCCCTCAGAGCGTCCGACCCCTCCACAGTTCCCGACCCCACAGCAAGAGAACCGCCCCCGCGCCCAAACGAACCCGCCACTTCTGCATCGCTTATCAGTCAACCTCTTCGGTTCCTCGTCTAGTAACACTCCTACCTCAGCCAGTTCTCCGAATGTCCTAGAAGGGCAGGCAGCCACAACACCTCCCTCTAGCCTTGGGTCCTCCCGCCCATCTCTCTCGAAGCCCTCTGTAGAGATTCCGAAGCCGCGGTCGGATGAGGAGTCTCCAGAAGTCTACCTGCAGCGCCTCGTTGAGGCGGTGAGCAAGACGGAGGTGGCCTCTATACTGGCTTCAAGGTTTGTGCCTGTACGAATGGCTTCTTAACAATGATTGGAACTGATTTGAATTCAGCTCCGATGCATTCCATGCTCGCGCGCTTCGTGTATACATTGAGCGTTTCAACTTCGTGGGGGACCCGCTCGATGTTGCGTTGCGGAAGCTGCTCATGGACGTTGGTCTACCCCGCGAGACGCAGCAAATTGACCGTGTTATGGAGGCCTTTGCTGCACGTTACGTTCAGTGTAATCCTAACTTATTCTCATCAGACGGTCAGTTCCCCTCTCCGATCGTGTTATACGCAAGCTCTGATTTCATGTTACGCAGACCATCCGTATATCCTAGCATTCAGTCTAATTATGTTACACACCGACGCCTTTAACAAGTCTAATAAGCGCAAGATGACGAAGCCGGACTACATCAAGAATACTCGTCTCCCCGGCGTAGCTCCTGAGGTTCTCGATGTCAGTGTTCCACCTCCATCTAAGCGTGATAGACGCCTCATCTGCTTTCAGTGCTTTTACGATAATATCGTCTTCGCGCCCTTCATTTTCATCGAGGATCCTTTGGATGTCAACGGTCAGCGCGGCCTGGTGCCTGAAGCGGTGTCCCGCAGGATGTCCACCATCGGGGCGCCTTCCCCCGGCGGCCTAAACAGCGGCTCAGGTTCAGCCCTGCTCGGAAAAAACAACAGGATTGATCCTTACTACCTCATCACTAGGGTAAGTATAACTTCGGTCCACAGCCCCGTAATCGTCATGACTAACATATCCCCTCGAACAGAATCTCCTCGACGACCTCCGGATAGACGTTCATTCGCATATACCCCCAGAGAGCCCGTACTTCTATCAGGGAACCGCAGGTCCGTGGGATGAAGACGAACTGCAGCGTGCCTTCGCCCTCGCTAGCGTTGTGGAGGTGGCCGCGATCGAAAATCGATACCACGCTTCGCCCTGGTTCAGCCTTAGCGTGACGGGTGGGCCGGGTCCGATGTTCCAAAGCTCACTCGGCTCTATGCCTGTGCTCACCCCCAGCGGAGGCGGCGTATGGGTCATCAAGGTGACGAAGGTGGGACTCATGCTCCGGAAGGAGGACATCGTCGAGGGCGGCCGACGCGCCATGACACGCAAGTGGCGGGAGTGGTGTGTTCTCCTGACCGGCTCTCAGTTGTTGTTCTTTCGGGACTCTACTTGGGCAAACGGTCTTCAAACGCAGCTCGGGCAGTCCGACGGGCAGGTTGTCCTTCAGCAGACGTCCTTACCTCAGCCCGATGAGATGCTTTCTGTGCGCGACGCTATCGCGGTCTTCGACAAGTCTTACACGAAGGTGTGTGCGCCCGTATCGCTATTGTCTTGGTCCAATTGACGAGGACCGCCACAGTACCCGAACACGCTGCGCCTCGTCATGCCGGACGGCCGCCAGTTCCTCCTTCAATCGCAAGATGAAAAGGAGATGAACGAGTGGATCGCGCGTATCAATTACGCCAGCGCGTTCAAGACTGCCGGCGTGCGCATGCGGGCGCTGGGTCTGTCGGGCAGGGACATCGAGCTCACGGGTATCGCTGCTGCGGCCTCGCATCTCAAGGACCTGAAACACAACTTGGGGTCGGCGCCCTCGCCAATCATCCGCACTTGGAATGGCAGGTCGTCGGAGGACCTCGATATTGTCTCACGAGCTGCTGCCGAGTCCGACCCGACATTGCCTTCCCCGCCCCCGGAAGGGTTGCGGGCGCGCGGGGGTTCGGTGGGCTCGGTGGGCTCGATGGGGTCCGATCCGACCACGCCTCCGTACGAGAACTCGTCGCGTCTGTTCAAGGCGACCTTCGACGAGGTCAAGACGGAGCTCGCCGCCGGCCCTCTGCACCTGTCTGACGACACGAGCATCCGTTTCGGCGGGCGCAAGCGCGCGTACAGCCTGGAGTCCACGCTAGGCTCCCCACAACCGGGCGGACGTACGAGCGGCGAGCCGAAGACGCGGATGTCGTCACGGCCTGCGATCATCAGGACGAAGGTGGCGGAGCTGAACGCGAAGATTGCGCTCGCCCGCACGCAGCTCGACACGGACATGCGCTTCGTGCGCAATCTCGCGGTGCTCACGCCCTTTCAGCGCGCGACGCGCGACCGGCTGCAGGGCGCGGTGACGAACGTGGCGAAGCGCGTGATGCAGGTGCGCCTTGACATTGAGAAGCTCGTTTGTTACCGCGACGTGCTTGCGGCGGACCTCGCGGCGGAGGAGCGCGACTGGGAGCGCACAAAGCGCATCGCGATGCAGGCTGCGACGCAGAAGCTCGCAAGTCAGCGACAAGCTGACCAGGAAGCCGAGCGAGAGGCGGAGGTCGAACGGGAGGCGGAGGTTGCGAAAGACGCGCTGCGACAGCGCATCGAGCGCGATGCTCTGCGTCCACAGGCTATGACGCTGTCGGTCTACGTCGACCAGACTGAGCCTGCGCCAGCGTCGGCCCCGATGGCGATCCCAAGGACCGGGCACGCGTCCGCGCACTCGCATGGCCAAGAGTCATCTATCGCAGACTCGTTCCACTCGGCGCGGTCGAGCGGGTGGCATTCCAGGCAACGCAGCGCGACCGTGGCGTTCGAGTCCCCGCGCACGTTCGACTCGCCTGCGGGCGTCGGGAGCTCCGCGACGTCGGACGGGTCGTTCCCGTTCCCGGAGTCACCAGAACGGCCGCGGCCGCGTGCGACGCCCCTTACCGCGCAGGACTCGCTCGAGAGCACGACGAGCACGGACGGGGGCGGGGGCGCGCACGAGAAGTTCTACACCGCGCCGGAGATGCCGGAGGAGCAGGCGGAGGAGTGGCACAAGACGCGCGCGGCGAAGCGGGTGTCGCTCGTGAAGCTCCCGTCGGACCTCCGGATCTCGGTCCTGTTTGGGCAGAAGCAGCAGGCGCGCGGAGCGGGGCCCGGGGAGGCCCCGGACGTCGTCGCGGAGGAGTCGGGGACGTCGACGACGCCGACGAGTCCCGCGGCTCGGCAACGCGGCAGCGGGAGCCCGTACGAGCAGCAGCCGAGCGCGACGGTGGCCATGTTCGACTTGTAGGATTGGTGGACATATCGGAAGCGGAACGGGGACCCGGGTGGTTTGGCGTTTTGATTTTGGTTTGGCGTTGTGGACACGCATTGCACTCATTCTCGTCGCATTTCTCGTTGCATATACATACATACCGGCTGGAGGAGGTCGCGTTCATCGTCTGTCGTTCACTGTTGCATTAGCTTGCATGTCGTCTGTTTTTCTCATTGGTACTATCACCGACATAGAATTCAAAGTTCAAACGGTACCCGGAGTTCGAGCGTGTCGAAAGTTCATTCCTTCTGACCCACAGGTAACTCTGCCGCGGTAGAGCAAGGTCAAGGTACGCCCACAGTAATACTCTGTCAGGCACAGTGCTGTCAGCAGGAATTTCGAGGCCTTTAGAGTAGGTCGAGGTCCTGATCCCGAGGATCCGTGGGTTTAGCGCTATGCAACTCCCGGCGCTCACACGGCCGGGGTACCTCGAACGTTGGCTCCAAGATATGTTTTCGAAGTTATGAGCGCAAAACGATTTGCCATAGGCGTTGAACGGAGTGGTTGCCTGTGTTCCGGAACAAGCCTCAATTTGTCAACGCCGAAACGGATATTAGGGACGAGGCTACCCAAGTTCTGTTGTTTTTCAGCATCTGACTGACTTCTGCCTAACGCAACATCGACGAATATTATCTGCTGTGCTCGTGGCTTGCAGCCGTATGTTTTTTGTCATTGATATACAGAAGAGCCCGTGCGTATCGCGGATGGCTAACGGTGACTGGCTACGGCGTTTTCTGGTTGCGGGGAGAGCCCGAACCGGACCCGGTGTTCTAGCGTTGGAGGAGAGCCAATAGGCACCGGGCGGGGCAACCTAAATTTGGGCGGGGTCAGGGGGATGGGCGGGGGAAAGGCTTGCGAAGGCGCGCGAGAAGGATGAAGAAGACGATGGGATCAGCGGGCAGTTCCTGTGGCGGGGGTGTGCTGCCATATCCGGCTGGGCGAGTAGGATCGCGTATCCAGGCTGGATTTGCCGTAGGACGCGTCTTGCCGTCCGCTCCCCCGGTCGCGGCGACCATGTTCTTAACCACTCCCCCTCCCCTCCCGACCGCCCTTCCTCCCCTGCCCGCTCCCAGGCAGCGCGGTAGCTCCGCTTCTCCTTCACACTTCTCACTTCTCCGTGCTTTCCCTGGTCTCGCCTTCGTTTCTCGCGCTGCATTCTCGTTCTTATTGCTGTCTTTGCATCTGTACAGCCAGTTGACGCGCCTCCGACGTCTCATCTGCCCATCAGTCTCCGCCTGCATCAACGCCACGCCTATACCCTGTTTCTCTCAGCACGCCTTCCTGTCACGCGCCAGCGATGGCCTCGTCCACGAATAACCGCAGTAAAGCGTTCTCTCTCAACCTCTACATCCCGCCCCTCTCTCGATCTATCTCCAACGGCCCTCCCTCCTCCAGGGACTACCCGGCGGCGCGCTCAGACTGGTCCCTGCAGTCGTACATATCGTCTCCTTCACGTGCCTCGTTCCTCTCCGCCCGCGGTCCGCCACTTCCCGCCCCGTCTCATCTCAAGCAGGAGCAGCCCGTGCTCCCCATTCCCTTGAGCGAGGACGGGCTTGACCCGAGCGAGAAAATGAAGCTCCTCCGCAAGACCCGGAAGCTCAGCCGGATACTAGGAGAGGTGCCCATCCCAGTGACCGTCAGTAGCCCGTCCCCGGCTACCCCGGACTTCCGTTTCCTAGGCGTACTGGAGGAACCTTCTCTCACTTCTGCGTCGACCTCTGCGTCTTCGTCACCCGTGAAGACGCCGCCACCAGGCATCGACCATCAGGGCTCGCTGAAACGCAGCGCCACAGTGGGCCACAACAGACACGCTCAGCAGAGCGCGATCCACCGTGCACGTTCCTTAGCCTCCATGCGTCCCTCCCTAACAATTCCACCTGCTGCTCTCACGGTACACGCCTCGCCTATATCGCCCGTCAGCTTTTCCTGGCCCGAGCTGAATCCCATTCCGCCGTCACCTGTCTCACCAGTGGCGCCGGAAGGCGAGTACGCCTCCGAGAGGGCGCATTCGAAACGCAGCTCGACTGTCTCATCGAGACGTGGCTCGGTGGCGTCGTCCATCTTCCCTTCGCAGCGGAGTCCTGAACAAGTGTTGCGCGCGCGTGCCGCGAAGCTCGCGCGTCAACTGGGAGACAATATCCCGCCGGAAGTGCTCATGCGGGCGGCTTCACCTCCCCCACCGCGTACTCCGATGTCATCGCCGCCCGTCATGACGCTCACAGAGGCCTCGTTGACAATCCGCCAGCCACCTCGACGTACGTTATCCAGTCGTCCATCCAGGGACGGCAAGCGAGACCTCAAGCGCCGTCTCAGTCTTGACCTGCGCGCCTTCATTCGGGTGCCGGCGCCGCCAATTCCCTCTCCATCGCTGTCGGATACAGAGGATTACAGCACCATGCTTTCCAAGAGCAAGCACGGCTGGAAAGGTATCGGGAAGTGGGTGCCGCAGGCCTTCAGGTCCGATGACGCAGAGCCAGAAGAGAGCTCTCCTCATGTGGCAGCGCCTGATGTCGCAGTGGACTCGGACCTGGATTCGGACTCAGATGATGACTTCCCGGGGTCGCGCGCACGGGAAAGGCAGCGTGCGCTGAACCTGCGCCGGGCCCGCAAGATGCTGCAGGTGCGTCATGTTTCACCGCGCAGTTAGGGTTGCAGGCTCGTCGCCGCCTCAGGCCTGCACCCATCCATCGCTTTCCACTCGTCCATTGCTGATGCTGTCCCGTGATTTTAGGTGTTCGGAAACGAGCCCCCGCCCTCCCTCTTCCAGATCACAAACATTCCTGCGGACGCCACCAGCGGTATATCTGCGGCTGCGGGCATGACCCACCGCAGGAGCGACTCGCACGCAACCACCGTCTCCCTACCAGTCAGCACGCTCTCCGTGCCCGAGACGCATCACACGCGCCACTCGCTCAGTACCGTCTCGTCGGGAGACAACCTCTCGCCGCTTATATTTGCCGATCCAGCCTCGGTGCCGCCATCTCAGCCACAATCGCCCCATTCTAGGCCTGAAGAGGCACAAGGGGCGCCTCTGTCTACCCCTCGACTAGCCCCTTCACAACGCACAGTGGTCGAGGTCTGCCCCTCGTCCCCGCTCTCTGTCGCCACACTCGCTTCGTTAAGTAGACAGTCGCTCTCCGTCGCATCAACGATCTCCGCTCCTGCATCGCAAGCACCGTCCGCCCAGGATCACAGCCCGCTCCCTTCTCCCGTTCGCAAGTCCTTCCAGGCCAGTCCCCCGGCTACTCAATCTCTGTTCATGTGGGGCTCCGCTACCTCCCCAGTCTCCGCGCCGACGTCGCCGCCTGTCATGTCCCCGTCCGTCCCTCCGGAGTCGCCAACCACCATGTACCCTTCCGACCCGCACTTCCGCGTCCGCCGCATTCGTGCCGCGAAGCTCTCGCGCTTCTTCGGTGTCGGTCTGAACGACATTGCCGGCATGCTCCGCCCTGGCAGCGTACCCCCTCCCACCAGCGCCGTGGAGCCCACCTCCCCGACAGCTCTTTCCCCGCCTACGGCGTTTCGCGAGTTCAGGAGATCTGAGTCGGACGACTCGATCCCATCCCCCACGTCGCCAGTTGGGTCTACACACCCGCCGGCCTCCTTGCGAGCGTCGTCGCGCCGCTCTACTCGTCCGGTCACGAGCGCAGGCATCGTGGGGACCCCATCCGTCCCGATAGGGGACGTGCCGCGCGAACGCAAGCGCACAATGAGCTCGGGCGCGCGGAGCCAGAGTGTGTCGCGTGGGCCACGGCGCCCGCAGACGCAGCCCCCGCTGCAGTCTGGGGAGCGCAGCCGGTCGAATAGCCAGCCGGAGGTGCTCACGCAACAGCAGATGCACAACCGCGCGTTCTCGACGACGGTCGAGGTGTCATCGGAGAGCGCAAAGCGTCCGTTCGGGTTCTTTGACGGCCGTCGATCGGGCAAGGAGAAGGAGCTCGACATGCACGACGTGATACGCGCGCTGCGGAAGATGAAGTAGAGAGAGGAGGGTTGCGGTCTGTTTCTATCATATCATCCGTGTTCGAGGAATTACTTGGTTGGGGATTCGTTCCGGCGCCATTGGTCCTTCCGTGTCATACTAGTACTACTTGCCCTTACATGCCGCGCTCCCGCACGCATTTATTTATCATATCCATCTCTTAGTATATCACCACGCTTACTCTCTCACCTTACACTCGCCGCCTGCTCATTTTTCCAGCCTACCTTACCGTCCATCCACCACAACTCGGATCCCGTCTCCCGCCGCAACTTCCTGCCGTTATGCCTCCCGCATGTGTATCGTACTACGTAGTGTCACGCCGATTCACTGTTTGCCCACCACGCATTTCTCTGATCATTACATATGCTCCTGTCTAGTCACTCCTTGATGAATCATAAACTGCCATAGTTGCTCCTGTACTGTGCGCACGTTGTGACTTGCCAACTTCAAGTTGCTGTGGCACCGAATCGGGGCAATGTCTGAAAACCCTTGCAGGCGACGACAATCCCATCTGGTGAGTGTGTTCACTGCGTAATGCAGGAGTAAGCTTAACATGTCATAGCTCACATTTCAAATTCACGCCGAATTCGAAGTTCATCCTTGCGAGCACGCAGGATTCCACCATCCGGCTGTGGAACACGTAGACCTCGAAAGGTGTAAAAACCTACGCGGGACACCCAAATCGGACATTCTGCATATTCGCAGACTTCGCTCCGGGACGAAAGCATATCGTGAGCGGAAGCGAAGACATCGAGGCGTACTTATGGTATTTGCAAACACGCGAGATTGTACAAGTCCTGGACGGACATCGAGGTGCGTCCGCTTTTCACGGAAGTGTGCTCTTCGCTCATATGGTTACAGATGCTATCATTTCCGTTGCTATGAGCATACTTGTTAGCTGAGGTGTTGCGAAACAGCTCACTGAGCCATGATGCAGTCGAACCCTACTTAGCGTCTCATGGCTTCTGCCGCTATGGAAAAGGACCTGACCATTCGATTATGGGCTGACGAGCCGACAGATGGCGTGTAGCCCAGTAAGCACCACCCCTTACATCCAGCTACGCCTCAATCGTCTGATATGCAGCCCCCGAATTTCCAGTTGTGCGCGCAGCGTGAGTTGATATACACTGTTCTAGCAAGGCCTAGCGCAGTGTTTCTCCATACCGGCGTGTAAAGTGTCGTCGAAGCCGCCCATTCTGGCGACGCTATTATGCCCGAAGCCGCCAGCTCCGGAGATGGAGCCTAACAATAGTGTTCCTGGGGTGATTGTTACGCACTGAGCGTTATGACAGCCATGTATAGTACCGTACTTGTTTTGTTCCACCGCTGCCTCGTATTTCACCGCCCACCCGTTGCTTCTCGGGGCTCCTCGGGTTCCTTTGAGAACACACATGAGCTGCGGTGTTGTCTATTCGGGATCAGACGGGTTGTCGTGGTCAAGAATACGCCGCGGCTGACAGGACGAGTGCACAGGATGCGGCGGAGGCGGTTCATTCCAGCACCTCCGATCGCTTTCGAGGCGCGTGCATCGCCCAAAAAGGCAACGCACTTATCTCGCGACCGCCGCAGCGCTGACTCAGGATTTCAAACCCCGCGACTATGACCGTATATAAGCCAACCCCGCATTTCCAACCGCCCAGCACCGTCTCTATCCACATCCACCCCCTCCCACACCTCCATCCACTCGCCCAGAATGCAGATCTTCGTGAAGACGCTCACTGGCAAGACCATCACTCTCGAGGTTGAGTCCTCTGACACCATCGACAACGTTAAGGCCAAGATCCAGGACAAGGAGGGGTGAGTGGCTATCCACAGTGGCACATAACCCATCGTACTGACCAGGGTGCGCAGCATCCCTCCCGACCAGCAGCGCCTGATCTTCGCGGGCAAGCAGCTCGAGGACGGCCGTACCCTTTCGGACTACAACATCCAGAAGGAGTCCACCCTCCATCTCGTCCTCCGTCTCCGTGGAGGCATGCAGATCTTCGTCAAGACCCTCACGGGCAAGACGATCACCCTCGAGGTCGAGTCTTCCGACACCATCGACAATGTGAAGGCCAAGATCCAGGACAAGGAGGGCATCCCCCCGGATCAGCAGCGTCTTATCTTCGCCGGCAAGCAGCTTGAGGATGGGCGTACCCTCTCCGACTACAACATTCAGAAGGAGTCCACCCTCCACCTTGTCCTGCGCCTTCGTGGCGGTATGCAGATCTTCGTGAAGACCTTGACCGGCAAGACGATCACGCTGGAGGTCGAGTCTTCCGACACCATCGACAACGTCAAGGCGAAGATTCAGGACAAGGAGGGGATCCCGCCCGACCAGCAGCGTTTGATCTTCGCCGGCAAGCAGCTCGAGGACGGCAGGACGTTGTCGGACTACAACATCCAGAAGGAGTCTACCCTTCACCTCGGTAAGTAGCCTCTTGCGCGAACGTCTATATTGGTGGCTCATCGCATCCACAGTGCTCCGTCTCCGTGGTGGTATGCAGATCTTCGTCAAGACGTTGACGGGGAAGACCATTACCCTGGAGGTCGAGTCTTCGGACACGATTGACAACGTCAAGGCGAAGATTCAGGACAAGGAGGGTATCCCTCCGGACCAGCAGCGCTTGATCTTTGCCGGCAAGCAGTTGGAGGATGGACGCACTCTCTCGGATTACAACATCCAGAAGGAGTCCACCCTCCATCTCGTCCTCCGTCTGCGCGGTGGTATGCAGATCTTCGTCAAGACGCTCACCGGGAAGACGATCACGCTGGAGGTCGAGTCCTCCGACACGATCGACAACGTGAAGGCCAAGATCCAGGACAAGGAGGGCATCCCTCCGGATCAGCAGCGTCTCATCTTCGCTGGGAAGCAGTTGGAGGACGGCCGCACGCTCTCCGACTACAACATCCAGAAGGAGTCGACGCTCCACCTGGGTAAGTTGACATCATTATTCGCGATTGTACATCATGCTCACGTTCCATGTAGTGCTTCGTCTTCGTGGCGGCAACTGAGGTAGTTGGTCGGCCGTGGATCTCTGGGTAGCATTCTCTCTGTACTATTAGCATCATCATACGCATCGCAACGCACGACAAGTCATGACAGAACGTATTTGTGTGAACCGAGTAGCGCGCATAAAAGTATCGTGTAAGAGACAAACCGACGCGACGAAAGTCATGGACATGGATCATAGTAGTATACAAAAAGCGTTGACCATACGGGTCAATCGCTATCAACATGAGCCGCACCCTGTTCTCCCTGTTCTCCTTTACCTGCTGCATGTTTTCTACGTCTCTTCCGTTTGTGACCTGTTGTTGTATCTGGCTGTGGTGCAGGTGCATCCGCCTCTGGGTCGTCCTCCCGCTCTCGCTTGTCGCCCGTATTCGCCTTCGCGCCGTTGCCACCCTTCTTCGCTGGTGCTGTCGCGCTTGGCTCCGCCTTTTTCCTCTTCACACTGAGAGGATTAGGGCCCTTCGGGCCCTTCTTTTTCTTGGGACGTTCCTCAGGTGCCGTCGCTGGAAGCGTAGCCGCTTCTGGTGCAGAGGGATGCAGAGCCTTTTCTTCTGCCTATAACGCGGTCAGTCTCGCTCAGTTATGGCCATAGTATGGAAGGCTACAAGGGACGTACCAGGGCTTTTACTCGGAGAGTCGCATCGCTTGGTGGTTCCAGAATCATCACCGAACGGTTCATGTGTACGACGGGCACCCCCGGGATGGCTCGTAGTTTTTGACGGAGCTCCTGCGACTGTGTCGCGATGACATACCGGTGCTTGTTCGTCTCGCCTACATGCCGCAACGTCACTTAGCACTCAGATAGAGGGAGCGCAAACGCAGGATACATACCAACGACGCTCGCGACACACTCGTCACCCGGGATGGCCTCGCGGTGGTTGCACTTCCGTCGCTCAAACTCCTTGGCAAGGTCCACCACGGGTTGCGCGTCCTTCCCCTGCAAGTATAGCTCATGGATGCAGCACTGGGTGATCACTGAAGGACGGCTTCGCCGTGCGCGCGATCAGCACTATTCTTGCAAGGACGAAGGCACGGGGGACTCACTGGGCTTGATGGCACCCTGTAGGACTACGCTGAGTTGCTTCAGAAGCTCAATTTTGTGGGAGATGGCCTCCGTGCACATGTGCGAGTCGACTGTAAGATTCCGTGTGAGCTCACGTGTATAAATGTAGATACAGGAGTAGGTACGCACTGAGCACTTGGTAGGGTTGTCGGAAGCCAAAGGACAGGGAGTAGAGAGACATGAGCTTGCGGTACGCCTTGGCTCGTTTCTGCCGCATTTTGTTGGGGTCGTAGGGGTGAGGTAAACTGTTTGACGGTTCGATTGCGCAAGAGATGTGGCAGGAATGGCGTAGCAAGCGGGACACAAGGTGAGAGTGAGGAGACAGAGGAAACAGAGGAGACAGAGGTCCGAACTCAAAACGGCGATCGAGGAGAAAGTTAGTGAATTGATTTGCCGCCGGCCCGTGGAGGGCCTGCCGGCCAGTGCAGCGGTGTGGCAAGCGCGTCTCGCGTTCTGCACCAACGGCCACCACACAATATGCGTATACCCCTCACACTCTTCGCTCTTGCTAGGTAAGCCCGCTGTTGTAGTACATCAAGCTACGGACGAAGCTCACGATACAATCTACCGTAGTACCTGCGTCTCCGCGCTCGCGCTCGACTTCAAGGGCCGCGTACAGTGGAACACGCAATGTCCAAGTGAGTCCCTATATTCTCTCTTGTAACGCCCCCGCTGACGGGTCAATTGAAAGATTTGAAAGCACTCGGTCAAACGAAGGTCGTGCTTGACAACGGAAAGTGGAGTGGAGGTGTAACACGGGATGGCTCCTTCGTAATGTCCGTCCGCTCTCTCCTCCGAAGGTCTCGCATCCCTCTCCTGACGCACAAGACAGACCGGATGTCCCAGCAGGAACCTACGTTCTCTCAGTGCTCGCGCACGACCACTTCTTCGAGCAGGCACGTCGCCCCATCCTCCTCGCCCTTCCATCTTTCCGTGCTGACCACCCCCGCAGATGCGCGTAGACATCTACGAGTCCGACACGCTCCCCGAAGTGCGGCCCTACTTCCCGGGCACACCGCTATCCCCTGCAGCGCCCGCGACGCTGCCGTACCCGCTCGTGCTCTCGGCGCGCGGGCGATACGACTACTTCGTCCCGCGCGAGTCGTTCAACGTGATCGCGATGTTCAAGAACCCTATGATGATGATGATGCTCGGCGCGGGCGTGCTCGTGCTGCTCATGCCGACCCTCATGGTGCGTACACGCCGAAGCAACGCGCGGAAAGGCTGCGGCTGACGCATTGTGCAGAAAAACATGGATCCGGAGGTCATGGAAGAGTTCAAGGAGCGTCATGCCAAGATGACGAACCTCCAGAGCTCGCTACAGAGCGGAGACCTTGCTTCTGGGTACGATTTCCGAATACGTAGCATTGCTCTTCCGCTTACATATGCGTACAGATTCTCGCAGCTGCTTGCTTCAGGTGACGAACCGAAAGCGGCGGCATCAGGGCCTTCGAAGGGAGCGAGTTCCGGAGGCGCGAAGCAGCGCAGCGGCAAGGGCAAGAGGAGATGAAAGCGACGGCTGCTCATGGTAAGATACATGCTCGTGTTACATTATTCTGGATGCTCTGGTATAAATTAGAGGGATGACAAGTGGAGCAGCCAGCATGTGGGTGGTATATGCAGGCTTCCAGCCATTCGACCGCTGCCTCTCAAGACTATGGGGACGTCGTAAGCAGCGGTGGCGAAGTAGAGTTCTCTTGAATGGCCGGTGCAGCAGGATAATCAAGTATACGACGGAGAATAGCATTTCTGTACCAATAATGAGCGGTTACTAGGTACTGCGAAAGGTCTGGACGCACCTCTGTTTATAACGGGCGAGGACCTCGTGCACAGACTGTTGCTCATCATTATCCAGGCCACTGCGATCGCCAGGTCAGGTACGGAGCACACGGATAAAAGCTGTGTAGGGCGGACTTCTCTATTGGTTTTGTAGTCGTCTCAATGACATACATGTTGTTATTGCTCCGGAACGGAGGCTCCCCAGCAACTGCAGCCCCAGGGGCATCGGTGACCTTGACAGCAGAGATGGCGAGATCAGGGGACAGGCTCTTAACGGTCGGGGAGGCAGGCCGTGCGGGATCGTAGTCTAGGACGAGAACGTGCTCGCTGGGCTGCGGTAGGAGCGAGGTTGGAGCGTCATCAGCGTAGTGGTACTCTATGACAGGGTGGCTGAGCGAGGTGGTTGCGGGCGCAGCGGGGTTGCTGAGAGACTGGCCGTGCGAGACGAGCAGATATCGCGGTGGGTCTACAGATGTTGGTGAAGCCATAGCGAGCAAATCAAATGCCCCAGCGGTATGTTCGGTGCTATGTATGAAGCGCAGAGGTAGATCTTCGCGACGCGGACCAGTGCGGCGGAGGGGAGATGGTGGTCGCGAGCAAGGTGGAATGCCATCACCGGCGGGCAGCCAGGCACGCAGGCGTCGGCTCGCTTCCCACGCTTCCCGAAGCCTGATAGTAATGGGCGCCTATCGGGCACCATTACGCTTCCCGCCTCGAGGACCGTCGCTTGCTCCGGACGACGACCGCTTTGGGCGCACTCATCCTTCTTTCTCCCGCCCGCCGTACGTCCAGTGTGTAATATGACATACTCTGCCATCCGAAGAGCCAGAGGCAAACTGGCAGCGATGCGCCGCATGGAGGATCCAGCAGTGTATTTGCCTCAACACAGCTCATCAGAGCGGTCCCCCTGGTGACCGACGCTTCCCCATATTCCCCGGCGCACCAGCGTAACGATGCCGCGTATATCCACGCGCGTGCTCGATCGCGCCTCGGTACATAAGGCAGCTCCCGGCTACCCGCGCCCTCCAAACACCTTCTCCCCGACGCAGCGCGCCCCCTTGCGTGCTGTCCCCCTCCTTCCCCCTTCCCGTCCGCACGACACACCTTCATTTTACAGCTCATTCTTTTTGTGTAGTATCATCAGTCTTCCCGCTTCGTCCCACAATGAATCGCCTGGTGTATTTCCTTGCTGCCCTTCCCCTTCTCCTCGTCTTCACCACCAGCGCCGATGCGGGCCCCGCCTGCGCCCGCAGAAACGAGGGCACCGACGCTTGCATTGCGAAGTGCGGGAGCAAGTGGGGATGGCCTGGAAGCGTCATGGGCACCGACCGCTGGGGTCAGGTCCTCACGAAAACCACCACCGACGACATGGGTGCCGTTGTGACCAAGGCATGCCGCGTCCGATCGTAAATCCAGCTCCTTTACGCGCTGCGCACTACAAACTAATTTCGATTACAGTACCGGCCTTGCTTCGGCATCCACCACGAGCATCGCCTCTTCCACCTCGGTCGTATCATCACCCACTGTCGCACCTGCGAATGTCATAGTCTCAGCCTCAGTCTCCACCGTCACCCCCTCCTCCTCTTCCTCAGCGTCCCTTCGCGCTCTCACCAAATCGAGCTCCGCCTCTAAGAAGGTCTCACTTGCGCCGCTCGTAACTAGCAGCACTGCTCCTGCTACCACCACGCACTCGACTACGTCTGTCAAGCCCACGACGACGTCGACGAAGCCCAAGCCCGCGCCCGCCACCACCTCTACCTCGTCCACAGAAGCGCCTTCCCCGCCCCCAGAGACCACCACCACCACCAAGAAGACCACCACGAAGCAGGCCGCACCCACCACCACCGCCGCCAGCACCCAGTCGCAGAGCAGCAGCGGCGACAGCGGCAGCTCCAACAATAACAACGGTAACAGCGGCAACAGCGGCTCGAGCAGCACCGGCAGCGGCAGCTCGAGCAGCAGCGGCGCCACTTCCCAGAGCGACATCGACCAGTACCTGTCGGCGCACAACACTATCCGTGCCCAGCACGGCGCCTCGCCCTTGACCTGGAGCGACGACCTTGCCGCGAAGGCGCAGCAGTGGGCCAACGGCTGTGTCTTCCAGCACTCTGGCGGAACCCTCGGACCCTTCGGAGGTTCGTGCTCAAACTGAAGAAAGTGTACTTTGGAACTGAACGGTTTACGTACAGAGAACTTGGCTGCTGGGACTGGCAGCAGCTACGGCATTGCGTCCGCCGTCAAGTCCTGGACCGATGAAGTTTGTCAGTATTCAGTAATGCTTAGACGGCGCGGGAGTAATTTGACTGACATACATTTGCACATTTGCAGCCGAGTACGACTCGAGCAACCCAGTGCCCTCCCACTTCACCCAGGTTGTGTGGAAAGCAAGTACCCAGGTTGGCTGCGCCGTGCAGTCGTGCAACGGCATCTTCGCCGCCAGCTTCGGGGTATGTCGTCTCCATCTAATGCAGTGGAACGCGGCTCAATTACGTCTCTCTGCAGCCTGCCAAGTTCTTCGTGTGCGAGTACTCTCCTCAGGGTAACGTCATCGGCCAGTTCGGGTACGCACATCCCCTCCCGATTCATATACACGGGGCTGACGACCACCGTATAACAACAGCCAGAATGTCCAGGCATGAGCAGAGAGACGCCCTCGTTTCATTTCTTCTTCATTCGCGCCGCCGGTGCATCAGGAATGTACGACGTGTCTTTTTAGTAGTTCTTTTGCATTCTGCCTTCTTGCTGTATCATCCTTGTCGAGTCGCTCTCCTTCTTTACTCTAGCTACTTCAATGAACGTGTATCACCATCTCCGAGCCTTCTGAGTGCAAACTACGGTCTACCTGTGTGCATGCCATAACCGCGTAGTAGTAGTAAAGGCGCCGCCACTATTACCCAGTCCGGCTCGCACGGCCCGGCCGACTCGACGCCTCCGGATTCCGAGACAGATGTGGGCGGCTGCAGACGCCATGCGTCCCTGGTGCGAACCTGCATGTCCCCCCGCATGACGCGGTCGTCCCCCGTCTCGCAGATCTGCTATGGCATCCTCGTCCTCATAACCACGTTCTTCACCGCCATCTTGTGCTCCCTGCACCTCTCCCAGGCCGTGCGCACCGCCCCGAACCGCTCGTACATCAAGAACGTGAATGCGGTCGTCATCGGCGCCGCCTATGTCATCATGGTACGCTACTGGGGGTACCGCTCTGGTAGTTGAGAATACTGAGAAAGGGGAATGGTGTGGGTAGCTGGTGCTGTCGCTGGCGTTCTGCCTGAAGCGGCGCATCGCGGTGCACAGGCGGCTGCAGCGCATCTCGAAGACGTTCCGCACGCTCGGTAAGAACGACGTCCCCGAGGTGAGTCTACCCGCATACGTTGGCCCCCAGGGAGCTCACGGACGGGCGTACACACGTAGAGCGTCTTCTTGTACATGCAGCAGGAGTACACGCGGGCGTGTCTCGTCGCATACGAGGCGCGCCCGAAGGACGGCTTCCAGGAGGGCTGGGGCCGGCCGGGCACGAAGTACGCTGGGATCCGCTTTCGCAGCGAGCTCCTCGCCACCGTGCGCATCATTGGTACGTCTCCCTGCTCTGTGTAGACCCAAAGACCAACCAAGGCCCGGCGTATAGACCGCCTCGCGCACCTGGTCATCCCGCGGCACCCGCCGCTGCGCCCGCACGCCCGCATGATGCACCAGTTCCGGTTCATCCTCCCGCTGCTGAGCAAGGACGAGGACGGGCTCACGCCACTGCATTACTACGACTCCGCGATCCAACTCGCGCGGCATGCGACAAGGGAGCCGACTGAACAGGAGTACGTCATTGGGATCCGCGCGGCAAGGGATATTGAGAGGACGTAAGTAGTTTTTTGCGTGGCAGGTTACGGTGTCGGCGCTGATCCTTGCTTGGGGTTGGCTAGGCTGAATGAGTGTCATTTGGAGATGGGCGAAGCCTCTTCCGTGGATCTGAGCACCTGTGAGTGGACTTAGAGGACATCTGTCGGCGATGGTGGCTGACTACTTTCTCAGATGATGAGAGGTAGAGCATGTGAGTAGACTCGAGACGCTGCCTGCTGTATGCGTTTTGCAATGGCGGGGATTTACATGTCCTGTTCCTGGCGGTTAACCGCACCTCGCACAAGTCCGCGGCCAAAGGCCAGCGTTCTCATGAGCGGCTCAAAGCTACCGTCATTTCCAAAACAACACAATGTGTCATCCATATTGCAAACAACATTGTCTAACAAACTCCACTACACAGGTCGCCTCATATCCCTACACAAAATATCCGATAACAAGCAAAACATCCTATAACGTCCATCCGTGAGAGCACTCTTCACCGAGCCGTCCGCTCCTGGCATAACACCCTCAGTGAAGGCCGCTCGCGTACACCTTCTTGAAGCTAGCGCGCTCGACCCAAGCAGCCCAGTACGCCGCCACCTTCGGCGGCACCGGCCCCTTCGTCTCCTTCTCGAGGGACTTGTACCCGTCCTTGTCAGCGGTGCCCTGCGTCAGGAACACGAGGCGCGCGAGCCACGCCCCGAGGTGGAAGTCGTCCTCGCCCGGGGCGGCGCCCCCAAGGAAGGGGCCGGCGTCGGGTAGGGCCGCGGGTAGCTCGTTGGTGATGAACGCGCCGAGCGTCTCCCAGTGCTGCACGGATTGCCCGAAGAAGCCGGACTTGACGGCGTCGGGCACCTCGCCCTTGAGGATGGCGAGGATCCCGCCGTTGCCGGCCTTCTTCGCGTCGTAGAAGTCCTTGAGCGGGGCGGCCTCGGGGAGCTCGCTGTGTTTCTCGAGCGCCTTCTGGCCTATGGAGGGCAAGGGGATGCGTCAGTGAGTGCTCCCGGACCCTGTGCGCGGGGAGACATACGGTTGTCGGCGAACACGAACGAGAAGCCAGACGCGTTGGCCTTCAGCTCCTCTTCGTTGCGCTATTTACAGAAAAAATGGCGCGATTGATGAGCACGTATACACTTCAATGGGGCTAGACGGGACTTACCGCGAGGAACATCGGCAGGTTGGGGTCAAGGCGGTCCTCGTGGATGGTGTCGATGATGGCGGTGCCAGTGGCGACCTTCTTGGGCGCGTGCTCGACGAGGTAGTGCACGACATCCTTGGTGTTCGTGAACGTCTTGCCGTCCGCCTCGAGCGTGGGGAGCGTCCCGTTAGGGTTCTAGCATAAACCCTATATGTTAGTTTGCAATTCTACGGGGTAAACGCGGCGAGCGTGGTAGTGTGGCACGATACGTACGATCTTGAGGAAGTCGGGGTGGAAGTTCGCGCCCTCGACGAGGTTGACGACCTTGGTCTCAATGGCGTCGTCGGCGTAGCCGAGCTCAGCACTGCGGGATGATGTGTGAGAAGCCAGGCTCGCGGGAAGTGCTGTGCTGTGCGACTTACATGGCAAGCTCGGGGGCGGCAGCCCAGACGGAGTGGCCGAAGGTGTAGAATACGGGCTGTAAGACACGGTGAGCTCGAGCTCGCTGTCCCACAGCATGCGGCAAGGCGACTCACCTTGGACATGGTGGCTGCTTGAGAAGTCTCGGGAGTGTTTGTGCGCGAGGAAGAGGCTTTGGGGTGCGTTGACTTTGTGAAGTGCTTTGTGATGCGGCCGACGTAGCCAAACACGACGCCTTTTATAGACTTGGGCGAGCTACTGGGTGGCATCGCGATCGCGGCGGTGAACGTCGGTGAGTAAGGGTGTCTTGGACGTCGCAGCAGTGGAGGAGACCGAAGGCCGTCGACACGTACCCTGTGCTATACTCATCCTGCACGGGACTCGTTCATTTGCGATTGTCATCCGACGGATTGTGCCATCCGCCCGGGTCGTTCCTGCGCAGGGATCGCCGCGCACGCATTGGCGTCGACAGGCACGGGCTTCTATCCATCGGGGCCCATCTTTCGCCGCGCGCTGATGAAACTTATTGCACGAGAGGACGACCGACCGGGAGCTCTGCGCTGAGCAGCACGATCGCTCGGGATACGACGTTCCCGAAAAGTCGGATTGGAAAGCAGGCGCGGGTCACGTGGGCGTGTCGAATTACACCAGCCTCCCGCTCCGTTCGGACGGGAACTATAGCCTGTGCTGCCCTCTGAATCGTCCGACATACGCCTTCGGGTGGCAGTGAAACGGCCCTACGTGCTTACGTGGCATTCAGGACTTATTCACGGACATCTCAACAACATATGCGCGACATATCGTCCACGAATGCGTGCGGCATAGGAAGGAGCCGTCTCGTACCTTTCTCGCTGCCCAACCACTGCGATCACGGAGGAAACAAGGAGCCTCATCCTCAACGATGTGGAGAATTGGCGACAAGGTGCGATGAAATCAGGAGAAGAAGACTGACATGACATCGAAGACGAAAATGCGTGAGCGTACGCAGGTCCAGAGGGGCAAGGTCGACATCGGACACCAACAGTTTCCGCTGCGATTCTCGATGCGGGCTCAATGCTCCTATACCTGAGGGGGAGATAGTGTCGCGAAGGCGGTATTAGAGATGACGTAGACTACTCACCTGACGCGTAGGGGAAAATTTTTGTGTGACATGGGTTATACTGCCTGCACAATCGGTCAAGACGCCCTTGCATCTTTCGGAGCGTTATGGCCACTGGCGCGAGCCTGTGTTAGTCAAACACGTCTGCGTGTATGCGTGGCCCACTTACATCTACACAGCGAGGAAGTTCACGAATAATATCGTTGATCTTCTTCAGGGTTGGCGCCACCGAGTAGAGCGTCCTGTCGCATTGGTGGCACTTGGCAAGGAACACGCTCTTGACCTCCGGCATGTAGTGAAAGGTTTCGTCCAACTGCAGGTCGTACGGCTTTTGTGTCCACTGGCGCATTAGGGCGTACTTGAGTGCCCACCAATGGCCGTGGTCCAACACCGCTGAGCAAGGCTTGGTAGGGTCTGCAGGTGATCCATAGCCACACGGGCCGCCGCAGACGTTTGCGTAGAACGACGCAGGGTCATCTAGCTTCTTGAAGAATTCTTCTCGTCTCCGGCGGTGAAGATCGAGTAGCAGAATGCGATGATGCGGCGTCATCGCGGCCAGCTCGGCCTGGGCTTCGGGCGCGAGGAGGTCCTGCGTGAGCGTACGGGACGATGCGTCCTTGGCTTCCTCCTCCCACCCCATCCTACACGCAATTCCATATATGCGCAACGGTGCCAGTGCGGAGAACCGAGAAGCGAATGCCAGGCGCACTACAGAGATGACTGTTGGCATCTCGTACTTCTCTGCGGCCGCAAGCAACGGCTCCAGATCGTCGGATCGGTGGTTTAGGGTTGGGATGGGGCGGCAGTCCGCGATCGAGAGCAGTACGACGAGGATGGACGCCGGCTCGCTCATCGGAATAGGCTCGAGGCGGTCCACAGTCGTCGGATCTTGCGGGAGCGTGAACATGGTTTTGAGCCACCCGGAAGCGCGAGAGAGCACGTCTGAGGATGCACGGAATAGCATGTCGTCGCTGGACCGCAACACCACGTTTGCGTCAGGGGACGAAAAAGCAGGATGGGTGTTGAGTGCTGGCGGGACGCTGAGCTCTGGAGTCGCGAATGTTATGGTAGCGGACATCTTGAATGTCGGTTTCTGTCAACGAGATCAGCGGACATGCCCGGCACAACTGTGGCGCATACATACCTAGTAGTGTGCTACGTACGTATATCGCTGAGGTGTATACGAGAGCGAGGTCGGTTGAACTCCAACCTCAAGTTGTGGCGTAGCCTAACTTTGTACATGTGTACACGTGTCTTTGACGTGCAACAAGCCTTTTGACTCCTGAGTACTATAGTACTGAGTCGGTTACTGGTCACTGTTGGGCATCTACAGCACCATGCACTCCTTGAAAAAACTACATTCAGGTGCACGAGGTCGTCACCCTATATTCCGTTAAGGATCAAGGTGTGCCACAGCGCCTCGAAGCCCGACAGTCCGACATCGTTGAAGAGGATCGTCATACCCCAAATCAACGACCACCATATTTCGAGGAAAATCCAATACAATGATAGAGACCACTCAATGAGCGTTGGGACACCGTTCCGAGGATACGACCATCTATACCTCTCTTCTACGCAACCCGCATGGCACACGTCTTCCCCTCGCCCACACGCCCCGCACACAGATTCTATAAATTGAACCTAAGCCACTATAGCTCCGGCTCCTCCGTACAACGCACCTCAGCGCCCTTATGCAGATCCCGGACGAGCGCCGCCAACCCATCCAATACATCCGGCATCACATAGTTCAGATTTTGCTGCGACGATTCTCGACCCGGGCTCAACTCTCCTACACCTGAGGGGCAAGTAGTGTTGCGGACTCCACGGTGGTTGATATGATTTAGATTACTTACCTGACGCGTAGGCCCAGTGTGAGCGTCCGCTATTGCATCTGCATAAATACAAGTACCGCTTACACGATAGGAAAAGACACCGGGCATCATAGTGGCCGCTGATATAAGACTGTGTCAGCCCAGTACCTCTGCATTTATGCAGAGGCTTCCTACCTCTACACATCGAGGAAGTGCTTGAATGACCGAGTTGATGTTTGTAACGGTATGCGCCCACTCGTAGAGTGTTTTGTCGCATCGGTGGCACTTGGCAGAGGATGCCTCCTTGACCTCTCGCATCCTGTAGAACGTCTCGTCCAGTCGTTCGTCGAATGGGTGTTCAACCCAGCGGCGCATCAGGGCGTATTTGAGTGCCCACCAATGGCTGTGGTCCAACGGTGCTAAGCAAGGCTTGCCGTCTTTGAAGTTGTAGCCTGAGCATGGACCCCCGAGAATGTTTGCGTCAAAGCGTGTAGTGTCGTCCAGCCCGTTCAAGAATCCTTCTCGTCTCGAGCGGTGAAGATCGATGAGCAGGTCGCGATGGCGCGACTCCATCGCGGCAAGCTCTACCTGGGCGTCGGACGCGAAGAGGCTCTGTGTGAGCGTCCGCGACGATGCGTCCTTGGCTTCTTCCTCCCACCCCATCCTGCACGCAATGCCGTACAAGCGCAGCGCTGTCATGTTATTGAGCCGGGAGGAGAAAGCAAGGCGTAGTACGGAGATAGCCAATGGCATCTCATATTTTTCTGCCGCGACGAGCAATAGTTCCAGGTCGTCGGAATGGTTTAAGGATGGGAGGGCGCGGCCGTCCGCGATCGAGAGCAGTATGACGAGGATGGACGCCGGCTCGCTCATCAGGATGGGCTCGGGGGGGTCCACAGTCGGATCTTGCGGGAGCGTGAACATGGTCTTGAGCCACCCGGAAGCGCGAGAGAGCACGTCTGAGGATACGCGAAATAGCATGTCGTCGCTGGACCGCAACACTACGCCTGCATTGGGAGACGAGAAATCGGGATGGGTGCCGAGTGTTGGCGAGGCGTGTGGCCCTTTCGCGAGTGCTTTGGTGGCGAACATGTTGGAGGTCGTGTGCTGTTATGAAGAAGATGAACGACGCTGCCCGACATTATCGCGGTAGATACATGCCTGCGCTACCGAGGTGGGTGGGGGAACGAGATTGAATCTAGCTTTCTGGAGCTTTCTTTATATCCGTGTACACGTGCCTTCGGCTCGAGGCGAACCTCCTGACTCGTGCATCGAGTACATTAGGCAATCTGGAGTACCATACGTCCTTCAACGAGATAAATGGAGGCAATCATCCTGTCTTCGGTCAGCGCGCGCTCTCGACAGGGTGCCCCACGACGGCGCCTCGAAGCCCTAACGGTCCGACATCGCAGGATCTCCATATCCCAAATCAACGATGTCCATATCCTTCAAAATGAGATACAAGAATAGAAACCACTCAACGTGCATTGGGACACCGCTCCGAGGATACGAATCGTCTACGCGTTTCTTCCACGTAACTCGCATGATGACACACATCTTCCCCTCGTCCACACGCCCCCCTCACGGACCCTGCAAATCGAACCTAAGTCACCACAGCTCCGACTCCTCCTCACCACGCACCTTCACGCCCCTAAGAGACTAACATGACATGGAACACAACAATGTGGACGCGTATGCAGTTCCAGAGGGGAAAGGTCGGCATCGAACACCGACAGTTTCCGCTGTTTCTCGAAGCGGGCTGAACCTGCGGCTGTGTCACAAACACGAAGATGGACATCGTGCAGCTTGGATACTCACTTGACTCGTATGTGTTGTGCGTCAGGAGTTAAACTCGGCTGGTTACACAGACCGAATCATAATTGCCACTAGTGTGAAAAAGCGTCAGCCAGATGCGTTGACATATATGTATGGTCCACTCACATCTATACAGCGAGGAAGTCCACGGATAATTATGTTGATATGCTCGAGGGTGTATGTCATCGAATAGAGTGTCTTGCCACATTGGTGGCACTTGCTGGAGAATACGTCCCTGACCTCCTGCATGTAGTAGAATGTTTCATCCAGTTGTCTGTCGTATGGTTTCTGGGCCCACTGGCCCATCATGGCGTATTTGAGTGCCCACCAAGAGCTATGATCCAGCGGGGCTGTGCATGGATGGGCAGGGTTTCTTGCGTTACAGTGGTCCCTGCGGGTGTTTGCATAGAAGCTGGTGGTGTCATCCAGCTCGGCGAAGAACTTCTCGCGTCGCTGGCGGTGGAGGTCCAAGAGCAGGTTGCGGTGGCGCGGTTCCATCGCGGCTAGCTCTGCCTGAGCCTCGTGCGTGAGGAGGTTCTGCGTGAGCGTGCGCGACGATGCATCCTTGGCTTCCGCCTCCCATCCCATCCTGCATGCAATACCATACAGGCGCAACGGTGCAACGTCGATGAGCCGAGAGGCGAACGCGAGGCGCACTACAGAGATGACCATAGGCATCTCATACTTTTCTGCAGAGGCAAGCAACCGCTCTAGATCGTCGACCTGGTCCAAGGGAGGGAGGGAGCGGCCGTGCACGATCGACAACAATGCAGAGAGGGTGGCTGACGGCTCGCCCATCGGGATAGGTTCGGTTACGCAGTCCGCATTTGAGCCCTGGGGGAGCGTGAACATGGTGGCGAACCACCCGGATGCGTGACAGAGCAGGTCTGAGGATACGCGGAATAGCACATCGTCGCTGGACTGCAACACTACACCGGCGTTGGGAGATGAGAAATCCGGATGGGTGTCGAGGGTTGGCGGGACGTTCGGCTCTGTCGCAAGCGTTGTGCCAACGGACATGTCTGATGTCGTTTGCTATAAACCGGGATATGAGCGACCCTGCGCGGCCAAGCCGTAGCGAACACATACCCAGTACGCTACGTATATCGAGGTGGATATGGGAGTGAGTCAATGAGTTAGTGAGTGAGGGTCTTTTTTGGAAGCCACGTCGCGTATGAGGTTGAACATCTGCCGCAGCCTTTACATAAATGCATGCGCTTGCTTTGTATTTGTGTACACGTGCTTCCGATTCCAATCGAGCTCCCTAGCTCCTGCTTTGAGTATGATTGGAGATCTAAAATACCAGTAAGTTTTAACATAACAGGTGGAGGTTGGCATAATGGCACCCTATCTTGCGTCGATGCGCGCTCGTCAACGTGCGCCACGATGTCGATTCAAAGCCCAACGGTCCGGTATCGCAGGATCGTCATATCCTAAACCAACGTTGTACATATCCCCAAGGAAACTCAAATACAAGAATAGAGACCACTCAATGTTTTTTGGGACACCGCTCCGAGGATACGACGCGTCTATACGCCTCTTCTACGCGCGCGCCCCACGCGCCCTTCCCTCGCCCCCACACCCCTCTCACGGATCCTGCACATATTGAACCTAAGTCACCACAGGTCCGGACCCGGCCCCTCCGCACTGGCACGCACCTCGACGCCCCTAGGTAGATCGCGGACGAGCGCCGCGAGCCCCTCCAGCAAATTCGGCATCACATAGTTCGCCTGCCCGCACTTCGCGCACCGCGCGCCGTACATCGCCCCGACCTCCGGCAGCGTGAAGAACGCGCTGCCGAGCTCCGCGCCCGGGGGCGCGCGCTCGAACTGCCGCAGCAGCGCGTACTTGAGCGCGTGCCACGTGCTGTGGTCGAGCGGGTTGTGGCACAGCTCGCCGTCGTCCATGAGCGCCCCAGCCCCACCCCCGTCGTGCAGGATGCCCCCGAAGAGCTGTGGGTCGTCGAGCCCCGCGACGAGAGCCTCGCGTCGCGCGCGGTGTGACGCGAGCAGCGCGCTCTGGTGCGCGGGCTCCAGGCGCACGAGCTCGGGCAGGGACGCGGGCGCGAGGAGGTCGAGCGAGAGCGCGGCCTGCGCGGCGTGTGTGGCCTCGCGCGTCCAAGACATGCGGCGCGCGAGGCCGTAGAGGCGCAGGGGGGAGATAGGGAGGAAGGGCGAGAAGAGCGCGGTGCGGAGGACGGCGAGCGCCATGGGCATCTCGTACTTGTCTGCAGCGTTGAGGATGGCCTCCAGGAAGTCCGCGTCGTCGAGCGCGGGGAGCTCGATGCCGCTGATCATCGAGAGCAGGGCTTCGAGGACCGCCTCGGACTCGTCGACAGAGATGGGCTCCGCGGCTGGTTGGGCGGCGCCTTGCGGGAGAGTGAGCATGGAGCGGAACCATGCCGAGGACCGGCTGAGGGTCTCTGAGGATATCCGGAAGAGCGTGCCGTCCTTCGAGCGCAGGACGATGTCCGCATTGGGGGACGAGAACGCGGGATGCACCGGGGAGTCGTCAGTAGTTGTCTTATCAGCGGCGTCCGGAGCATGTTTGGGCGTATCGCTTTGCGCAGACATGGCCTGCATTGATTGTGAGAACGGGACTTTGGATAGGAAGAGGTAGTACGTTAACTCACCTTAAGGTACCTCGCCGATCCTGGGATACGTGAAGGTGTGAGTAGAGAAGGACGGCCCTGCGCAGAGGGCTTTATGCGCTCCCGCTTGGCTTGTATAGCATCGACCGACCACAACGTGCGCCGCTTCCCGCGTCCTCGGGCGGCTGCAAGAACGGGTACATCAGAAGCTCTCAAGCTGGGAATCACGTCGCGGGCCCGGGTCGTCTCGTGACTGTTCATAGCAGACAGCTAACCCAAGAGATCGTATTAACACCGTATAAGCTTATTCCACACGGGAAGTAGATCTAGTAACATGACCGACACCGAGCCCCCAGCGCCGCGCGGGGCGCTCAGAAGCAGAACACCTGCGGAACTTATCAGCCAAGGTGGCGGGGCCGAGAACACGGGTCTACGCACCTGGTCCTCGAGCTTGCTGATTGTCCTGGGAGCAGCGTAGTTGAGCTCGGCGAGGTGCTTCCTATATGGCAAGAGCACTGTCAGAAAACGCGGTAACGTGCCGTGGTATACCGCCACCTACTTCATGGCCGTGATCATGGGCGGAGGGCCTAGGACAGCTGTCAGTACGCAGCGCACGCCATGCTGTAACAAGAGCACGTACCGCACATGAGGATCTTGATGTCCTTGTCCGTGGGCGGCAGGTGCTTCTCGATCTGCTCCTTCGTCACAAAGCCAACGCCGCCGTCCCAGCTGGGCGGGGGGTTGTTGAGCACGTAGTACACCCTGAACCGGTGGCTGTGCTTTGAGGCAAGCTCGTCGAGCTCCTTCTTGAGCAGGATGTCCTCAGGGTTGACGTTTGCGTAGATGAGCGAGAGCTTGGTGCGGTCGAGGGGGTTCTTGAGCGCCGCGCGCACGATCTGGAGCATGGGGGTGATGCCCGTGCCACCCGCGATCATGCCAAACTCGCGCGCGAGCGTGGGGGTGTAGCGGAACTGGCCCTTGGGGCCCTTGATGCGCACCTTGTCGCCGATTTTGAGGAGGGAGATGAAGCGCGAGATGTTACCCTTCTCGTACGCCTGGGGCCGGGTAACATAAGCGCCCAATGTCACGTACAGAGGATCCCGGGACAGGACATACCTTGATGAGCAGGTCGAAGTGGCCCAGGTCGTCGTCACTGCTCGTGGGCGTGTAGCTCCGCATGATGTCCTTGCCGTTAATCTCGGCCGACACGGAGACGTGCTGGCCAATGGGGAGACCGAGTACATCTTGCGGATGAGGAAGGGCGAACCGGTAGCTTTACGCGTACCGCATGAGACGAGGAGGCAAGCATGTGGGTTTGCACATAACTCACATGGCGGTGTTCGGCGAAATGACGATCTTCTCCCGGAGGGGGAACTCCTTCCATACCTGAGGGTCCAGGACGGGCTTCCTCTCTGGCCAGCGAAGCAGGCGTCAAAACCTCGTAAGGGGTTATGCAAGCGGACTGACGTACTGCCTCCGCGACCAAACTTCATGTACACCCATGTGCTCGTGACGATGGCGAGTGCCAGCGCGATGAGCTGGGCGTAGGGGCCGCTCGTGAAGTCTGCCATGTCTGCGTCTACGTGTTCCCGGTGCTTTCTCTCGAGGCCGATGAGGACGAGGTCGGAGAAGTGGTAGCCTGCGGCGTGAAGTTTTGACTTGACGAACGCGGTGAGGGCGAAGAGGAGGACGGAGGTGCCGAGGAAGGAGGCAACGAAGGCCAGCTGGAACTGGTCGGGCATGCGGCTCGCTCGCAGACTGAGAAATGCGCTGGGGTGAGGCCACTCGGGAAGCTGGTCGGGCGCGATCGCGGGGGACGGCCGAACTGTACCCGCGCGTCTGTAGCGCGCCGTAACCGTGTCGCGCCACGCCGAGGCCAACCGGGACGCTCGCCTAGCCACACGCGCCGCAGGACACTGCTCTCTCGACGATTCATGAAGTACGCTTTATGTATATTGCAACGACGACGTGGCGCGGTCTTCTCATGTAGCTAAGGGAACAGGTGCGTGCTCGGCGAATATGAAGGATGCACAAGGACGTGGCGAACATGAGTTGCCGGAGCTCCGGTACAGTCGCAAATGTGGCCCGTGGCACACGGATACCGGGTCCGAGGGTTTGATCAACTTCACGAGTCCGGGCTGCACTAGTCGCGTTGCGAGGGGCTCAAACGCGAGGATAACGGTCGGAGCCAAAACAGCTTGGAGGTGTGAGACTGAGCGTTCACGGGAATGTCAGGCGGCCGACGTTGCCAGTCGTGTCTTGCGAACTTGTGAAGAGCGGATTCTAACGTCGCGTGCTGTACGTGCTGATCTAGTACGTATCATCATTTGTTTTTGCAGACTTGTCGTTGAAGGTAGAGGAAGTGCCTGCAAATCTGTCGTGATTGCTCACGATGGATCCATACGCCTAATTGCAGATCACATTAGGACTGTGATGGCACCCCGCCTGCAGCTGATCGCGCGCCTGGATTGGGCAGAGTGCGGGAGGACAGAAAGGGTCATCATGCTGAAGTGGACGTTGAAGTGAGGTCGGCTCATCCTTGACTGGCCGCGCAAATCGGCAGCCTGCGGAGGCGGCGCCAAGCCACCGACTCGCGCAGTAGGAGTGGTGGAGGCGGGAGAGTTCCGCAGCAGACTGAGCGCGAGCAGGAGACAGGACTCGGTGAGCGAGGGTGGAGTGGGAGGCGGGAGTGGCAGCACAGGACGGCGGGCGACCAGGGGACGGGCGTCGAGAGCAAGTGGGAGCCTCGTGCAGCGATGGGCCGGATCGGGCGTCTGCCAATCCTCCACGCGGAACAAAGTCGCACAAACAGCGTGGTACAGTGCGCGAAGCGCCCAAGTTCAGTTATGGTCGGCGGTCGGTCGCGCCGTCCCCTTGTCCTCCTCCTCCTCCTCCCTCTCCGAGTGCTTGCTGGGTCCCCCTCCCCCTCCGTCCTCTTTTCCTTCTCCTTCTCCCCTGTACTTTTTTCTCCCTTTTTTCTCTTCTTCTCTGGGTCATCTCCCCCGGCCACCCCGCAGCTACAGCTATCTACACGCCGGCGTGTTGAACCAACCAGCAGCATGGACGCCGCGACCCCTCGCCCGCAGTCAACCCTTCCGCCACGCAGGAAGGGTCCCCCTGCGCCCCTTCGCATCGACACGCCTCTTTTCAACCCCGGCGTGGCCTTCTTCTCGAGCGACAGCTCCGCTTCCGCGTCCACCCTCTCTTCCACCACTTCTGACGCCGATTCTTTTATCCTCCCCTCCCCCAGCAAACCTCGATCCCTCCGTAACATGAAGAAGCTGTCCATAACCCTCCCATCGGCCCAATCCTCATCCAACTCCCTCACTCTCCCCGCCGTCGACCCCACCAACATAGTCCCTCCGACTCCTTCGCTGGGGCCAAAACGGCGCCCGTCTGTCATCTCCCTTCCCAATACAAGTACGAACCTCCTTCGTAGGAAAGGCGAGGATGGAGATGGCTCCCCCACCGTGGCATACGCCGATGGGCCCGCTCAGATCTTGCCTGGGATATGGCTCGGTTCGGAGGATAACGTTCGAGATTGGAGAGGTCTCATGGAGCGAGGCATCAAATCGGTCCTGAACGTAGCCAAGGAGGTTCAGACCGATTTCGACCAGCAGAGCACACAAGCTCTGCGCCCGTTCATGTCGACCCCCGACCTGAACGACTCACATACGGACTCAACACGTCGGGACTCCTCGTACTACCCCGCGCACTTACCCAGCGGCAGACCCGCCATGCACTATCTCAAACTCCACTGGTCGCACGGACAGTCCGATCTCGTGCACACAGGGTTCCCAGCAGCGTTCGCGTTCGTCGATCGCGCACTGGAACGTGGAGACGGCGTGCTCGTACAGTGCGTATACATCGTGCTTTCGAAGTTGCTTCGAACCAATCTCATGACCCTTTGAAATTGTAGCTGCCAATGCGGCGTCTCTCGCTCAGCCACGTTGGTCATCGCACTGGTTATGCGTGCAGCCGCACAGCGCTCTGCAAGCGTCCCCTCTGAGGTATGGGCGCTGAAAGGCATGCAAGGCGCGTACTCGTTCGTCAAAGAAAAGAGCAAGTGGGTTGGCCCCAACATGTCGTAGGTCTTCTTTCTCCAGATGATCGATTACGAATTGCCGTCTCACGGTAGCTTCGTGTCCCAGGCTCATTTACCAGCTCCTGGACTATGAACGGACACTGAAAACGGGAGATTCATCTCCGACCCCGTCTGAACTCTCCGCGGAAGAGGAGTGGGGTCGCAGGCGTCAAGCGATGGAGGACACCGATACCGAGGATGACCGTGAAAGCATCGAGATGATGCGTGAAGCGAAGGCGCTCGACCAGGCCATGGAAGACCGCATCATCGCCCGCAAATCGTCTTCGTCGTCACTTGAATCAACGGGTCACGGTCGCGGGATGGGTCCGGCTTGGCGATCGAAGTACGGCAGTCAGCGCAAACGCAAGGGTTCCGCAGCCAGCATTCTCACCAACGGCAGCATCCTCAGCGAAGATCTCGTCGAGGAGGATGAGGAAGAGGAACTTCTCGGCGTGCGCCGCAACTTCGACGCCGTCAGCCTGGGTGCCAGGAGCTCGAGTGCGGAGCCCACAGAAGACGACTCGCCGTCAGAGTCGTCGAGTCAGCCGTTCCGCCGTCCTGGCGTCTTCAGCCCTCCGATGTCTGGTACATTGACCGCTCGCCCTCCGGGCTTGTTCCTGCCCCCGTCCGCGCCTGCTCACAAGACCAAGTTCTCACTTCCCCCAGTGCCGGCCACAGCTGTGAGGTCGACCTTCGACTTGACTCCTCGCGCACCACGTACGGCCAAACCCCGTCGCCGGCCGCCCCCGCTCGGTATACTTCCTGCAGTACCCGCATCACCCATCGTCCCCGTCAACGCCCCCATCGCGCACCCCCGGACACGCACAGAGTCCCGCAAGCCGGAAACCCCACCCGCGCATCTGCGCGGCGGACCTGTCAAAACTACTCCGCCGAGAAGCCAAGCTTCCTCGGCTCTGGCGACACCCTCTCAGACACTCTTCGTCTTCCCTCCGTCTCCCACCCTCACGGCGCGGACGCCTTCGACGCTGACCATTACGTCGAACTCGTACCCCTTCCCGTCGATCTCGACGCCTCGCGTGTCGACGTTCAAGTCGGAGGGACGCCGCAGATCCTTTATCGGCCTCACTGCCCCCGCCACGCCCACGGTCGCTTCATCGCGCGTCGATGTGCGTGGCTGGATGTCATGACCCGTCCCATTTCTCGCCCACGCATCGGATGTACTGCATGACATGTGACATGTCTGTTTATGCCATCTTATGCTCGAGCCCCGTCTGTTCTGCCTAGCGACTTTCACCGTGCCACATCCCGGTTCTCTCGCATTTTCGCTTTCTGCTTTCCCGTCTCACACTTGGACACTTTTATTCCCTTTTTTCTTATTCTTCACGCTTGCGACCGCCTTGTTCACATTCTCTTTATATGCGAGGTCTCGGGCACATCTGGCATATATCATTATCACGGCTGCTCCTCGTTCGCTGTTCATATTCCCCGCCTTTCTCATCGGTCTCTCCCATTCTGTGTGAATAGATTGGACCCCGCATCGTCGCAGCACTGCAATTCTGTCTCCCGACTGTATATTATCACACCCCGTCCGCCGCAATTTCTGACATGTTCCCTGTCTCTTGCGCATTTTCCTCTCTTCCATTCATCGTTTGATCACCGCTCTTCTTCGTGTCGTCGCTCAGGGCCGCTCAGATCCACATGTACGCCCCCTCTCATATGCCGCTCCGCAGAGCGGACAGAAATCCAGGAGGAATACACCATGCATTCCCCACTCCATACTGCAGATCTCCCAGTCAGTCGTGACGCATGGGATGACGACCGAGAGCGCGAGTGAATGAAAAATATATGCGTGCAAGAATAGCGGTGCGAATCGCCCGAGGGCCCCGCGTACTTCACCCGAAGACGCGGCCGACGCTGTTCTTGACCACGCCCGTCAGGATCTGCCCGCCGAGGCCGCCCATGCCCATGTTCCAGCCGGAGGACGCGAGGTTGTTCGCCCACTTCTGCTTGGCATCGCGGTCGCTGCAGAACGCGGACGTTGACAGGCCGTCAGTCACCGGTCAGCCCTGCGTCGCGTCGTACGATGAAAGAATGCGGTACGCACGCGTAGGTGAAGCCAATGCCGTTCGTGACGTTGAACACGAGCGCCAGGACGACGATGGGCACGAAGCTGACAGCGGACAGCGGGAGTCAGCACACGTGCACGCGCAGACCGCAGGCCGAAGGCGCAGTGGGTGCAGCGGGGATAATGGGGAACGTACGACAGGTTGAACTTGAGGAAGGAGACGATCAGGAGCGCGAGCCAGAGCAGCGGGAAGGTGTACACCGCGATCTGGGGCCCATCTGCGCGTCAGCGCGACGTCAGTGCTGTGGACCGCAGTCTGACTGACCCAGAACATCCTGGAGCGGCCGGAGCGCGTTAGCACGAGGGTTCGAAGAAGAAGCGCATGGTACACAGACGGGGACGTACTTCGAATCAATGGGGTTGGCAGGTCGAGATGGCTGCAATGTGAAATGGCGAGTTGAGCTGGAGATATGCGCGAGAACCGGAGGGCACGCACGTCGCGGCTTTCGAACACCCAATAGCTTGAGCCGTCATCATCGACCTGGAGACCGGGGGACGGGCAGGTTGGACGGGCAGGTTGATAGACATGTGGCTGAGGAGCGTACCTGGTTCCAGTACCGCAGGCCGACCAGGCGCCGACCTGCTACATTCTACGGGCAGGCTGTCAGTTAAGATGGAGTAAGCGAGTGATAGGGTACGCACCCTGCAGTTCCAGAAGTCCATTGCGAGCAGGACGACAACAATCACGGACTGTCATGGCGCAGACGTTTAGGACGTTAACAGAGAGGTCACGCGGGGGGATACACTCACGGAAAGGACATAGTTTGATATGAAAAACCCACAGAGGATGTAGACTGTGATAGCGGCCACTCGGAAAAAGTAGAGGAAGAAGAGGACTAGGGGGTGTGCAGACTGGCACGGAACGTTGAGCTGACTTGTATGGACGCGCGACGTGATTCAAGGGAGCGCACCTGTCGTAGTATGCCAGCAAGACCTTCGAGCACACACGGGTATGATCTCTCTGTACTCCTCTAGTGCAACAGTCTCGGAAACACACCTGACTCTGCGTCTCCCGGATTCGAAGCCATCTGCTGTGCTGGGCGGGAGGCATTGGACCCAGAATTGGTGGTAGGTGGTGGGTTAATAGTTCCCTGAGCAGAAGTGCGCTGCTCGTATTCCGAGGGCTCATCGGCTTCGATTGTCTCGAAAAGAGGTGTTGACGAGCTCATGGTGGCAAACGAGAAGTGAACGGTCCGCGCGCGTCTCGCGCGTTGTACAGCGTCACTGCTATGCTACATATAGGCGCCCATTATACGCACTACGCGCTTCCACGTGGTTCACAACCTCCATGACTGTAGCTTACATGCTGTTTCAACTTCCGACTCTGTTCCAACTTCCGACTCTCTTTGCGTCCACGTCGTCCGCTCTTGAGTGAATACTGCTCTAGCTGCCACGTCTGTTGTATCCGTCTGGGAACGGTCTGGCAGAATATACTGCGGACTGATTGCGGTCATCACTGCCTGTATTTGTATGTTGGCAATAACTCCGAGCTGCCTTCAAGCTTGTCTCTGCTCCCCCACCACTGCACTCCCGTCTACAAGTTTTCAGCAAGGTCGTACGCTAGGGTTATACACCCGGGAACACTATGGCTAGTGCAAACGGTGACTCTAGCGGGTCTAACAGACCGTCCGAACGAACCCCTCTATTACCTAGCCGCCGCCCAACGCAAGAGGCTCACCACGACTCTAGCGAGACAGTCGTGCCCCACGTAGGAACGTATGCCTCGGAGATCAACCTCGTGGACCTGGCCACATACAACACCAATGATCTGTATCCTTCTACGCTTTCCTCGCGACCCGCGCAAACTGCTTTCGCCCTATGCGTCCTCTTGCATTACCGTAAATCAATTGCAGGAGTCACAGCATCGCGCGGACGCGACGTTTGGAATCAGTGGCACGAAAAAAACCAACATTCTCTGGGGATTAGCACCCTCGATTACCTGGCTCTTCGCGTGTGGTCCGAGTACCTTGAAGACGCTGGGACCGCAGACGAGATAGCAGAGGTGCTGTGGACGGCATACCCCATTGATGTGTACTCGCCGTTCACCACACGAGGTAAGAGGACGCTGTTACTATACAGCTCATCGATATAGCGCTAAGGACAACTTGCAGTGATTGATTTCTTAGCGGCCGGCCACGCCCCAGACGATCTCACAAGCCACCCTCTAATCCATCTTAGCCTAATGGATACATGGAAGTACGGCCGCCCCAGTGTCCGCGAAGGAGATGGCGTTGTTTCCTCCCTGCTGCGCTTCATAGATCGCTGTGCTACTCCTCGGTGAGTAAGCGTAGCTTTGATGCAAGAGATGATTTCTCACTCGCTCTTTAGGGTACTGTACATCATGAACGTTGGGACACATCTCGCATACTTATGGATCCTCTATGTCTTTGTGAACGGCCAATCAGGTGACTTCGGTTGTGTCCGCCACGCTTTCGTCCTGCTATATGCGTTGGGGAAAGTGGCCCAACCCTGGCCGCTTTCCACGATAGCGTCTCTCCTAGTGTTGATGCCATTCCTCTCCTGGTTCCCGGACACACCACATTTTGGCTCTCACGCGCTATCCAACGTACTGCTTGGTCTGTACTTGGAATTCATCTACCTCCACCTTCCCGTCCAGCCGACTAGCCCGCTATTCCTGCTGCGTCCGGAACAGATTCTTCCCCTCGCGGTACTTGCGTGGAGGGGTCTACGCGCCCTCTTCATCCCGCCACTGTTCTTCCTACCCGGCCTCATCCTCTCCTTGATGCTCCTCTCACAAACGTTGGACCGTTGGCTGCTCGGGACTTGGTCCGTCAACAGCCTTGTCGGGGGGCCAACCGACACCCAAATCACATTCTTGTACTTGCTCCTCACAATGTTCCTCCTCCTGTGCTTCTCCCTGATCTACGCCATGATCGTCAACCCCTTCCTCGCGGCGTCTCAAGGACCCGAGTCCTCCCCTTGGGACCGGTACACGCGATCCGTCGGGATGGAAGCGCGGCGTGCATTTATACGCACCGTCCGGCTGTACGGCTTGGACAATCACATCCCCGCGCCGCTCAACCTCCTGCAGGTCGTCTTCGTGCGCATCCCGCAGCTGACTCTCGTACTGCTACGCAAGAAGGATGCGGCGGCGCGGATTGCAGCCTTCGACAAGGTGCTGTGGCGGATTACGGTGGGACCCGCCGCGTTTTTGCTGTCCGCGCTGTGGTTGTGGCATCTGCGAGCATATTGATTGCATGTTAGGTGTGTACCCTTGAATTGTGCTCGTGACCTAGAAACTGAATCGTGTGGCGTGAAGCAGATGTCGCGTCCCTTGCTTTGATTGTTCCCGGGCTCTGCGCTCTTCTGTTGCTTTCTTTCAGTTTTGGGCGGCAGTATGGGATGCTTCATCTCGTGTTCGCTACGTAGATTACCTGGCGTGCTGGGTTAAGGATTATTGACACTCGTGTCTGCTCCTGTACTACCTTCGTGATTGCGGAATGTACCATACGAATTACTTATCGTCCTATACTAGTGCTATGTGCCTGAGTACACCAAGAGTACGGTGTAGCCTCATAGGCGCTCAATATTACTACGTCATGTGGCTGAGCGCTACCGCGCGGCCATAAGGTCAACCTTGTCGGGCCACGAACTTGGCGCGCCACACACATCAAACTTGCAGCTCTGCGCTATCCGCACACAGCGATGAGTACGCGAAGAAAAGCGGGTCAACGAAGCGGCCAACCACCTGCCAAACGGCGCAAGAGAGAGATTGGCCAAGCCAACTCGGACGATGACATACCGACCGCTCAGGCGCAAGCGAACGCGCCTTCCGCCGCCGCCCTATCTCAGCGCATTCTCCCTCTGGATCATATACCCTCACTAGGGGCCATATGCCTGAAGGTGTTTGCGGACAACTTTCAACGATTCTCCACCAAAGAGGCCATGTGGGAGAACGTGCGGTTGTGGCTGAAGGAGCTGCCGGATGCTCTCGTCCAGAAGATCTTCACGACCCTGAGGCACACGTGTCCGACGATCCTGGCCCATGGACTTATTGTATCAGTATGGGCCACATATTTCTGCAGTTGAAATCAATCTCACACAACTTCTGCTGTTTGCAGTACTTCTTGCGAGGCACTTCTATCGTCCTCTCCGATGACCTCCCCGGCGTCACCCGGCCAACAATATACGCAGTCGGGGATATGCCCACCCATGATCAACTACGGGAGCTGGAGCTTACCGGCTTCTCTAAAATTCCGGATGCGACGTTTGCGACGGCCGTGTCCAAGCTACCGGCTCTCCAAAAGTTGAACCTACGGTAAGTTCAACATCAAGTTGTTGGAATCGACAGCATCTGCCGGAACCAAACCGACTTACAAGTCGTATAGCGGATGCACGAAAGTGGCGCAGAATACCCTAGATGCAGCGGCCAAGCATTGCCCACAACTACAAGTTGTGAACGTGAATTATACCGCCGTCACGCCAGCCTCTCTCGCGCCTCTTCTACTCAACTGTAAAAACTTGGAGGTTTTGAAGGTCGCAGGGATCCCTAACTGGGTGAATACAGCGTCCTCCGGCGATTGAAGCCTCGTGCGAGGCTTGCGTACTAACGGACCTCCTGTATAGACTGATACAACATTTTCGAAGCTATGGAGCGCGTTAGGGGTCACGGAAGGCTTCCAACTGCCCAACCTACGTTCCCTCAAGCTTCGTCAGGCTCCCCTCAGTGACACGGTACTGAATCCCGTGTTCACCATCTGCCCTAACTTGGAACGTCTGGATCTATCCTTCACACTCGTCAAACGCCCCGCCCTACCCGCAGGCCACATGCTGGAAAAGCTCGTCCTGACGTCCACGAAAATTTCGAGCGCGGACCTTCTCGCAGTGGTCTCACCACTCCGCCGGCTGCGGGTGCTCGCCATCGGGGCCATGGGAGGAAGCCAGGGCTCCAGCGCTGCGATTTCCAACACGTCCGCCATGACGTTGACGGACGACACGCTGCGTGCATTGACGGACGTCCTGGCGGAGTGCCCCGATATAGAGCGCGTGAACCTGGTCGGGAACACCAAGCTGGGGTTCACAGGCAGGCGGGGGCCTGACGCCGCTCTCGCGCAGTTCGTCCGTAGGGTGGGCCGCCGTTGCAAGGTACGAGAGGGATGCTGTGCTCAGGGTTCAGTGAGTGTACGGCGGCCGGGGCTGACAGCCATTGAATTTCGCAGCAACTAAACTTGGCTAACATCGCGTCCTTGCGGTCGTCGGACCTAGAGGGCCTTGCCCAGCCTGATGACCTTGGCGAGGGGTCGTCGCAGCTGGTGCATCTGAACCTAAACAACACCTCTGTGGATGATACGGCGGCCCCATACATCTCGTCTTGTGTGCATCTGCAGACGCTGGAACTGGCTAGTACTAAGTTTACGAGTATGTTGTTCACACGTTTGATTGGTGGACGGATCATGCGACTTAACCTGTCACTCTGCTTCAGGCGCAGGGCTATTCCCGATCATCGACGCCTGTGAACGTCTTGAGAAACTGGATCTAACCAGCTGCAGGGGTGTGCGAGTCGGCGAACGACGCCGCTTCTTTGAGGTTCGTCCCGAGCACGGCTTTTCATGGCATGTAACCGAATTGAAGCGACATGTTCACAGGTCTGGGAGGAAGAGTGGAAGAACTCGTAACATTTCCTGGATATACCCTCGAATCCGTGGCATGTAGTTCATTATCTGTACGTGGATCCAGGGTTTCGGTAAACCCGCTCTGCACCAGCAGTCCCATGCCGCCCAACTTATGCTTGAAATGTTTTTCCAGGATCCAATGGGCGTTTAGGAGGGGACGCACTGGAAGTAGACTGTGGAACCCTTCGTCAGCAACTGCGCTCGAACGACCATCCTCAATACTCACATGCGTTCTGCGTCACACAAGTCGAACCCGCTATAGCCTCGCGCGTCAGCACTGAGTGTTCGCGACACACACTGGGATTCACGTACCGGCGCAGACCGTGGGTCCCGTCCAGTTTTGCCCTCCGCATTGGCCGTAGACCGGTGCCAGGGCGGTCGGTGTCGAGGCTGGAGCTGAGGCTGGCGAGGTGGCGGGCGCCGAAGTGTGGGAGCTGGCAGGAGCCGAAGTGGCGGGGGCTGAGGAAGCCGTAGTAGACGCAGGTGCGGAGGTTGACACAGGCTTCGTGGAGGATGGTGCGGGGGCGGACACTGTCGAGGCGGGGGCAGTTGCAGTGGGGGCAGGGGCGGAACCGGCTACGTCTCCGTAGAAGATACCGCGTCCGTTCGTTCCAACGAATACCCTGTATCATTGAATTAGTCAAGCCCACTACTGCTCAGACGCGAATGATAGCTTACCGGCCGTAGACGCGGAGATCAGCAGCGAGCACGTTCGCGCTCGCCGATCCAAAGCCGTGCGCAGCATCGTTGACCTTCACCCAGTTGACCCCAGCATCGTCCGACCGGAAGTAGCCCACGCCGCCGATGTTGGCCGCCGCGAAGAGGGCAGGGTACCCGCCCGCAGTCTTCGGCGCACCAAGGGCGATGGACCAGGCCTGCGAGACGCCGGAGATGGCGGTGAAGCTCGCGCCGGTGTTCGTCGAGTGGAAGAGGCCCTTGTCGGTAGACACCCAGACGTCCCCGGTCACGTTCGGGTGGACGATGACCCTGAATGGCGACGTCGACGAGCCGAGGCTGCCCTGCGCCGCGAACGTTTTGCCGCCGTCGGTGGAGACGAAGAACTTCGAGCCGGACGCGCCGTAGAAGATGGAGTTGTTCTTCTTGTCGGACGCGATGGCCGCGTCGGACGGAAGCGACGCCACTGCGGCGAAGGGGTTCGTGTACTGCGAGACCATGATGCCGTTGCTGGAGGTCTTCCACAGCACGGTGTCGCCGTTGGCCGAGAGTGCGACCTTGCCGCCACCGACGTCGTCGGGTGCGCCGTAGTCCTGCGACCTGTTCCATCGTATGAGCACTGCCTATAGAAAACGTCTACCTGGGTTCGTGCATGCCGTACTCACCAAGTCACGCCAGAGTCGGTCGAGATGGCAACCTGCTTCCCTTGCGAGCCGTCCGTGGTCGTTCCGATCCGAACGATGGTAGCCGGGACGTTGCCAGCGTAGTCGATGTCGGAAGAGCTCGAATAGGTCGGGTTCGTGTACGAGACCAGCGGCGCCGAATCCAGGCTCGTGTGGACGAAGCCTGGTGACGACACTCAGCTTCTATCATGATAGACCGCAGAACACAATAGACGTACCGTCGACGTCACCAATTGCGGAAATGAGATGGGCGCCCACGGGCGGCGAGATCAGACCCTGCACGGACGTCTCCTCGATGCCGTCGGCGAGCGACTTGAGGGTGATGTTGCGCGAGGCGGTGTCCCATTTGAGCAGATCGTGCCCGCCGTAGATGGTCTCGCCCGTGCCGTAGAGCCAGTGGTTCGAGTCGAAGGGGTCGATGGAGAGGCCCTCCATCATCCAGCCGATCTGCATGACGAGGTCCGAGGAAGTCAGGTCCGGGCCAATCCATGGTGCGAGCGTGTCGTCGTAGGTGTAGTAGCGGTTCAGCGTTGGGTACGACTGCCATGCCCAGAGACCGGTCCAGGTCTTTCCGCCGTCTGTAGAGCGGAAGATTTGCCCATCTGGCCACCAGGAGTTGAGCGCGGCGACCATTATTGTGCCGGGTTTTTGTGCGTCGACGGCGACACCACCGAAGCCGAAGTACAGATCGCCTAATAAACATAGCTTAGCCTCGTGCTACCAACAGTAAGATAGCAAGATTTGCCTCCAGAAACGGGAGTGATGTCGGTGAAAGTTCCAGCAGTCAAGTCGTACTTGAAGACGCTTCCCTATACGACCTATCAGCTAGCTGTCCACTCTTTCGCGAGTCGTAGTGATTACCATCGTGCCATCGTAAGGTCCTGCGCCGTCGGAGTACGAGATGTACAGAGCCTTCTCAGCGGGAGACAGGACACCCTTGTGAGGAATGAAGGTGTTGTTTTGTCCGGGGACCGCCTTCCCTGCCATGGAAGTCAGCTCGTGCTGGTCTGAAATCGAACTGTAGTCGCAGAACACTTACAGGTCGCACCCGCGTCACTCGACACGAAGATGTTGTCGCTACCCTTGTTCGCGACGCCGACGAAGATGCGGGGCGTCGCCTTTCCGGACGAGCCGGAGGTGGTGTCGAAGGTCACCCAGGACAGTCCCATGATGTCGTTGTTGTATCCTGAGGTGTCCGTAGGGTCCGGAACGTACGTTCCTGCAGAGGTCTGCGTCAACAAGCGCGCTTTGCACCAGGTCCAGTTGAAAGTGCATACCGACATTCGGGAAATTCTTGATCTGGGTCCAAGTCGCACCAAAGTCGGATGACTTCCAGAGACCGTTTCCGCTGCGCGCGCCGAAGAACAGGATGTTGTTGCTGTTGGGGTCGATCGCAAGTCGCTATAGGACGTCAAGTAATCATGCCCATCAGATTGGCTGAATTGCTGAAAGCCAGCGCTGTATACCTCGCCCATTCCGCGACCGGGCATGTTGCCGCCGACCTTGAACGGGAGGACCGATGGAGTGAAGGTCGAGCCCTGGTCAGTAGAGATCAAGATTTGTCCATTGTTGGGGTCCCAAGAGTTGGTGTACATTCCCGTCGCCTGGTGAAATGTGTTCGTGTCAGATCTTTGAGAGTTGTACGAGATGAGCTGCGAACACGTACCAAGTAGAGACGCTTGGGGTCTACGGGGTCAGTAGCAATCGCATCAACGCCCCAGTAGTTCCAGCGAGCATCGTCTACAAAGTCAAGCAGGGGTGTCCAAGAGTCGTCAGCATTGAGCTTGTACGCGCCGCCAATGTCAGTACGCGCGAACGCAAGCCCCTTCTGAGACGGGTTGAAGACAATGTTAGGCACAAAGCCGCCTCCGCCTCCGATCTTCACGTTCTTCCAGGTGTACGACTGCGAGGACACCGCGGCGACGAATGTCACCACGGCCGGCAGCGTAAAGACCGCCAGGAGAGTCAAGCGGAGCATAGCGAGTCGGATGGGCCAGATGCCTAGAGGACCGCTCGCAATGAGGGCGATTATATGCATGCGCTGCAGCGAAGAACATGACCGGTTGCACAAGGCGCATGCTTATTGCCCCCGACTAAGCAGCGACACAGCATATGCCTTCCGAAGAATAAGCGCGAAGAGTGGTCACGAAGGGAAGCGACGCGTGAGTCCGCGGTATGCATTGGGCAGGTATGTTTGGGACGACTGATACTCCGAGGATCCACTGGTGGTCGAGGTCCGAGACTGAGCCGTAAGTCGCGGGCCGCTCCCGTACATCGTGATCTGGTCGTGCATGAAGAAGGAACGGTGAGTTTTGATGCCAACGCAGACTGCTCACACTCACTGTGAAACACTGGCAGTGGTGATACGGTAGAACCAAATAAGAGACCGGGTCCGGTATCTATACCACAAGTGACGCCACCTGGTATAAGTTGCCGGGATTGTTTGTGAGTCGCAGCGTCGCCTCATTCGCTGGCGGTGGAGCACGATGCTCTACCGCCCGTGCGGCCCCGACTTTCGGACTTTTTGTGAAGCAGGGATGCTAAGAACCTTGTGATCGGAAGCGAGCAGGTGCTTGCAAGGTCACCGTCCATGTGCATTCAACAGGTCTTCTCCCCGTCGCCATATAATTAGTGGTGGGCAATGGCCCATTTCGAGTTAGGTGAGTTCCAGTGTAGGCATAGCTCCAGTGGTCAGTTGACTGTAGCTGAGGACGGCCGGGATCCATGAGACCTGCGGGTGCCTGGGTTCGAAGTGGGCGCGGTGCTCGTCCGGAGAAATATAGGGCCAGAGGCTACACGTTAATTAACTCGCAGACTCCGAGTCACGCAATTGCGCGGGCGACAGACGACATGGTGGTCCGGCACAGCTTTTGATCTTACCTGCTCTTTTTGCCCCCGCTCCACCCTGACCAGGGACCCACAATATATAGGTTTGATGAGTGACTGACGCTTGACGTCAACGAGGGCCGGGGGGGCGTATGCCCTACGAGCGCAGCCCTCTCTTCGAAATCAGTCCCACTCACTGACACCGGTTCTGACCCTGTGCTTGTTCTCCCGGGAAAGCGTGGTCATATTACTGGGAGAATGTGTGTGCACCTCGGTCGCAGTGCGTTTTGTTTTGGAAGAGCTTAGCGAGGATGCGTGTGGTGCAGGTGCAAGGAGAGCGCCACAACCGACGAGGGCGATTGAGCGGGAGACGCCGGTGGGTGGCGGTGCTACGGCTAGCTGACGAGCGTCTAAAGACAACAAGGGCGGCACGGGTGCTTGTGCCGAAACGAGCATGACCTATTCAGACACAAGGCGTTGCCTGCAGCTGGCGGTGGCACACTGGCACGCACATCACCGCCCGCCAGACAAATAACACGGATGGCTCATAAACCTTACCACCCCTTGCGCGCACCTTCACTCTTACCACCATCTGCTACGCCCTCCCTATCTCTCAATGTTCGGCTTTCTCACATCCTGGGCATCGGCACCACCGGCCCCGCCACCAAAGCGCATCCCTCTTAGACAAGGCCGGAGGAGAGAACATGACGCTCATATAGCAGCGCCACATCGGTCTGCTACTCCTAGAGTCGCGCCACATCAGTCTGCGAGACTGGGATATCCACAACCTGAGCCTGTGGCGATGGGGCCGGCACCTGTGGACGGGGAAGTACGAAGCTCGTTCTTCACTGCGTTGTACGCGCCCTACGCCGATACGCCACAGCCCCGTCCTCCTCGACTTCCGAGAGCGTTCCAGTCGAGATGCAATGCCCGTGTCGACTGGACTGTCAGGCCGGCCCTTGACACGTCCAGCAGCGACGAAGAAGACGACGAAATAAATGCACCTAAGATCCCGGGCGGTCTTCTCGAGCAACCCGCCTATATCCCCGTGAACAAGTGGCTTTGGACACAGAACAAGCCTCTGTCAGACGCTGTAACATTGCGTAACATTTCTGGTGCGTTGTCTCAAGCTCTCTAGCGGGATCGAGAGACGAGTTCTTACTTGCCACAGTTGACGCCACATGCGCCACCAGCATTATGAGGGCCAAGATCGACGGTACCGAAGTAACTTATCTGTGCAAGAGGTATGTTATCATCATCTAATCCATATCATAAGCTCAAATGAACGTATCTAGCTGGTCTCGTGCTTCGCGCGATCAGTGGCGAGGATTTTACTCTGAGGTATATTCCTCTTAAACCTCTACGACCTTTCAGTATAGTGACCCCCATACCACAGCTCAAACTCTACTCCTCGCCATATTACATGCGAGCGCTGCAGGGCTTCATCGTGCCCAACATCATCAACCTCTACGAGAGCGCTCACTCCATCTCCCTCCTCATGGAGCTCCCACACACCTCCTTCTGGATGGAAGCCTCCGCCGACATGCCCGCCGTGCTCAAGAAGGTCGTCTACCAGACCTACATCATCCTGCACCAGCGGGGCATCCTCCACGGCGAGGCCGAGCTGCGCAACATGCTCATCGGCGGCGACGGGCACGTCACGCTCGTCAACTTCCACGCCGCCCGCGCGCGCTTCCCCATCCCCGAGCTCGGGCTCGAGCAGGCGGACCGGCGCGAGTTCGCGCTGGAGCTGCGGCAGGTCGCGTACAAACTCGACTACGACGGCGCACGCGCGCGCGAGAACGCGAAGATGGCGCGCTTCGTCGCGCTCGAGAAGCGCAACAAGCGGCTGCGCGAGCGAGGGCGGCCTGCGGAGAGCCCGATGCTCGAGGAGCGCGAGGAGCCGTTCATCCCGGTCGACCTGTGGAAAAAACGGTTCACGAACGCGCCCGATGTGGCGCACCGGAGGCATGTCGTCCCTGGACAGGCGCCGGACGAGCTGCAGCGTTGTATTGATTCGTTCGAGGTTGCGATAGAGCATATGGAGCAGCGTGAGACGATAGAGATGTTGTCTCCGCTCATCGACCGCTTGCCTCCGCCGACTCCGTCATCTGACGCACCAGAATCGGAGTCGGAGTCGGAAGCCCCACCGTCGAGGTCTCGCAAACGAAAGGCGCGTCAGGCGGTAGAGGATGGCGAGTCTCCGCACAAACGGGCCCGAGGCAATGAAAGCACGGACGAGCCAGCATCGCCTCCACCGTCATATGAACGTGCGTATATGCCATATATTACTCGTGCACCGAGCTAATCGGCACACAGGTTCATCTACCACATATGACACTGGCACCTCAGATACTCTTCTGCGGGCACAGCCGACCCAGAGGTATCCGCAGAAGCCGGACTTCGTACGCGACTTCGCGGACAAGCCATACAACGGTCCTCGCGGGTACTACGTCCCCTCCCCGCCAATGGAGTCCCTCGCGAGCACTATGCGGAACATACACATCCGCAACACGAACGCCATCCAGGCAGCCCTGCAAGGGCTGCATTATTACCGGTTCGACAAGCCAACAGTGCGCGCACCGTCCTTCAAGCGGAACCTGCCGGCGGGCTGCCACATCTCGCTCGGCGCGCTGAAGCGGCAGCGCGCTGCGGCGGAGCATCCCGACACCACGGAGGGGATGCGGGCGGCGAAGAGGGTGCGGTTCGAACAGGACCGCGTCGCGTCGTTGATGGAGCGCCGGAAGGTGAAGTTTAGGGAAGAGGTCTCCTTCCTGGAGCCGCCACCAGTTGTGCCGGATTACGCACGAATCATCGTCGACGGGCCGCCTGCGGGATGGCCCCCGGAACCTGTCCCTGCCGCCGTGGACGAGCCGCCCGCAGCAGAGCTCCCACAACCTGTCCCTGCGGCGGTCGAAATGCCACGAAGCATCCTGAAACCGACACCGCCTGTGAAGGGTGTGACCTACGACTTCAGCCTCTGGCCGATGAGGTCCCACGGCGCCTTCGACGACCCCGATGAGGACTCTCAGTCTACGCCGTTGGTACTTGGTCCCCCTCCAGACGCGGCGCCTGTGGCTGGCCCATCTACGCTACCGCCGGCGGGCCCGGACGCGCCCGAGGGGTCTGGGCGAATACTTCCCTTTACTGGCGTAGCGGGGGAGCGGGTGGGACGCTCGACTGAGCGATATGCTGATGCGTCTATCGCTGATGGCGCGGACAGCGCAGCGGGCTCGTTATCGGGTCCTCCGTCTGTGCCTTCGCTTGCTCTCACGGACGAGGCCTTCGCCGCCTCCGCGCCTGCGCCCTGGACTGTCCCTTTTATGGAGGGACCGGGGGCGTCGATGGTTCGCGGCACCGAAGCGTCCGCTGCGACGGGTGAATGGTATCGGCCTCGGAGTCGGACCCAGCCGCAGTCGAGAGGCGGGGCGGGGTCGTCCGCTGGTCATGCGCCATTACCAGACGACTCCGAGGAGGACGAGATGGAGATGGCGGAGGTGGAAGGGATCCTGTTCAGGTTATCGGACTCGGAGTCGTAGCTTGCGGTGTGTTTGTACGAGCCGCCGCCACCGTGCGCACAGTCTACCGTTGACAGATGGCGGCGATGGTGGCAGAACTGGACAAAAATACGGATCCATTTCGCGCTCCGGATTAGCACAAAGATTCGAGAGACGGCGTCCCGGCGACCTGGGTGCGTTTTTATCGGGTGCCTCAGCGTATCTGCAGGGCGGCGTCCTGCACAGCCCGGCGTTTCACTCTTCCAAGAGATAGGGCTCGCTTAGCTGCTGTTAAAGAGACGGGAGTGAGGAGACGGTGCCTGAGCAGCTCTCGCTTACCCGTGACAGTGGTGGAAACCGACCGGGATGGAGGTGGAGTCGCGTGAGCTGCATAATTTCCGCTGACCGCTGAATTCGTCAGCTCCGCGGTCCGCTGTGCTCCTACGCGGGTATTTGGCTGCCAGATACACGCTGTCGTCCGCTGGCAGACTGGGATGCTCAGCCTCGCGCAGTGCCAGGATCCGTCGGGCGCGGTGAGAGAGACAGTGGATACAAGTACGCGTAACGGTGGCGCTGAGGCGCCGGTGGGCCCCGCGATCAATGATCGCGGGGGAAACATATGTCCCGATCGAGTATGGACAGACGTGGACGTTCTCGAGGCGTCTTCCGAAATCCCGACTCTGGCAACCGCGCCTCCTATCTTTGCGGGACCAGTGCGCTCGCGATTTCCCCCGAACGAGCGCGGGAGAACGGCGGCGTCCCAGTACTTCTTGACTCAGCTGCGGACGACGGTGTCGCGCATCAGCCGAGGCGACGTTTGGGGCTTGAGAGAGCACATGGGCCCTTGAATCGTAAGCGAACTCTCGGTGTGCTACGAGCGACGAGGGCGACGAGATATGGTAAGGTTCGGCCCATGATCTTACCCCGCATCGGCTAACGATCTTGAGATACGACGACTGCACACGGCAGATTGATTTTCACCCTCCACAGATAGACGCCCGTGCCCGTCCTGCACGATCGAGCCCGACTGGGGAGAGTGCGGCTGTTCTCCCGCGTCCCGCCTGCCTTTGCGGGCAGCTGCAGGCACCTGCCCGGCACTCATCCGAGCTCTGCGTGCACTGGTTCCAGCGTGTGTGAGCGCGGCTATAGGTGGGTAGCTGGCGGGAGTGGCAGCGCAGGCCGGAAAGGTCGGGAGATTGATAGCTGCGAGAGATGCTGGAGAGGATCGCTTGGGCCTTGGCTCAGGCTGAAATCCTCCAGTCATATCGCGGGCAAATTTCTCTGCCGTACCTATCTTCCCAATACAGACATCCACGGCCCTTTCCTGCAAGCGCCAGACGGCACATGGATCGCAGTATATAAATTGTCTGCTCCCCTCCGCTGCCAATGAGAGGATCCCCCCTTCCACATCCCGCATCCGCAGTCTTCTGTCTCTCTCACTAGCCATCATGGGCGTCGAAGACAAGGGCTCAGACCCCCATCTCGTTCACGAGGTCGTCGCGGAGAAGCACCTGGACTATGATTCCGAGAACCAGGTGCCCGTGCACGCGGAGCACACCCTCAAGCGTCAACTCAAGAACAGGCACATTGCCATGATCAGGTTCGTTGAATTTACCATTCTCGGTATTCGCCTATGCTAAACTCACGTCTCGTATAGTATCGGTGGTGTCATCGGTACTGGTCTGTTCTTGGGTACCGCGACCTCGCTGCAGCAAGGAGGTCCCATCGGTCTACTTCTCGGTTATGGTGTCGTCGGAACTGTCTGCTACAGTGTCATGGTGCGTACAATTAGTCCCGCGAAAATCGTCCAATTCCCTCACACGACCTGGATCACCTCAGATTTCTCTCGGAGAGATGGTCGCATACCTCCCGCTACCCGGCGGTCACATCAAGCTCGCAGAGCGCTTCGTCGACCCGGCATTCTCCTTCGTTATGGTAAGTCGTGATGACATGGCATACTGCGGCGTTTTGCTGATAAACCGCACGCAGGGCTGGAATTACTGTGCGTACCCACTGCGGCGCGGCTGCAAGCAGTGCGGATGAGAGTACAACCGAGCTGACCGCTTACTCAGGGTATAACTGGACTATCATCCTTCCTGCGGAACTGAGCGCGGCCGCCGTCCTAATCAATTTTTGGAATCAATCGGTCAACAACGCCGTATGGATAACGATTTGCTTGGTCGTGGTCATCACGATCAACATGTTCGGTGCGGGTGTGTACGGAGAGTGCGAGTTCATCTTCGCGTATGTCATTCCCGCCCCCTCGCAGCATCTCCGCCCGCCTAACCGTGTCGATGCAGGTCCATCAAAGTCATCACTATCACCGGTCTGATCATTCTCGGTATCGTCCTCGACCTCGGCGGTGGTCCCAACCACGACCGTCTTGGTTTCCGCTACTGGAAGAACCCGGGTCCGTTTGTGCAGTACGACGGGATCGCGGGCGCCAAGGGCCAGTTCCTCGGGTTCTTCGCTGTCTTGACCCAGGCTGCGTTCTCCTTCATCGGCACGGAGATTGTTGCTGTACGTACTCCCTTCCTCCCCAACTTACGTGACACTTATGCGACGGAAATCACAGATTGCAGCAGGTGAGGCGAAGAACCCTCGTCGCAACTTGCCCAAGGCCATCAAGCGCGTCTACGTCCGTATCCTGCTCTTCTACATCGGCGGTGTCACCATCATTGGCCTTCTCGTGCCTTCTTCGGACCCGGGTCTGGGCATTACGACTTCCGATGCTGGAAAGTCGCCCTTCGTCATTGCCATCCGCAAAGCCGGTATCACAGGACTGCCATCGGTCATCAACGCCGCCCTCCTCACCTCCGCGTGGTCCGCTGCGTCTAGTGACTTGTACACGAGTTCCCGTGCACTCTGTACGTTACTGCATCCTCACGAAGACGCTCGATACTTATGCATGACACCTTACAGACGGCCTTGCCACTGTCGGCAATGCGCCCAAGATCTTCAAGAAGGTCACCAAGAACGGCCTCCCCATCGTCTCTCTCCTCACTTGCGCCGCGTTCTCCACGCTCGCATACATGGGTGTGTCGACTGGATCCGGCCGGGTCTTCGGGTGGTTCGTTAACAGTAAGTCGCCGGCATACGCCTGCCAAGACTCGTGCGGAGCAGCGTGTTAACGCTCTTCTTCCCAGTGACCTCCATCGCCGGACTCATGACGTGGTTCGGTATCAGCGTGACGTACGTCCGCTTCTACAAGGGCTTCAAGCTCCAGGGCTTCGACCGTGCGACGCTCCCGTACGCTCACGTGCTGCAGCCGTACGCTGCCTGGTACGCGATCTTCATGTGCCTCTTCATCTGCTTCGTGAGTACCCCACACCCTGTCCTTCACATAGACCGCACGGCTAACGCGCGCGATGTGCAGTTCTCCGGCTGGGCAGTGTTCCTGAAGGGCAAGTGGGCGACGGACACGTTCGTCACGAACTACCTCCCGCTCGCGCTCTTCCCCATCCTCTACATCGGCGCGAAGCTCTATTTCCGCACGCCCATGGTCCGGCCCGAGGACATGGACTTCATCACCGGCCTCAAGGAGATCGAGGCGGAGACCTACGACGAGCCCCCTCCCCGCAACTGGGTCGAGAAGTGGTGGCAGTGGCTGGTGCGTTCCCTCTGCCTTTCGAACGCTTACGCGCAGTCGCTCAATGATTGCCATCTTGCAGATGTAAAAAACGGTTCGGTATCTTGCCCGCCGCGTAATGCTTACGACTCTGTAATGCGCGGTCCCCACTTCTATGTGCCACCGTGGAGTATAACCCCTTGCTGCAGCGCACGCTGCTTATTGTACTGTAGATGTAGTATCCGGAATTGTATAATGATAACCCGGTTAACAGCTGGAAGTCTATTTTGAGGCGACGAGAGGCGTCCACAACAGATGGAAGTGACCCACATACTCCTACAACCGACTCATATTGAATATCCAATTTGCAATGGACGACGGTAGGGACGGGTTCGCCTGGCCGCGTGCACACGTCGGTAGCCGACTCTAGGTACGCCGGCGATGCGCATGTTTAAATGTGTATTCACATGTTCACATGCGATCGTAGCGGTAGGTCAGAAGTGACGGAGTTGACGCCTCCAGGACGCCTCCGCGCAGCGTCGGATCGGTGGCGCTTCCTTCAGAACTTCCAAGTTTAAATGCTTACAGCGTGTTCGCGCGATCGAGGGTGCGGATTTCCCCGGTATCCATGGGCCAGGCTGCGCTGTATTTCGAGTTTCATGAGTGAGTATATGCGGGTCTATGTCAGTGTGCTTCCAGTCTTGTTTGAACTTACGTACATACTTGCCTGCAGGCGAGCCCGGTGCCGGTGCTTCAGCGACCGTAATGCACGTCTGTGGTTTACGCCGACCCCGGTTATCACAGAAACGTCGATAGCGAGTTTGAGAACCCGAGGACGCAACGGCCGGGTGAACCGGTCATGCATGGAAACGATTTTCGAGACTTGGCGATCGCTTGCAAAGTCGCCACCATCTGCGAGTAGAGGCCTGGGTCCCATGACGCGTATGTATATCGCAATCGAGTCTACCTGAAGCCGTCTCAGTCGTGGAAGCGTACTCTTGAACTGCTGACGCGTACCAGAATGCGCCCATAGAGAGGGCTTGCTTCAAGTGCCGGACAGAAGGATTGAAACATGCACTGGCAGGTCACGGACCGTGCACCACAGACCCTTCGTCGCAGCTGCTTGACCAAGTGACCGTCACTGTCTAGATGTCGAGTTCACATTTTGGGCTCAGATCAAGGGTGCGACGTTTGACAGGAGGTTTGCGCCAGGGTCCAAGGCCTCCTCCGGTGAGCCTCGGGGAGCAGCATTGGAGTCTGCCGACGTCGGAGTGCGGCCCATGTTACCTGTTCCGCGCCGCCGCCTCTTTGTCGGATCGGGATTCAGAGGATGCAGGTCTGAAGCGTCGGGCGGGACGTGATGCATGTTGCTCTCGCCACCTCCGGACAGCCGGCCCTAGTAAGTATGTCGCTGTGTGGAGGCCGCGGGGCGCATTGCCCTGGTCGCGATCGCTCTCTGCGCGTACGTACATACCGATCCTAAAGAGCGGATCAGTATTTGAGCAACGGGGACGTCGGCAGGTCGCTCACATTGTCCGGTGTCATGCAACCTATAGACGCGTCATCGTCGCGTACACCGGTGCAATGTCTCAAACATGCGTAAGTGAACTGTCGCACTACTCATACAGCGCTTCTCCGTGATGGCTGCACCGCGACGACTGGGGCGGCCTGAGTCGCCTGACTCTGGCATTGACTGATTATCATGATGCGTCCTCCTGATACTGCGACGAACGACAGAGAAGAGTGGCGAGAAAGACTCTTCGCGAAGGTGCTCCCCTGGAGCCCCTATGGCAGAGCGGGAAAACATAGGCGGGCGGGCCGCCGCCGACTAGGCCTGTGGCCTCAGCGCGGCGCGCCGATCGTGTGCGCAGATTTCATTGAGCAGCGCAGTGCGTCGGTGTCGTCGTCCTATCACCGGTGTGGGCTGATATCCTCTGCGCCTGCGCGCGATTTCGGGCGCGCCAGTACGATGTTGCGGATGTTTGTCCGCAGCGAGCGCAGTCCGCGCGGGCAATCGAGCAGCTTTTTGCAGACGACGACAAGTGGCTGCGACTGCCGGACGTTCGACGAGGGGTTCCGCGCTGGTGCCACGGTGGGGCAAGATCCTTCTAGCCTGGCAGACTTCCTAAATCGTAGGGTTACATCCCGACATGAGGCAGCGACTCGCTTGTGCTGATGTCCAGTGTCAGGTCCCACAAGCTTGATGGCGATTGGCTTGTCCAGGAAGGGGTGTCGCGTTGCTTACTGGGTTGAATCCAGGTGGTGATGGACATGAGCAGGAAGGCTACTGTGTTACTCACGAGACTAGCATGTTGTGTAGCTGGGATTCAAGTAGCTAAAGTCGGCTACGAATCGTTAATTTAGTGAAGGGAGCTGTAGGCTGTACCGAACTGATACAGATCAATCCGAACAGATGGATGATCTGGCTCGGCATGGGAGGAGCCTCATGGGATCGAGGGCGGTTGTGGTAACTACTGTTCGCGACGGCAACCCCACGCTCGAGACGACCGCCGGGCTCTCTGCCTGTTCCTTTTCGCCTTGTACATCTCTTTGGACGTTTGTGACGACCCCGACGACGGAACGCAAGGCCGGCCGAATGTCTAGTTCTGAAACGGAAGATGACCTGTACTCGTCTTACACCGACCGCGGGCCACTTGTGGAGGAGCACGACGACGTGGACAGTCCGGTGCTAGGGTTGTGGGCGGACGAGGAGGAGCGGTATACGCAGCGACGCAAGTCTGGTGAGTGCGCATTCGAGTTGTGCGAGGAATGATGGAGGAGGGCGAGTTTGGGGCCCGCCGTAAAATGCGCCCAGGCGGAGAAGTCTGCGAAGGCTGGCCTGTCACGGTTACCGCACAGCGCACGCTCGTCCACGCCCACCATTCCTTCCTCCCGTCCCTCTCTGCCCCTCTCCCCGCCCCTGCATCATCCCCTCCATCGTCCCGCCTCATAATCTCGCGGGCACCCACGGTCTTTCCTGGCCTCTCCGTACCGCCGTGATTCGCAGCAGTTGCTGATCTGACTCTCGCTTCTTTGCAGAGCTCGCCTTGTATCACTTCTCTGCGCTCTCTCCGTCCTCCCCCTTTTCGCCCACCTCCGACCGGTCTGCAATGCTCAGCAGGCCTCGCGCGCCAACACCGTCCACCATATCTGCGACCCCAGACGACTGGAACTCCGATTACGACCCACAGTCCCCTGGCGTGTCCCCCTCCAGCGGCTACGTCGTGAACACCCCTCCCTCTATGCTTACCCCTCCCCCCGTCATCTCCTCCCAGTCTCTGTCTGCTCTGGGTTATACTGCGTTTAGCAGTGCCGGCAACGACGAGGACGGTGCTCTCTCTGACTCCGGCTACTCGCATTCATCGCACCCCTCTACATCAACTACTACTCTCCCCGACCCTTCGCAATTCCCTGATCCCTACCCTTATAGACCTTCCCGTTGGCACCTCGGCTCCGCAACGCCGGCATTATCTTCAGCAGACTCTTCCTCTGCTTCTACGCGTTCATCTGCGTACACGGGATCCGCGAAGTCAGGCGACTACGGGCACGTGAACGTGGCTCTGGGTGGCGAAGACGAGGCCACGCGTGGCGTCGGGGTGGGTATAACCACCGACGACATCGTCCAGCTCAAGACGCAGGAGTCGGGCGCGCCCTCATCCGCGACGCAAGGGAGGACACCAATCGATCAAGGTCGGTGGTCAGATTATTACGCGAACGGCATGCGCTCGCGATCCTCGTCCCTCGCGAACTCCAAGGTGGAGCCCTCGCAGGACAAGCCCCTCCCTGTGCTGCGCGCCACGCCCAGTTTCGACATGGGCTGGCAACGACCGGACGAGCGGGATGAAGCTGGCATTGGTAGCGAAGACGAATTGGACGATGACCCCTCCTTCGATGACGACGAGGAAGTCGACGACGAAGAGGTGCCCGATGAGCCCACCAGCGCAGCGCTCATGGCCGAAGAAGGTCGGGGCGTTATCGTAAGAGGAGGTGACGCGCCCATCATGCGTCTACAGGTGCATTCAGGTACGCCCCTTCTCCTGCGCTTCCGCATGAACACCGATTTTGACCGCGCGGGTCAACGCCGCAGACACGACACATCTGTTGATTGGGTCTTCGTCCACTCCGAATCACGTACCAACATTCCTGGCGACCGCTCTTCCCCAAATTAGCTCCTGCCTGCTTGCGCTTGACATCTCTGCGAATTTCCTCAGTGCCTTGCCTCCTTCGCTGTCGGGTTGTGTCAACCTGGAGGAGCTGAACATTGCGTACAACCCCTTGCGCGCCTTGCCAACCTTCCTGGCAACGCTCAGCAGCCTCCGTGTTCTCATCGTAGACTCTACTGGCATTAGCACACTTCCTGAATCGCTTGCTTCCCTCGAGATGCTTCACACTCTGAGCATTCGGAGGAACAAGATGCATTCTTTGCCCAGCTGGCTGTGCGAGTTGACAGCGTTGGAAACGCTGCTCGTCGACGGTAACCCGTTCCAAGGTCCCTGGAAGGCCCTTATGGAGCCGTTGCTTTCTCGTTCACCTCTTTCCCCGGGGATGCCCCCCTCTACCCCGATGTTTGCCCTCCACTCCGCCAGTATGCGGAGCACCACAACGGCAACAACGGACGACGGCTACTCCGATGAACTCTCACCCCGAATCGACCATGTTAGCCATGAAGAAGAGGACCTGACCGTCACTTCCCCCCGCGCCCCGCCCACCCTTGCGCGCTCTATCACTGCGCCACCGTCAGGCCAGCCTGGCCAGCTTCCCTCGCCCGGTCTGTCGCGCACAAGGACCACTCCCAACCGCGCATACTACGACAAAAGCCGCACCAGCAGCAAGGGGCCTAAGTCTATGTTCAGCGAGGCTGGACCATCAGACTTCTCTAGGGCCGCAGCGGAGACGGAGAAAGAGGTGCGCAGGATGAAGAGCGCGGGAGAACTGCGGAGGAACGCTCAGAGAACCCCACCGGCGTCGTCGTCGTCGTCGCCCCAGCGCGGGGCACTTGGCGAATATGTAGGGTCCGCCTCCGCGTCTAGCTCCAACCTCCTCAGCATCGCTAGCTCCTCCTCACAAGACAGCCAGTCCGTTCCTCGGCGGTTCGCCAGCTTGGGCGTTGCGTCGGGGGCGATGTCTCCTACCATGAGCAGTCGCTCGCGGAGGACGGTGGATAGCAGCATCTGGGATAGCCCAACGGAAGAGGAAACATTAGTCGAGCCTGTCCCTCCTCTGCCGAATAAGGTCATCTTCCCGCAAGAGGGTGCCTACGCGATGGACCATGCGTTGCCTCCGCGGCCTCGCATGAAGGAGGATAAAGACAAGAGCAGCCGCTGGGGTTTCCTCAAGAAGATGTCGATGGGGAAGATGCGGACAGACCAGCCTCCCCCGCCGTCCCGCTCTTCATTGCACCAGTCCCAGGTGCCACCGCAGCAACAATCGCCTTATCCCTCTCGACCCCCGCCACCTAGGCAAATGGTCTCCACCCCCCTCCTCGATGTGCGCATCTCGACGACCGGCACCCTCCTGCAACAACATGAGTCTACCGACCAGCTACCCATCGTGCCTAGCCTATCACGCAAACACTCGAACGACCTTTTGAAGCTCACCGCGTCACCGCTCGATCAGTTGAAGAAGATGTCCAACGAGGCTGCGAAACAGGCTCCGCCAGGCTCGTCGAACAGCTTGCTTGTTCCCGGGGGTTTACAGGCCACATCACGTGCAAACAAGCGTAGAAGCTTCCTTCCCATCGACGTCTCGCCCATCCCCATTCCGGCGGCTTCGCAGTTTGTTCCCGGCGTCACCGCCACGAACAGCGAAGAGCAGGAAGAGTCGGCGCCACCAGTGCCGAGCCCGGTGCAACGTAGCCCTGTGCAGCTGGAGAACACGTACGAGGAAATCCAGCGGCGCGAGGAGGAGCGAGCGAGGGAAGCCCGGATCCGTGCGCTGCGCTCCGTCATGTCGTATCTGAAAGATATGCACGACCTTACTCGGTCGCAGACTCAGACTCTGTCCTTGTATGGGCTCGCCTCGCTCGACTCTCAGTCGCCCGGCACTCGCTCTCGTCGACCCACCATGGTAGACAACGGCCGGCTCAACGGTGAGAACTCTGTCGCATCGATCGTCTCCGGCGGGTCTTCATCGAGGCCCGACTCTGTCAACTTGCGGTCGACGGAGGGGCGCATCGGGAGCACCACGCAGACGAACAGCGTGGCGACGACGGACAGCACGGGTTCGGGAGGCGCCGAGGAGAAGAAGTACAAGGATGACAAGGCGAAGCGGTCGAGGATCATCCGGGAGATCGTAGAGTGCGTCTCATCTTATATGTCCTGCGGACGCTGTGCTCATCTTTGCGTGCGAACAGGACGGAGCGCACGTATGTGAAGGGTCTGCAGGAGCTCGTCGACATCTATATTCGGCCCGCTTCTGCCCCATTATCAGGGCTGAGCGGTGTCCAGAACAAAGATACCATCGTGCCTGCACAGGAGCGCAAGGTCGTGTTCAGCGGCCTGGAGGCACTGTTCTACTTCCACAGAGAGAGCTTCCTTCCTGCGCTTGAGCGAGCATCAGCGCCTCTCTTGGCGCCTACGCAGCCTGGTGACCTTGACGGGCAGCTATCCTTGTATGTGGCGCGCGACGTAGCGAACACGTTCGTCTCGCATGCTGCCTTCATGAAGATGTACTCGACCTACATCAAGTAAGTCTCCCACATGTCGAGCGCCGCTGTCAGATGCTAACTGTCCGCTAGCAACTTCGACAACTCTGTGCAGCGCATCAAGATGTGGACGACTGACAAGCCCAGCCCTGCTGTGCCCGCACAGACGCTGTCGCCTTCAGCCAGCAGCTCACAGCTGGTTGGGCTTGGTCTCGCCATGTCTGCCGGTATCGGCAACGCTGGCGCATTGGACAGCGCGCCTTCCAACAACGCAGTCTCTCTGTCGTCGAGCCAGCGGAAACGCATTAAGCAGTACCTGAAGCGCTGCCGGATGAACCCTAGACATTCACAACTCAACTTGGAGGGCTATCTGCTGCTGCCCGTACAGCGCGTTCCTCGCTATCGTCTATTGGTGAGCCTTCCGCGGTGCTTCCCATGTGGCTTGTACTCACCTTCTGGTAGCTCGAGGAACTCACCCGCGCCAGTCCTCCATTGTACGAGTTCATGGACGATCCGATCGAACGCGCGCTCCAAGAGATCGCCTCAGTCGCGACCAACATGAACGAAGGCAAGCGGGACGCAGAGTCGCGCCGGAGGCTTGTGCAGTGGCAGGCGAGGATACGGGGCAAGTTCCCCAGCCCACTCGTACAACCCCACCGGTGAGCATATATATGCGTGCCCAGTTTAAATTCAATCTAATGTCGCCTTCACAGTCGTCTCATCATGGACGGGTCGCTGAAGCTGACACGCGTCGTGAGGAAAGCAACGGTGGCGTTCGAAGTGATCGACGCGCAAGGCGATGCGTCCTCTATCGAGGTCGAATGTCTATCGCCAGAGTTGACCCCCAGGGCCCTCGTCGGTATTCTATGCAACGACTTGCTGGTGCTCTGCCGGGACCCCTCTGAAGGGCAGGACCCGAACTGTGCAGTCGACCTCTGGGCCGTGTTGCGGATGCAAACGCTTCCCCAGCCGGCCAGTATCGTGCACGGCAATAGTAAGTGTCATCCGGCCGTCCACCGCTGCATTCACCGGCTGACATTATTGGTATAGCTCTCCGTTTGGTTGACAACAAGGCGATACTATACTTTGACGCCCCGTCGACATCGGACGCCTTGACATGGTACAGGGGTAAGTGCCACATATGTTTCGCATGCGTCGCCACTTTTGCTGAGACTCCCGCGTATAGCCATCAACCTCAACATCCCTGCGTCCGGTCTGAAAAGCTAATCTCTCGCTCTGGAACTCGCCGCTAACCAAGTTGATACTGTCTTATTACGTTCGATCTACCACCCATGCCCTGCTCTTACGCACCATGCGCACGCTCCTTCTACTGTATCTCTCGCCGCTCGCTCCGTTGCAGACCTGTGTTCCTACTGTCGGCCGTTCGCTCCTTACTCTCTATCATCTGCATATCATGGGTTGTCACTGCATCTTTTTATTTTAGACTGGTTGTACTTACCTGCCGGCACTGTCGATAATCCATCTGCTCATGCCTCAGCTTCTCCGAAGGCCGAATACATCCGCGATAGATGAGAATCGAGGATCCCCGAACTCAAACTGACTCGAGCCAGGAACCTGCGCCCACAAGCGCTTAGATCTGGATGCACGTGCATGCAATTTTATCAGATAAGCAGCGCCAGGGAGAGATCAGGCGAATGACGCATCGAGTCGGCGCGGGAGTCGCCCAAGTTCTCTCCCGACTCGACCCAACGGCCGTGCGAGTCCGCCGACCACATCCCTCGTCCACACATCCACCACAGGCTGCTGGGCCGCCGTTTTCTCTCTCTGTCACCGTTCTCGTCTTGTGTCTATCTGCGCGATCAAAATGCAGGAGTTCGAGGCGAAGCTCATTGCGGCCGCAACGGGGTCGACCGTGACCGCCCTAACAAGTGAGTAGTAATCACGCAATCTGGCAAATTCACACAGGATGCTGAACGCACCTCTAGTGACCCCCTTCGACGTTGTAAAAACACGGCTACAGACACAACCACCAGCTCCTCCACGGTCGCTCTTCCCAAATCCTCCGCCGAACACATGTTGTCAGCCGTCAGCAACCGTGTGCGTGCGAAATATGTCCTCGCTGGTCAGGGCGGTGGAAGGCGAGGTGGTGTGCGTATGGGACCACGGTGTGTACCGGACAGAGCGGGTGAACGGCTTTTTCGACGCCATCCGCCATGTATGGCGAGTGGAGGGCGTTGCGGGCCTGTGGAAGGGCGCTGGGACGTCTCTGTGAGTACCTGGTCTCTTTGTTGCTCTCCAATTCGTGCTCACAATTTCGTGCAACGTAGACTCATTGGCGTGCCTTCATCAACATGCTACATGCTCACATACGACCATCTACTGAACGTCGTCCTCCCGCCACTACTCCCCCAACCTATGGTCCCTCTTTCCGCAGGCATCCTCGCGCGAACAACTATCACGTCCCTCATGTCCCCTCTGGAGCTCGTCCGCACAAACCTCCAGTCAACACCACCTTCACCTGACCACCCCCACACCCTCCGCTCTGTCCTGACCTCCGTACGAAGCATAGCGCAAACTCGCGGTTGGCATTGCCTATGGCGCGGCTTGGGACCTACGCTCTGGCGAGACGTACCGTTCAGCGGTCTTTATTGGGCGGGCTACGAGTCGTGCAAACGCAACTTCGAAGCGCGCGGACACACGGGCGCAGGGGTTGCGTTTGCGAGCGGCGCGATCAGCGGCACTACCGCTGCGCTGCTGACCTCACCTTTTGATGTGCTGAAGACGCGGAGACAAGCGATGCTCATGTCAGCCACAAGCAAGACTACGTCGTCGATACCCTTGCTCTTGGAGATTGTCCGAACAGAAGGGGTCTCGACGCTGTACGCCGGCATTGTGCCTCGCATAACAAAGATCGCGCCGGCGTGCGGAATCATGATTGCTTGCTTCGAGGTGAGCAATCAACCATAGCTCGTGTATTTCAATGTCTGACCTCATCTTGCAGGGCGTTGGGCGGCGGTTGATGACTCCAGACCATAGACATGACGACTCACCATAGACCGTACCATACCATTGCATGTGCACACTACTTTGTAGATCCATCTATTACCCCGGGGGAAACAATACAGCGACTGTAATATCACAATCTAAACCATCCAAGCAAACACGACGCACTAACCACCCAGTCTATTGAGTTGTCTCTTCGCACCAGTCAGCTTGCCCCCGACTCTGTCCACCTCGTCTGTCAAATGATCCAGCTCGTTGTTCTGCTCCGCAACCTCCTGGTGTATCGCGAGGCCGATCTGCTTCTGCCGCTGCAGGATGGTGGAGAGCTGTGATAGCTGCACGTCCTGCTGCTCCATCTGTGTCTTCTGCATCGTAAAGAGCCCATGGTCGTCAAGCGGCCGCGTCTGCTCCGTTTCTCGTGGTTGCGCCGCCTGCCCAAACACGCGCGCGACTGGCCTGACGAATCCGCTGCCCTGCGCCCCACTCCCCGAGCCCATGAGCGCATCGCGGTCTGACGCCGCCGCTGGATTACGCTCTGCCGCGGACCCGATCCCCCTCGCCGTCATCCGCGACACCGTCACGATCTTCGCGAGCTTCTCGCAGTCGTCCCGCAACCGCGCGACCATGTCCGTGCGCCGTCGGAGCTCGCCCTCGCTGAGCCCCGCGAGCGCGAGCGTCTGCAGGCCCTCGTCGAGTACACCGACGCGCGAGAGCAATCCTGCGAGCTTCTTCTTCGCCTGCACATTGGCGGTGTGCGAGCCGGACACGTCCCCGGTATCGGAAAGCGCGTCGCGGCGGTTGATGTCCGCGCGGACATCTCGCACGCGCGCCTGCAAGTCCTGGTGCTCGTCCAGCCACGCTGCTGAAGTGAACTGTGCGCCACCACCCATGTCGTGCGCAGACGGCTTTCCAACGGGGACACCGAGGAAGTCGCGGAAGGCGAAGGACTCGCGCCAGGATGGGTCGCGTGCCGAGAGGATCGCGCGGAGGTACGTCTCGAGCGCGGCTCGGCGCTCTTCGAGCAGCGCGGGATTGGTGCTCGACCTGAAGAGCGCGAGTGCATGCTTGGGTGGGAGGGGCGCTGGCGGGGCCCCGCTGGGACTCTTCGTGAGCTCGAGGTGGAGGTCGGCGAACTCGGAGTAACGCCTCCACATCTGCCAGGAGCGCACCGAGGCCTGGATCTCGATGCGGAAGACGACGTGCGTCTTGGGTTCGCTACGTTCCTCCCACGCGGGAATGTGGATCGCTTGGATCGCGGTGCTCATCGTGAGGGGGTCGTCAGGACGTTAGAGAGGGCGGGAGGCGGGAGAGCAGTGGTGAGAGAGAAAGCAGAGTAAGCAGCGTGTGCCATACGAGCGCGCGGCAGGGAGCCACTTCAAGCAGCGTCGTGACGCGGGCGTCTACTTCACCTAGTATGTAGAGTTGCGGCGCAGGCCTCGTATACCACTCCCATTTTGTTTTTGTTTTCTATATCTGGGTCTCAACACACACGCACATCGCGATCAGTCATCCGAGTTTTCTGCGAAACAACAAGAGTGTACAGGTACCAGGTACAGATGCATCCAAAGCCAAGAGCAAAATTCAGAACGGAACGGTAAGGCTACATCTACGGTTGATTCTGCGCGCCGCCGTCGCCGCACGCGCATATATCTGTCTCCCCCTCACTCTGCGGACGCCGGGGTGGGCTCCTCCGGTGGGACGGCGGGTGCCTCCTCTGCAGCAGCGTTGTCCTCCTGTGGGGCAGCAGCCTCCTCGGAGGGAGGGGCCTCGGGCGGTGGATCTGCAGCAGGAGATGCGTCGGCTGAGGCAGCGGGCTCTGCTGGAGCTGGAGACTCTGAGGAGGCCGGTTCGGGCGGCGCTGGAGTGGACATCGTCGTGTGCAGAGAGGACTCCGGGTAGCTTTCGCCTATGGTCACGTCTCCGATGATGTAGCGCAAGACGTCGCTGAGAGTGATGATACCGAGTAGACGACCCTTCTTTCCGCCTCGTTTTTCTTCCTCCTGTGCATAATCGTCAGTAATATCTCACTTCACGGAGGAGCTATGACTGACCTCGCCCTCTACGACCACGAGCCTGTGCACTCGGCGCTTCTTGATGAGCTGCATCAGAGTGCCCAAAGAGTCGGACGCGGTGCAGATGACGACACCGGGGAAATCGGGCGATCTCTGGTTCAGAGCTTCCGAGATCGTCAAGTCCAATGACTGGTACGCGCCCAGACGCACGAGAGTCTAGCGGGAGAAGTGCTTAGTTCGAGTGCTCTGCGCGCGTGGGGAGAGCAAGGAGACGCTACTCACGATAACGTCGACGGTCTCGTACAGGTTGACGACGATGCCATCCTGGTCTACGATGGGGACCGCGGAGATACCGCGCTCGGAGAACATGTGCACAACGTCGAAGACAGGCGTGTCCATGGTCGCGGTCGCGATCGGGTGGAACGGGTTGTAGCCTTCAGGCTTCTCGCCGTCAGGGGGTAGTGGCTGCGGCGTCACGTATGTACCGATCCCGAGCTTGCGTAGGGGCATGTGTAGTTGTTGTATGTCCTTGCCACACTGGAGGAAGAGTGAGCCATCAGTATAACGTGGGGGACGCGCAACCACAGAGACTGACGTTTATGGAAATGAACTTGAGGAGACGGTACTGGGTGAGGATGGAGACGATAACTTCATGGCCGGTCTCGGTATCGTTGTCAAGCAGGGGTAAGCGGCGAGCATGGGTTTGGATGAGTCGTTTGGAGGCGTCATAGAGAGATGCAGAGGGGTGTTCGCGCAGTAATGGGGGAGGATCAACGCCGAGTGTTCTCTCAATGTCTGTATCGATGTGAGCATGACTGCCTGGGAAAGTGAGGCTAATATGCGCACCTCGCAAAGACTCGAGCCGGAAGACCTCGACATCAGCAGCCGCGGCGTCGTACGAGGAGCACTTGTAGAAGTACTGGATGAGATGGATTATGTCGGAGACGGTGAACATGCCGGCGAAGCAAGACTTTTCGCTATTCCATAACGGCGCAGAGACCACACCTATAGAACAGTGATGTGGGTAAGAATAGGACTGAGTAGGCTTCGCGCTCGCGTACCATTCAGGAGAAGACATTGGAGGGCCTTCTTGACCTCGAGCTTGGAGTCGAGGACAATCAACCTGAAGCTGACGGGGAAGGTGTCGTAGGATGTCCTGCCCTTGAGGTAGTGTCTGATTTGATAGAGTGCGGCTTCATGGCTCTCCGGGGTGAAAGGGGGGAGATGGGAGGCCGCGCGGGGTCTGCGAGTCGAGCCTTTGCGGCGGACTCTGGGGGAGTTTGTAGGGGAAAGTGTAGCACTCATGAGGATCGCGGCGCCATGCGGTGGATTGGAGGATCTGCAGAGAGGGCCGCCCGAAACAGTATACTAGACTCACACGCAGACGGTGGGGAGACAGTGAGCGGCTCTGCCAGGAGCGGTACACCCACCGTGCCCGCATTCCAAATAGACGCCCGTTCCCCACATGGGATTATGTAATTACTCGGTCCGGGACGGCGCCGCCCTCGGCCTCGCTCGGCGTAGCGCCGGGAGGCTGGGGACATTGACGGAGGTGAGGGCCGCAGCCCGGGCGGTGCAGGCCGACGGCGACGCCGATGGCTGAGGCTGACGCGCGGGACAGCGACGAGTAGACCGACTGTGTCCGATTCCCACCACCTCCTGCTCCTTCTCCTCTTCTTCCTCTTTCGCCCCGCTCGCCTCGTCTTTCGCTGCTCTTCCTTGCGCTCTCTTCTCTTCTCGTGTCGCTCCTTCAGAGCTCCCAGCCATGAGCCCATCCCAAGGGCACACCGCGCAGCCCTCCTCGTACGACATAAACGAGGCTCTGTCAGCCAGTGTCAAAGCCATCCAGGACAACCTCCCAAACGTTCGAATAGCAGGACACAGTGTTCACGACGAACGGCCTCAGCAGCCAAGCTCTCGCGATGCCTTCTACATCCTCCTTCCGATGCTTATCGTCCTGTCCACTTTCCTCTTCCTGCTGCTGCTATTTCTCGTATGCGTCATCCTCCTTCGCAAGCGACGCGGCATTATGCTACGCGACACCGACGGCCCCGTGGACATGAGTCGCGAGGATCTTATCGAGGGCGAAGGCGGCTTCGAGGGTGTCGAATCTCGCTGGCTCGAGACAGTGAGCGAATCGGAACGCAGAGCTTACCAGCGTTCAAAGGGTACGTGTGCTATCTCACGCGTTTTCGTGTACACTGATGCCCATGCGAATCAAAACTAGAATACCAGCTTCAGCATCCACCGAACTCCATGCCTACGGATATCACACTTTCTCAATTCCTCTCCATACAGGAGAAAGGCGTATCCGCGTGGTCGTTCGAGCCCGATTTCGAGGCTCTGTCTTCACTGCTCGTACATGCTCGTACTGAGTTGACCTTCCTCCCGGACCCACTTTCCGCGTCGTCTGTGCAGTCTAATCTGCCTCTACCCAAGCTGAACGAAGTGTACTACTGGGAGGCCAAGATGTTCGACCTGCCCCCAACAACCAATGTCGCAATCGGGCTTGCCACAAAGCCGTACCCGACGTTCCGCCTTCCGGGACTCTGTCGGTACTCGGTCGCGTATCACTCCAACGGCGATAAATCCCACAACTTCCCGTTCACCGCGGCTGCGTGCGGAACCACTCTGAAGGAGGGTGACGTTCTCGGTGTTGGCTATCGGCCTCGCTCGGGAACGGTCTTCTTTACGAAGAACGGGCGCAAGATGGAAGATGCGTACACTGGTTTGACCAACTGGAATCTGTTCCCTACTGTTGGCGCCGACGGACCCTGCAGTATCCACATCAACCTTGGTCAGTCCGGGTTCGTGTTCATCGAGGCGAATGTCAAGCGATGGGGTCTCGCACCAAGCCAGGGTACACTAGCACCCCCTCCAGCCTACGGCAGCGAGGCAGGGAGCATCTTGCTTGCGTCGGGAGGGCATATGACGCCCATGAACGCCGACGTGATCTCCTCCGGAAGCCCTGCTGGAGCCTCTACTAGGTCACGCCGTTCACATCGTTCACGGAGACCCAGGGTTGGGCAGGCGACGTCCGCCCCCATAGAGTCATCACCTTTGCGCGGCAGTCCCCTGGCTTCGCCTTCTCCTCCCGACACGCCTCCTCCACCCATCACTCCCATCGAGGAGGAATCCGATTCTGCTGGCGCCGCGGGACCGTCCACTTCGCGGAGGTACATCTCACCCACTGATATGCCATTCCATGCCCCTCATAATGTTGACATCCCTCCCTCTCCCTCCTCTCCGACTCAAAGGGACCGCCCACGACGCACCTCGTCTGCGTCCAGTTCCTCGCGTGCATCTCGGTCACCACCACCCGGAGGCGCGGCGGGCGCAGGTGCGAGCCAATTCAATATGCCACGACCCCAGCCGTTCAACATCACTCATGCGCGGACGGGCTCGCGTTCATCGGTTTCAGGTGCCGACCTCGCGATCCAGGTACACCCGCCCCCGGAGTCGCCCATTGCCGCGGACCTCCCCACTCCGGGCCCGCGCGACATCCACTTGCAGGCGTTAGCTCCCTCAAATCCTCCCACCCCCGGGGACAGTGCTCATGTCTCTCATAGTTCTTCCGCCGCGCACTTGGAGGCGCTGAGTGTGGAGCCCCCTGCGTACTCCCCGCTGGATGCGTACGCCTACCCGGACGGAGCGCAGATCGACCTTCCAGCGGAGGTCATCGCCGCTGCATTAGAGCGGGGCACGATCCCGTCGCACATCGTCGGTGCTGCAAACCCGTCGCGATCTGAGCGGCACCGGAGCCGCCGGGACCGGCGCTCATGAGAGGGGGGGGACTCAAACAAGTCTCATCGCGCAATAGAAGAGGAAAGGAAGGTCTTATCTATGGGTTCGTCGCCGCTCGATCCAGCTTGTACTTGTACGCGGAGCGCGCTGAGCAGTGGACGTTCGCAGTTTGTCGTTGGAAGCATCGCATCGCATCGCATCGCATGATCGTACGCACCCACCCTGCATTGTACTTTCCGCACCCATCCCCGTTCCCATCTACCCACCGAGGTCGCCGCCTCCGTGTTTCTCACTTCTCCACCTTCACGATAGTCGCAGCCCATCCTTAGCCAGCTCACTCATTCTCCCTGTTGTGTTATTGCTACGTATCATATCTTGTTCTCATCTGCTGCTCTTTGTTCGTAGAGCAAGACCACGCACATCTACCTGGATTTATCCTACACCCGCCATTTATCTAGTCGCCACTTCCTTCCTGGCTTACGGATGGACTCGGACAGCAGCGGACAGCTTTCTCGCACGGTACGTGTACATACTCCGATACCACGACGCTGTGCTTTTCTCCAGAGGTCAAGAGGGCGCGTCCTTCCGGGGACGCGTCGTGTCACTAAGATATCGCGGAGCGCTATGGATGATAGATGGGTATCGCGGTTCGCAGGGCATAACATGATACATCGTCCTCCCGTGTAAACGTCCATGGTCCGATGCACGATATCATGCGAACCGTACGTGCCGCGAGTCCGTCCCCCCGCCGTCCCTGTCCAAACTGTCCAGTTCTTCTATCGCCGCAGGCAGCGGCGACTCACACTGCCGTATCACCTCGCCCGCGCCGTCCCCTCGCTTGTCGTCCCGCTCATGTCCCGGCGCCGACCCGAAGCTCTCGTCCGAGTCTCCCCCAGCCCCGCCTCCGCCTCCGCCTGCCCCGCTCGCAGCGCTCTTGGCGGCGCGCTTATCCCCGCGCGCGAGCCGCGCCCGGATCCGCCGCATGCCCGCGCGCGGCCAGCGGCCGAACGAGAGCCAGAGCACGAGCCCGAGGAAGACGAGCACGGCGGCGACGATGATGCCGATGAGGTTGCGCTGCCCGATGCGCTGCACCGCCGTCGCCCCTACGAGCGCGACCTGCGGCTGCTCAGAGACGGGCGCTAGCCCGCCTGTGGTGATCGCGGCGGAGGTGGGGGATGTGATGTTTTGCCCAGCGTGAGGAACGAACGCTGGGCCAAAACGGATGCTTAGTAAGCGCGACAGACGAATTGGGAAGGAACGCGTCCCGGACGCGTCACTCCTCCTTGTCCTCTCCCCACTTCGTCGTCGCGCACTCGCAACAGCAAATTCGCGCATATAGCCATCCAAAACACCGAGAAGTTTTTCGTTTCACTTTTTAAATATGGCTGGAAGACCTATTGGTGCTAGCGGAAAGAGCTTGGGCTCTTTGGGAAGCGCGGGAGTTGGCGCTAGCGGCCAATTAGCCGAGACGCCTCGTGGCGCCAGCATCCCGGAAGGGACTTCTACCTCCCCGCTTGTTCCTATCAACCGCAGCAGCGAGACCGAGAATATTGACGAATGGGAGACCGTGGCACCCGCCGGGAGGAACCCTGCGGGTTCCCAGGCTGGGGACGATGAAGCCGAGGAGACGGTCGACCTGTCGTTGAGCAACGACGGGGCGATCATCACTGAGGCCTTGAAGGCCGCCAAAGACAGCCCCGCCTTCGCGCAGCGCGCCTTCGACTTTGTCGAGAAGAGGCGCGACGCCGGGGGACCTGGGGCGTCGGGGGGACAGTCGAGCGGAGGGACCTTATCGGATGACGACGATCTTATCGGAGACTCGCCTAACGCTCCCTCGCTTTTCTCCCAGGCCAAGACTGCACCTCCGATCCACCCGATGATCATCGACATGATCAAGAACAACTGGTATGTGCCCCTCACATCCATCACGAACTCAGCCCTGCGTTCGTTGTCCCAAGACGCGTCGAAGTTGAAGACCGTCAAGGCGATCACGGGGTCCGGCGCGTCTCAACGCGTGCTGGATTTCTCCGATTTCGGGGACGAGGCTGCGATCTCGGAGGCCGATTGGCGCGAGGCGTGGGGGAACCTGCTCAGGGCGGTGCTTCCCCGCATCGTCAAGGCGGAGATCGTCGAACGATTCCAGCGCCACTTCGACTATTTGTCAAGTCACCACACCGTTCGTTCGGGGTTCAACGCCCTCGTGGCGTTCGACATCGAGATGCGGGGCGAGTGGATCACCGCCCCTCGCAACGCGAAGCCCATCTTCGTCGTCGCCGACCAGGACTACCTCTGGGGCCTCGCCAACAAGCAGAACGATGTGCGCAACATCGAGCACGCGCGCCTCAAGGCAGAGGTGCGCATGTCACGGAGCAGCGAGCACTTCCACCCGTACCGGCGCGAGAGTCGCGAGGGCGGGGGCGAGGGCGGCGGCTTCGGCGGGAACGGCGGAGGAGGGACTCCTCGCGGCGGGAGGGGCGGCGGTCACGGCGGCGGCCGGTCCTTTCAAGGCGGCAGGGGGTCCGACTCCACGGGGCCTCTCTGCCTTGTCTGCGGAGAGGTGGGGCACATGGGAAAGACGTGCAGCAGGATGCAGCTTGCCGACGGCAGCGGGCGAGAGACATTCGCCGTCCACCACGGCGGAAAGCTCCTCGCTCGTCGCGCGCGGACCGAGATCTGCGCCGGCTGGAACCTCGGGGGTGTTTTGCCCTGCAAGGGAAAGCATTGCCCCGGCACGGACGGTTGCCACGTGTGCGCCTTCTGTGGTGCCACCGATCATACCGCTAGTACGAAGCGGTGCTTCAGAGCGTGATCTCGTGATCACGCCCTACCGAGCGGACGAGTGGGAACGCGTCCTACGAAAACACAACCTACTCCACAAATACCCAGATCTCATATCGAACCTCAGATACGGTTTCCCCTTGGGCGACATGACCCCCATCACGCACACGAGCATCGCACCCAACCATCCGGGTGGCGTCGAAAACCTAGATTTCATCCAAGCATACGTCGACAAGCAGGTGGCTCTCGGACGGATGACCGGTCCTTACCGGAAAGACCAGATCGAGGAGATCCTCGGCTCTCCTTTCATATCCTCCCCGCTTTCGGTCGTCGAGAAGGCCAGGAAGCCGGGGAAGCTCCGTCTCGTTCAAGACCTATCTTTCGCGAACCCAGGCGAATTATCGGTGAACGAGCGGATCGACTCAGACCTGTTCCCAACTCGTTGGGGGACAGCAGCACACGTCGCAGAAATTGTGAGTGTATTTCTAAATTCACGGTGCCGTGGAGGAAGCGGCCGTGTGTTAGGACCGTGCGCGGAAGTTCGGGGGTTGACGAAGTCCCGAAGTACCGAGCACCGGAAAGGAGGACTTCGCGAAACTATTAGTAACGCGCCGGGCACACTTGTCGGGTGTCCTTGGTTTACGAGAAGTACCGACTCGGGGGTCGGGAGTACAAGTACCGGAACTTAACGAAGTTCCGGAACGAGACTAGAGAGTCGGGGGGACAGGAGAGGGGAGAGGTCGAGAGCGGAATAGAAGACAAGCTTAGGAACGTAGTTCGGGGGTCGGAGGTTCGGAGGTTCGGAGGTCGGAAGTCGGAGGTTCGGAGGTTCGAGGGTAGGAGGGAATTGGATAAGTGAACGAGATATCCGAACTGAGTAGCTAGTACAATCCAGTCCGGTTTAAATACATAGAAGCCTAATTGTTCTCGGAAACAATAAGAAGTACCGTAACGGAAAGTCCGGGACTTCGGGATATAACTCGTGTCTGAAAACAATAAGCCTTTTGTCTAGGTGAGTGTCTTGGCGCAAGGCGCCAAGAAGGAAAGGTCTAAATGGAAGAA